>NC_060140.1:391387112-391701074 GCF_021461385.2 Schistocerca piceifrons
ACACGATGTTGTCGCGCACGACATAATTACCATGCTACACACAATATTTTGGCGCCCTGTAACACCAGAGGGATGCAAAGATGCAGAAATGAAGAGTAAAGATGTAGAATGTCGATGACGTTTGTTTTATTTAAAAAAAGATTTTTCACACAAAAATTCGGAGGCATTACCTTTTTGCATGTCCTGGTATAGTTGGATTGACAGATTCAAGAGTGATATAACTATGGGGCTTGTTATACTTGTCACAGAGACAAATGAAGCAACAGTAAGTTACCAGGGAAGTGTGGTAGGTCCGCTGTTGTTTTCTATCTACATAAATGATCTTTTGGATAGGGTGGATAGCAATGTGCGGCTGTTTACTGATGATGCTGTGGTGTAAGGGGTTTCGTCGTTGAGTGATTGTAGGAGGATACAAGATGACTTGGACAGGATATGTGATTGGTGTAAAGAATGGAAGCTAACTCTAAATATAGATAAATGTAAATTAATGCAGATGAATAGGAAAAAGAATCCTGTAATGTTTGAATACTCCATTAGTAGTGTAGCGCTTGACACAGTAACGTCGATTAAATATTTGGGCGCAACATTGTAGAGCGATATGAAGTGGGACAAGCATGTGACGGCAGTTGTGGGGAAGGCGGATAGTTGTCTTCGGTTCATTGGTAGAATTTTGGGAAGATTTGGTTCATCTGTAAAGGAGACCGCTTATAAAACACTAATACGACCTATTCTTGAGTACTGCTCGAGCGTTTGGGATCCCGATTAGATCCGATTGAGGGAGGACATAGAAGCAATTCAGAGGCGGGCTGCTAGATTTGTTACTGGTAGGTTTGATCATCACGCGAGTGTTACGAAAATGCTTCAGGAACTCGGGTGGGAGTTTCTAGAGGAAAGGAGGCATTCTTTTCGTGAATCGCTACTGAGGAAATTTAGAGAACCAGCATTTGAGGCTGACTGCAGTACAGTTTTACTGCCGCCAATTTATATTTCGCAGAAAGACCACAAAGATAAGATAAGAGAGATTATGGCTCGTACAGAGGCATATAGGCAGTCATTTTTCCCTCGTTCTGTTTGGGAGTGGGGGAGTGAGAGAAGATGCTGGTTGTGGTACGAGGTACCCTCCGCCACACACCGTATGGTGGATTGCGGAGTATGTATGTAGATGTAGATATGTTCTATATGAATGCTGCAGAATCCGAAACTGTGAAACATTATACGTATATTGAAGGGGGATCACTACTGATGTCAGCTGCAGCGGGACATTTAGCGGAATCAGCGGCGAGGAGAGAAAATGTGTACCGGACCGGAATTCGAACCCGAGATCTTCTACTTACCTGGAAGGTGTGGTAACCAATGCGCCATTCTTGACACAGCGTTGTCGCAACTACACGGACTACACATTTTCGCTCGTCGCCGCTGATTCCGACTCCGTCCAGAATAAACAGCTATCGAATTACAAGTACTTCAGAAGGTATATATTTTGTTAATAATATTATCAATATGCCAAGCATAAGTTCAAAAGTGAACAGAAGTTAAGTTTTTTTTATCTGTTGTTGTCAGAAAATAAAATGGACCACTGAAGATGGTGAAACATCTCCGAATCATGTACGGATGTAGACTGTTCGTTCAAGACGGAATAATTTCTCCATACGAAAATCATTCAGGCTGTGAAATGACTGAGCGTACTTGAAACAAGTTGATCTATCGACTGTAGTAAACCAAGTTGGCCTTTTTTGATGATGATTCACTCCACCCACCTGCCGAAGATCAGTATGAGAGTGTTTCTGAACAGGCTTCTGTTGGTGACAAGGCTCAGCACTCCCATCTTGGGCGACCGCCGCTTCGTGATTGTGTTGAGCATAGCGAGCGTGTCGTCAGGAATGGGCTTCTCGTTGGTTTCGGCGATCCTGCTGACGACGCGGAACGCCTTCTTCGTGTGTCCTTTATTTAGCAGCCAGCGTGGAGACTCCGGCAGAAAGCTGGGACATTTGAGGCGCTTAATGTAATTTAATTTATGACAATAGGAGCATTTGTAGTGGGTTGTTACAGAAGAATACTGAAAATCAGATGGCCAGATCGAGTAACTAATGAAGAAGTACTGCATCGAAATGGCGAGAAAGGATCTTCAGGGCACAATTTGACTGTAATAAGGGGTGGGTTGGTAGGACAAACACTGAGGAATTAAGAAAACATTGATTTCGTAGCTAAGGGAAGTGTTGGGGTAAGAATTCTAGAAGGGGACGAATGTTTTACTGCAGTAAGACAATTCTCGTGGCTCTAAGTCGCATTAGTAATGCAGACATTAACAGTGTTGTACAGAACAGACTAGCGTGGAGTGTTGCATCAAACAAGTCTTCAGACTGAAGACCAAAACAGTAATATTGTAACGTCCTTTAATTAAATAAAATCTTTTCGATACTTAGTAAAATTATTCTGACTTTTATGGAAAACATTGAATGATGACAAGTGCATACAAAACTAGATACGTAATTCTAATTATCGTGTAGCGTGTTGTAACTGCAAGTGGTGTGCTTGCTCTGTGTTATTGTTAGCAAACTTTATACGAACTGATTGGGCAAAGCAACTCCCAATACCAATAAACAAATACAGTCACTGCAAAAGTCATTCAGCCCCTTAGGCACTGAATCCTCTGGCCCTGTTCAAAACTGATAACCTTGGTCCCTGTGCACATAACAATACATGAAATTGTCTTACCTCAAAACCAGCAACGTTGGAACACGATATACTCCAATCTCTCATAAAAAAAAAAAAATACTAGCTACAATCTCAGTAGTGCGCAATGCTGGCCATAATAGTTTGAAATTCACATGAAAAATGCTGCTTCTGGTCTGAGGTAAATGAAAACATTTTAAAAAAATCCAACTTGTTCGAAAAACATATGACCTAAACAGGAAGATGATGCTGATCATGGTGAAATACTAACACTGATTGTTTTTTTTAGAAAAATTATATTGCAAGTTAAGTTTGTCTTTTCAGAAACATTTGACAACTGAAGTTTGATTGATTAGAATAATGTTTTATATTTACTAACTAATTCACGAACAATGAGATTTATGCAGCAAGTATTATCTAACCTCACTAAAATCGCATAAATGCAAATCGTCAGATTACATATAGCTCTGTTACCAAATCTTAGAAACATTACAAAAGTGAAATATCTAACTATCCTTTTTATCAGATCAGTTTACTTACATTCTGGAGTTGCTCAACAATTGACAGTTATCAGCCAACTCATCTATACTAACGTGCTGGCAAAACGAAAATCATAATTATTTAACGTCTTTACTTTGCTTGCAAGACGACTTCTACTTAAATATTCTCGTAGTTCCGATATTAATCTAACACATGGTGGCTTCCAGGAGTACATCACAAAAACTGCCTCTTCCATCGTCTTTCGCTAACAGACAGCTACCCACGACTGTGCGCCTAACGCTCTCTTACTCTAATCCGCGATCCGCTTTATAAAACCTATCAGAGAGATACATCGCTTATGAAATCACAGTCAGTTTTGGTTTACATTAATATTATTATCATATTCGGATGCCACATAGGAGTGCAACCCACTAGACTCCTTTCAGTATATACACCATGTGATCAAAAGTATACGGACACCCTCAAAAACATACGTTTGCTATATTAGATGCATTGTGTTGCCACCTACTGCCAGCTACTCCATATCAGCGACCTCAGTAGTCATTAAACATCGTGAGAGAAAAGAATGGGGCCCTCTGCAGAATTTACGGACTTCGGACGTGGTCAGGTGATCGGATGTCACTTGTGTCATACGTCTGTACACGAGATTTCCAGAATACTAAACATCCCTAGGTCCGCTCTTTCCGATGTGACAGTGAGGTGGAAACGTGAAGGGACACATACAGCACAAAAGCGTACAGGCCGACCTCGTATGTTGACCAAAAAGACCACCGACAGTTGAAGAGGGTCAAAATGTATAATAGGCAAACATCTGTCCAGACCATCACACAGGAATTCCGAACTGCACCAATATCCACTGCAAGTACTATGACAGTTGGGTGGGAAGTGAGAAAACTTGGATTTCATGGTCTAGCGGCTGCTTGTAAGCCACACACCACGCCGATAAATGCCAAACGACGCCTTGCTTGGTGCAAGGAGCGTAAACATTGGACGATTGAACAGTGGAAAAACGTGTGGAGTGACGAATCACGGAACGCAATGTGGCGATCCGATGGTAGAGGGTGTGGGTATGGCGAATGCCCTGTTAACGTCATCTGCCAGCGTGTTTAGTGTCTAAAGTAAATTTCGGAGGCGGTGTTGTTATAGTGTGGTCGTGTTTTTCAGGGAGGGGGCTTGCACCTTTCGTTGTTTTGCGTGGCACTAATACAGCACAGGCCTACACTGATGTTTTTAGCACCTTCTTGCTTCCCGCTGTTGAAGAGCAATTAGGGGATGGCGATTGCATCTTTCAACACGAACGAACACCTTTTCATAATGCATGACTTGTGGCAGAGTGGTTACACGACAATAACATCCCACTAATGGACTGGCCTGCACGGAGTCCTGATCTGAATCCTATAGAACACTTTTGGGATGTTTTTGGACGCCGACTTCGTGCCAGGCCTCACGCGACCAACATCGATACCTCTCCTCAGTGTAGCACTCCGTGAAGAATGGGCTGCCGTTCCCCAAGAAATCTTCCAGTACCTGATTAAACGTACGTCTTAGAGAGTGGAAGCTGTCATCAAGGCTAAGGGTGGGTCAAGACAATATTTAACTCCAGCATTACCAATGGAGGGCGCCACGAACTTGTAAGTCATTTTCAGTTGATCAGTTTTTCAGTTTTTGATCATACAGTATATCTGTAAAAGACTTGTACCCCGTGCTAGCGTTCCTACAGCTATTACCGTAGTCAGAGGGTGCTGCACTTCGCTGTTTAATTACAACCGACAGCCAACAACAGCACAAGCGCCACATAGCTCACGTACCTCAACGCCCTCACCTTCAGAGCTAGCTACCCCACAAGCTCCTATCCACTTCCCGATAGGTACCGAAACATCGCTTTATCTTCCATTCATAATACGATGATCAATAGACATACACTAACCCCCATCCATGATTCGAAGGAGTACATCGTTGTTCCACAGATAAAAGACCAGAATTCCTCTTAGAGAATGAATATATATGCGAATCCCGTCAAACAGATTACGTCATTCTGCCAATACAAGTACTAATTCCAAGCGACGTCACCCGTCTAATGACAAGCTTGAAGACCACTATAAAGGAGACAGACTTCGTTCCAGGCAAAAAGCCAACGAATTACAAAGATGGCGATTATCTCGGAATTATCGAATTTTTACTCCGATTTGACGAGGTAGAATGGCGTTTGCATTTGACCAATATCTAGTAAATCAGCATCGAAATTTAATAAAACGAATAGCATGTATTTCAGGTTAGAAGAAAAAATAACGTTGCCTCATGCAAACTAGATTTTATTCCATGGATTACACAACAAGCGGAAAATTTCGATAGAAGGTTATTATTGTGGTGGCCATAGACGTGTGTTGTTAGTGTCTAAAGCCAGTAAATTGCCATCGTTTCACAAAAATAACAATTTAGTTTATTTGCTTTCTGAGTAAAGGAGAAACGTGTGCGCTAGAAGTGATATCTAGCGGTCCGTCAAGTAAATGCTGTTAATATGACAGCTGGCAGATGACAACCGAACCGTACCACACGATTCATTTATTTTTATTCAGTAATAATTAGTCTGAAGACTGGATTCGTCGAATATAGATAATTTTAAATCGTTTTTTGTCTTCTATGATTTATATTTGACGGTAGCCATGGACGTATTTTTAAATGTAACTGCAATACGTGATATATCAAATGTATCATGCAATTATGAAGGCGCCTGACGGTTTTTACTGCCGATATCTCCTTAACTGGCGGTTAATTTTAACGACTCGTTCCATGAGTGATGTGTTTGTGATAAATTTTCAACACATCGTTTCCTTGAAACGGTGCATTGTCGCAATGCTTGCTAGCTACAACGAAGTACTGACGACGAAATCCAGTATGCCGTCTGCAAACTTCACCATTCGCCAACTGCTATCGAGTTTGATGTTCGCATCGAGTATTATGGGAGACACATTCAGATCTCACTTCCAAGTAAGCTTAAGGTAACTCTCGCGTCTCCTGACAAGCTAAATGGAAAAACAGGAAGTATGACGAGACAGTTATTTGAACTATTGTTTTATCGTGTACTACTGTCGGAAATGAAGAAGTTAAATAAATGACAGAACAAAGGAAAACTTTCGCTAAACATGCTGTAATTCCTACAAAAGCTCTTCTTTCATCTATCACAGTTGCCTGCGGTATATCAAAGAGCAAGAAACCTCAGACCACAGCGTAATAACTTATTTTAGCAGCCAATGTGGGCAATTATTTACTACCATAGCTGAGTTCAGCTGTCATGCAACTGAAAAATGTTTCTTTCCAGACGGCATTACTAGTCGTCGAATACTCGGTAAGGCTAACGATAATAATGATCACTTGGCTGAAAAACTCAAAGATCATGGTGATTTCGCAACTCAGTAGGATGAAGCTACAGATAACCAAACGAGCGGGTTAGACAAGGCAAGAAATGTCATGAGGATTTTTTCTTCAGGAAAATTGCTTTCGGAACAAAAGCAACAGAGCTATTCGAAACACTTCATCTACATCTACATCTATACACTGCGAGTTATGTGAAGCGCATGACAGAGGGCATTATTAGCGTTTACTCCTGTTCCATTGATGTATGGAGCGCGTAAAGAATGAGTATTTGAATTCATCCGTGAGTGCAGTAATTATTCTAATCTTTTCATCACGATCCCTATGTGAGCGATACGTAGGGGTTGTAGTATACTCCTCGAGTCGTCATTTAAGCAAGGTTATTTAAACTTTATTAATAGAATTTCTTGGGATAGCTTATGTCTATCTTCAAGAGCCTTCCAGTTCGTTTCCTTCAGTATCCCTGTGTCACTTTCCCACGGATCAAATTAACCTGTGACCATTCGTTTTGCCCTTCTCTGTCTACGTTCAGTATCCCCTTTTATTCCTATTTGGTACGGGTCTCACACACTTCAACCGGTTGCATGAGTGATTTGTAAGAAGTCTCCTCTGACGGAAATTCGCCAGCATTCTATCAAGAAACCAAAGTCTGCCGGTCGGTGTGCCCTAGCGGTTCTAGGCGCCTCAGTATGGAACCGCGTGACCGCCACGGTCGCAGGTTCGTATTCTGCCTCGGACATGGATGTGTGTGATGCTCTTAGGTTAGTTTGGTTTAAGTAGTTCTAAGTTCTAGGGGACTCATGACCTCAGATGGTAAATCCCATAGTGCTCAGAGCCATTTGAACCAAAGTCTACCGCGCCCTTTACAACCGACTGAGCCAATCATTCCAAATGGTTCAAATGGCTCTGAGCACTATGGGACTTAACATCCGAGGTCATCAGTCCCATAGAACTTAGAACTACTGAAACCCAACTAACCTAAGGACATCAATCCGTGCCCGAGGCAGAATTCGAACCTGCGACCGCAGCAGCAGCGTGGCTCCGGATTGAAGCGCCTAGAACCGTTCGGCTACAGCTGCCGGTTCATCATTCCATTTCGTATTCATACAACGTGTTGCACCGTTGCACTAAGGTATTTATATGAGTTGGCCAATTCCAAAAGTGACTCACTGATGTATTGGTTATCGTGAAGTGCACAATTTTACATTTCTGAGCATGTAAGGGAAGTTGCCAATCTTTGCACTTCTTCGGAACTTATCAAGGTTTGACTGAATATTTATACATCTTCATTAAGACAGTAATTTATTATATATAACTGCATAATCCGCAAAAAGTCTGAGTTTACTATTAATATTGTCTGAAAGGTAGTTAATATGCCACATGCGCGGTAAGGGTTCCAACACACCCTGGGCCATACTGGCAGTTGCTTCTACATCTGATGATGACTTCCATACAATAGCTAGCCGCTGTGGCCGAGCGGTTCTAGGCGCTTCAGTCGGGAACCGCGCTGCTGCTACGGTCGCAGGTTCGAATCCTGCCTCGGGCATGGATGCGTGTGATGTCCTCGGATATTAAGTCCCATAATGCTTAGAGCCATTTGAACTATTTTTCCATTCAAGATAAGACGCTGCGTCCTCCCTACCAAAAGGTCCTCTATCCAGTCACAAATTTCGCTTGATACCCCATATGATCGTACATTGACAATAAGAGTAGGTGTAGTATCGAGTCAAATGCTTTCCAGAAAGCGGAAAACACTGCATCTATCTGACTGCCTTCATCCAGAGCTTTCAGTATGTTGTGTGAGCAAAGTTCAAGGTGGATTTCACATGATCGAAGTTTTCGGAATCCATGCTGGTTAGCATTGAGGAGAGCATTGTGTTCAAAACACCTCATTACGATTGTGCGCTGAATATGTTCTAAGAATCTACAATAAAGCCATGTCAAGGATATTGGATACACTTTTAAGAGAGAAATCAAAAGTAACTGGGTGAATTGTGTAGGTGTGGGTGCAGATGGTGGTCATGGTATGACTGGCGCTTACTCTGGACTACAAGCTCTGCTTCTCATGCTATGTGGACTTACTGTTTTATGCGCCGAGAAGCACTGGCATCAGAAAACATGAGCCCTATCCTTCATGAAGTACTTCAGTCAGTGATCGAAGTAGTAAAGTTCATCAAAATTCGCCCAGTTAAATAGAGATATTTTCTACAAATGTGCGTAGACATGAGGGCTGAGCACAGTCCTCTAATTTATTACGGTAACTCTTGCTCACTTTTTCGTGGTAAATATTCCGAAAAACATTTATGAACCCTCATTTGTACTTTACGGTTAACTGGTTCTAAAGAATCACTTTAGTTCTAGGAAACCCGTAGACGCCGATTTTGTTTTGAAACGGGCATACCGTTGTACACTTCTGAATAATTCAGCTCACTGACTGTATCCTTTAAAGGTAATGAGAACAACACTCTGAAATTATCAGACAAAATTTCAGCATTCAGGAATAAATTACTATTCTGAAGAAAAAGTTGGATGATACGGATGAAACTTGCGTTTTCTCTTTTCATCATGCAGTTTTAATAGGCAATGGAGTTTCATTTGAGTGAAAAACCGAAGCCAGTGTTTGTGGATCATTAAACGTAACTCTGCGATTACTTTCTGAAGTACTTTTCAAAAGAAGTTAATGAACACAACTAGATCACAGATTATTTTAGTGCAGATCTTCATTCATCACTTACCACTGAAAGACAAAAGCGTTTTATTAATATTTTTTCAGAGTCCCATTGACATCGAAGATCGTTTCCTCACCATTGCTTGAGTTTTCGAGTGTAGTGAAGCAGAAGCAGGGGCAAGTAGATAACAAAGCACTACTTTGGTGACGTAGGTTTTGTAGCAATGGTAGTCATCAACGCGAATTATAGATCACGTATGAATGAAGATAAGTAGATATGCGTCGTAATTTCCAATACTATGTCGAGGTTTAAAGAACTAATGATCACGAAACAAGCTCATCCTTTGCAATGATTTCTTTCAAGGATAAAATGTAATATTAGTAGTTGATTAAAATGTGTAAAATAGTTAATACTATACTTAAATTTACCCCGCACGTAGAGTGAGATGTCATGTGCAAAAGAATCCCCAGGCGGCCTTGTTCAGCAGTTGACCCGAAAAATTAGAAAAGCACTGCTGTATTCTACTCCTATATTGTTCTAAGCTGTAGAATTTCTTCCAGTGATGCTAGTTCCACTACATTATGACAGAGATTCTGTGTAATTTGAAAGGTTTGTAGAATACCTTGCGACAAAATGAACCCTTAGTGGACGCATGAGAATTGGCCACGTAGTGCTGCTATTAGTGCCTTTCCTGCTATAGGGAGATGAGAGCGTGGACCGTTGGTCTTTCACAAATACTTTGTTTTACATAGATGCTCATCTTGTTATTTCATTTACCTCCTTTCACAAGCACCATCTCTACTATTTCAACCATACCATCCCGCTAACGTATCCACATTAATTGCAGCATTTCCACCAGCATCATTAGCACAGACTTATCAAACTTAGTTATTACCTCACTCAGATGGAACAATACTATTGCTTTGCACCTAAAATATTGTATTTCATGCTGATCTTTTCATTTGGCCCAAACAAATTTCCTTCTTGATCTCACAAGTATTGCTCAACGATTTTAGTAACGGTTCAAGACACAAATTTAACTTAGATTGGACTGACCATCCGCATTCTTTCTTCCAGCTGTAATGGAACCGGTCAGTGGCCCTTCTTTTGTCAGGTTCTCGAGTACTCGATTCTTGAGATAAAAACACGACAAAATCCAATAAAGTTCAAATTGTAGTCCTGGAATTAGAATAGTTTCAACGATATTGATAAATAGCTTTATACAATTTTAACAATAATATGTGTTCAGACATTAATCTGAAATATTGGTTTTATTATTTTTCGAAGAACTAACTATTTTTCGTATAATGTATGAATTCAATTTCAAGCCACTGACATCGAAATCGTTGGTTACAAACTTTCAAAATAACTTGAAAAATGATAAACAATTACTTCTTATCTAAGAGATTTTGCTTGAGATTTACGTATGATCTTTGTTCTTCTTGGTTAGTTGTTGAAAGTTGTATGTCAATGGGAGTGAGATTTAGTTGTTGGCGCATTCTGCCATGTTGAACAGTTGTAATTTTATGATTTTACACCGGAAAGGTAATTAAATTTGTTCTATGTGATGAAAATGGTGAGAGTAATTGTGCATTGATGTGTTAGTTTACTTACGTAAATGCTTTTCGTGAAAAGATAATGTACTTTTTATTTGTGGAGCTATTGTGACTGACTGTAATGAAGACGCTCTAATTCTGAAGGCAATGTGGAAACATTGTAATGAAACAAAGGAAATATATGAACAGATGACTGCATTTTAACCACACATTGTCCTTCTCTGAAACTCAGAATCTAAATCATACCACAAAATGCAAATTAATCTTTCATCCAGCCACGATTTCGTAGATGAGCCCTAAGGAGAAGGTGAGTAATAAAACTTTTACCGTACGACCTTCCTTTTCAGAAATTTCTGGCTGGACTAGACTAACTTTGCCATGTGATTAAAACGATAATTAAAGAACTTTTTAGAGTCCGTACATTTAATCGGGTTGTACTTCAATAGAAGGAGGGTCACCTCACAGTCCAGATGACCAGGCACTATAAAGGTTTTTATGGGGACAATACATAACCTATTAGACTTCTTAGAACACTGTCCAAGAACACTGTCCACACTCCTGCTGCGACATGCTTCACTAACCTTCAGCATTCTGAGAATTGGAGTAACCTGTTTCGATTCCTATCCTCACACGTCCACAACTGCAGAACCTGTCCACACCACACCACACGCTTTCCAAAGAAATCCTGTTATGGTACGCATTTACAAACGCTATATCTAAAAATTCACAAACTAAAAGTTAGAGTAGCTGACATACATTAACAGCGCACCTCACTATACACGCATCTGTCGAACTAAAGCAACCATCGACATTTTGTAAGAGATTCTATACAATCAAAACAGTGTCTATATTTTGCTTCCAGTTGGTCATTCTACAAATCATTTGAATTCAGGGTGGAAGGTCTTATACATTTCAAATTTTTCTAAAGGGTTTCATTTTGTAGTCCTTGTCATCTACTGCTAAATTTCCATATTAAGTGAGGATGGAGTAGGATGACTGTGTTTCTTGATCTTTAGATGTTTTGTAAAAGTAGCCTTATATGAATTGAGCAAGTGTTCACGAGAGCAGATAATAAATTCCTTCCCTGTCTATCCTATATAAAAACTCATGCATTATGTTGGTGTATAATACTAAACTCTAATGTTTTTTTAGGCGTCCAGATCAATGGGAAAGGTACATCATTGACATCTTCATCCCAGCGATTTTAAAGGTGTTAAAATTTATTTAGTCTAAAAGCGAAATCTAGATAACCACCATATGTACTGTCATGTCTGTATACACCACGTCTTCGAGATAATGGCTCTCCCAACTTCTGTTTGCTTTTGGTATAAGGCATCTGTTTTATCATACAATGGTAATACAGTTATTGTTGCAAGTGACTGAGAAGAGGTCTTGTATAATTCAGTCATGAATTCACAACTTCTCGGATAGCTCCGGTTGTTTTCTTTTGCTGTCACAATACTGTCAGTGTACAGTGTAGTCCCAACAAGGAATAATACAGAGAGGAAAACTTAAATAGAAGATAGAGAAGCATGTGATCAAGTGATTTTCATTTACAGAGGTTGGTAATTTGCGAATGGTGAAACGACTTTTAAGAACTTAATTAATACCTGCTGAGTGCGTGCCTACCAATTTGAGATCTACGTGTATGACTAACTGTATGACTGAGGATCCTTAGTAACTCCTCACAGAATATAAGATGGAAAATATGAATACCATCAGTTTCAGTATTATTTAAAAGTTGGATGTCATATGGAGAAACAGCTAAGACGTCTTATTATGTGTACTTTCTATCCCGTCTTAAATATGTGGTCATATTCCGAGGTAATTTGGTAGCAACTAAGCGAGTTTTTAGAATACAAGGAAATTGGCCAAGAGCGACTAGGACTCGCACCCATATGGTTCAGTGCAAACTTGATTACGTATATGTACATAGTTCATCTATCCCGGGAATCGAGAATCTTAAGGATTTTTGCCTATTTTCGATATATATATTTGTAATATATATGGCCCAGGAATTCCAAGGCCATGTCAGAACCTCTTCAGTGGTTTCTCAGACTAGCCTGGACATACAAAAAGAAGTGACCAGGGGACTTCAGTTATACAGATAGATATAGAAGATTTAGTAAAATATTGTTATTTATTTACTAAAACATGACCACAGCCCACATTTTATGTTTGCATGCAATAATTTTCATCTGTTATGCTTTTGAATGACGATGCAATGTATATTCTAATGGAAAAACGGTTTTCTGTGTGATATAATTTTTTTTACTTGTACTGCGAAACCTTGCTTCTTGCCGAATTTCATGATTCCAGGTCAACGGGAAGTACGTATAAGGTTTTATGAGTGGGTTTGAGAGTTTCGAAAAACGTGACATAAATGGCCGAATCTTTTCATTGAATTGACTTAGGAGCTTAAATGTTTTACACCGCCATGGAATCACACTGTTTAGTATGGGATGTGAATTCGAACTTGATATGCCAACTTGCAGTGTGAAATGTGCATTTTTCGCAAACTTCATGCTTCTAGGTTGACGTGAAGTACTCTATAAGTTTTGATGAGCGTGTTTTTGAGTACCGAACTATGTGGCATAAATTTACGTATCTTTTGAAAGCGTTGAGCTAGAGGCTTAAGATTCTCTCATCGTCAGGTGGACTATAGGCCTTAATATGTGACATAAATTTGATCTTGGTACACTAGTCCTTTCAAGAGGAAATGGGGTCATAACAGACGAAGAGACAAAATTCCAGATCAACCAGAAGTACCATATGGGTTATGATGAGTGAATTTTCGAATATCAAAATATGTGACACAAATGGCAGTATCCTTTTATTGCAGTGGAAAAGTTTTACACCGACAAGGGACAGTACATCTTAGTACGTGACATAAATTTGAACTCGGTAAGTCTATCTGTTAGTGAGGATAAGGGTTCTCAACTGTAGGAGAGACAGACAAAAGGACAACAAAGCAATCCTATAAGGATTCCGTTCTTTCAGATCGAGGTATCGAACTCTAAACAGGCCATTATAATCTTAAAGAATATAATCCAAGAGACTCCCGTAAGCCTCTGTTTAAGAGTTTAGGTTTTCTACCTTTAAATTTAGTATTGGAGGGCAGCGTGGAGGGTAAAAATCGTAGAGGAAGACCAAGAGATGAATACACTAAGCAGATTCAGAAAGATGTAGGTTGCAGTAGGTACTGGGAGATGAAGAGGCTTGCACAGGATAGAGTATCATGGAGAGCTGCATCAAACCAGTCTCAGGACTGAAGACCACAACAACAACAACAACAACGTGTATCTACATTATGGAAACTGTCGTTTTTTTCTTTTTAACTAACGGAATTGACAAGGAATAGCAGACTATTTAAATGTTGATAATCATCACCATAACAATGTTGGTTAAATTCTCCGGAGGTGAAATAGTCCCACATTCGGATCTCCGGGTGGGGACAACTAAAGAGATACCAAAATCCTAAAGCATTAATGTAAGAAGGATAGCAACATGGAACGTCAACTCACTTCTTAAATGTGGTAAACTGGAAAACTTGAAAATGGAAATGAAACGAATGGATATTGATGTACTGGGAGTCTCAGAAATGAGATGGCCAAACGCTGGCGACTTTTGGTCAGGGGATTACAGAATCATACACACTGGAACAGCACAAGACAGTCCCGGGATTGCAGGAGTGGGAATTATCCTCAATAAAGAGATGGGGTTAAGACTAAAAGGATTTGTTCAACATAGTGAGAGGATAATTTATGTCCGATTGGAAACTAAACCAAGAGAAACAATCATAATCCAAGTATACAGGGTGATTCAAAAAGAATACCACAACTTTAGGAATTTAAAACTCTGCAACGACAAAAGGCACAGCTAAGCACTATCTGTCGGCGAATTAAGGGAGCTATAAAGCTTCATTTAGTTGTACATTTGTTCGCTTGAGGCGCTGTTGACTAGGCGTCAGCGTCAGTTGATGCTAAGATGGCGACCGCTCAACAGAAAGCTTTTTGTGTTATTGAGTACGGCAGAAGTGAATCGACGACAGTTGTTCAGCGTGGGGCACTGAGAATCCGCGGGAAACAACTCAGTATGAACGTGACTCGCCTAAAGTGAACGTTTTCTGTGCCATTTCAGCCAATAAAGTTTTTGGTCCCTTTTTCTTCGAAGGTGCTACTGTAACTGGACTACAGTATCTGGAGATGTTAGA
Organism: Schistocerca piceifrons; assembly: GCF_021461385.2. Classification (NCBI taxonomy): domain Eukaryota; kingdom Metazoa; phylum Arthropoda; class Insecta; order Orthoptera; family Acrididae; genus Schistocerca; species Schistocerca piceifrons. The sequence continues at coordinate 391,402,097 of NC_060140.1, forward strand.
GAATTGGCTGTTCTCTCAGCTCGAACAAGAAGCACAACAATTCATATTTCAGCAGGATGGAGCGCCACCACATTGGCACTTATCTGTCTGTAACTACCTGAACGTCAACTACCCGAGGTGATGGATCGGCCGCCAGGCAGCCCGTGACAGAGCACTTCATCACTGGCCTCCAAGAAGCCCTGATCTTATCCCCTGCGATTTTTTCTTATGGGGGTATGTTAAGGATATGGTGTTTCGGCCACCTCTCCCAGCCACCATTGATGATTTGAAACGAGAAATAACAGCAGCTATCCAAACTGTTACGCCTGATATGCTACAGAGAGTGTGGAACGAGTTGGAGTATCGGGTTGATATTGCTCGAGTGTCTGGAGGGGGCCATATTGAACATCTCTGAACTTGTTTTTGAGTGAAAAAAACCTTTTTAAATACTCTTTGTAATGATGTATAACAGAAGGTTACATTATGTTTCTTTCATTAAATACACATTTTTAAAGTCGTGGTATTCTTTTTGAATCACATTGTACATGCCAACTACGAGGCACGAGGATGATGAAATCGACATGATGTATGACCACCTTGAAGAAGTAATTAGCAGAATTAAAGGAGCTGAAAACCTTGTCATCATGGGAGATATGAATGCCGTTGTTAGGGAAGGTAAAGAAGAGGATGTGGCAGGGAATTTTGGATTAGGATTAAGAAATGAAAGAGGGGATAAAGTTGTAGAATTCTGCCAAAGAAATAAACTTTGCATTACAAATACCTTCTTTAATCATCATCCAAGAAGAAGATATACTTGGAAAATGCCTGGTGACATTAACAGATACCAAATTGACTTCATATTAGTGAAGCAAAGATTTAAAAACCAAGTTAAGGACAGCAGATCATATCCAGGCTGTGATGTGGAAAGTGACCACATACTCGTTATGATGACGACTGAACTAATATTCAAGAACATTAAAAGAAGAAGTACATGTAAATGGGATTTGACAAACCTGAAAAACGAAAATACACTGAAGCACTATCAACTAGAAACAGACAAGAAAACAAATACACAGGGCTGCAATGACATCCAAAGCAGCGGGGAAAAAATAAAAACTGGTATTTTAGAAGCAGCAGAAAAAGTAATAGGAAAAGAAAGGACAGAGAAAAGGAAGGAATGGATCACTAATGACCTACCAAATATGATGGAAGAAAGAAGGAAATTAAAAAAAAATCTCTGAAGAAGGAAGAGCAAGAGAAATACAAGAGTCTGAAAAGCAGAATCAACAGAGAGGCAAAACAAGCAAGAGAAAAATACCTTGATGATCTCTGTATTTCAGTTGAGGACAACATGAGCAAGGGAAATATCGACAAGGCCTATAAATGTGTGAGACATTGCTTTGGAGACAGAAGAAACAAATGTAGGGCTGTGATGGATGAAAATGGCAATATGTTGGATGACGATGATGAAGTTGCAAGAAGATGGAAACAATATATAGGAAAACTGTACAGCGGACCAGATCTGTCTGAAAACATCGTGGAAGAAGAAACAGAAGTAGATGCACACAACATAGGTGAACCTATATTAAAGGTAGAGTTTGAACTAGCTCTCAAAAAATTGAAAAACAACAAATCGCCTGGTATAGACAATATCCCAGCCGAACTTCTGAAATCTGGAAGAGCAAAACTGAATCAGGAGTTGTATAATCTTGTTTTCAACATGTACGAGCAGGGTAAAATTCCTACAGACTTTGAGAAAAACATTATGGTCCCCATTCCAAAGAAGGCAAATGCTACAAGATGTGAAAATTATAGGACACTCAGCCTAGTTACTCACGCCTCTAAAATATTAGCCTCAATTATCCTAAAACGCATAGAACAAAAAGTCGAAGCTACACTCTCCGAAGATCGGTTTGGATTCCGGAAAGATAGAGGAACCAGAGAAGCAATATTTGCTCTAAAACTAATAATAGAGAAACGACTAGATAAGAACCTGAAAACATACATAGCTTTCATAGACGTAGAGAAAGCCTTTGATAATGTTAAATGGGATAAGATGTTTGAGGTACTCAAAAAAGTAGGAATAGACCATAAAGATAGAAAAATGATATGGAACCTGTACAAAAACAAGACAGCAGTTATCCGTGGACAGACAAAACAAGAGGAGGTGCAGATACGGAAAGGTTTCCGGCAAGGTTGCGCACTATCCCCTGTTATCTTTAACGTATACATTGAAGAGGCACTGAAAAAAGTAAGGCAAAATTCACAGACAGGTGTAGTAATTCATGGCCAACGAATAGATATGATAAGATATGCCGATGATATAGCTGTCCTGGCTGAAAGTGAAGAAGGTCTTGTAGTTCTACTGAATAGAATGGATAAAGTTATGGGTGAAGAATATAATATGAGAATTAATAAAGCAAAAACAAAAGTAATGGCATGCGACAAAGAAGATCAAGTGAAAGTCCAAGTTCATGTAGGCAATGAACTGCTTGAACAAGTTGATAAATTTACTTATCTGGGCAGTAATATTACCAGGGATGGAAGGAGCAAGGCTGAAGTGAGAAGTAGAATAGCTCAAGCAAAGGCTGCTTTTAACAAGAAGAAAAACATATTAACATCTAAGAGCATCAGCCTTGAAACAGGAAAAGATTTTTGAAATCATATGTGTGGAGTGTGGCATGCTATGGGTGTGAAAAATGGACTCTCGGGACAGAGGAACAGCAGAAGCTAAATTCTTTTGAAATGTGGTGCTATAGACGCATGCTCAAAATAAAATGGATCGACAAGGTCACAAACGAAGTGGTTCTGGAAAGAGCAGGTGAGAAGAGGAGCTTCTGGAGTTTCATTGTTAAAAGAAGAGTGCAATTTACAGGCCATCTATTAAGACATAAAGGACTCCTGAACACAATCATAGAGGGATATGTAGAGGGAAAAAGACCAAGAGGAAGACCACGACTGAGGTACATGGATCAAATCGTGAAAGATGTGGGATGTAACACCTATAAAGAAATGAAGAGAAAGCTGAAAAACGCCCAGAATGGAGACAAGCTGCCATTGTAGCTGTTGCAAACCAATCCTTGGATTGACCACTACAGAAGAAGAAGAACAATGTTGGTGTTGTTGTTGTTGTTATTGTTATCTTCAGTCCGAAGATTGGGTTGATGCAGCTCTCCACACTACTCTATTACGTGCAAGCCTCTTTACCTCCGAATAACTGCTGCAAACTACATCATTTTGGACCTGCTCTCTGTAATACCATAAATAAAATGAGTAAATTCCAACAGAAAATATAAAACAACAAACTATAACAGAGAAAGCAAGCGAAATGAGAATATGCAAACGATATGGAAGTAGGCAAGCGATACAGACGTGTTAGCAGCTACTTTCGGAACACCGAATGGCAGAACACTGGCAGTTAGGTATTTTCTGAGGGCAGTTAGGTATCGCCAAATGACGTCAATTTCCGGTTCGAAACGTCAGTGCAGCCAGGCGTTTTACTGGCAGCGATACATTCCCGGTGTCCAGGTAGTTACTGTCGCTAAATACTTGCGAGGTCTTCTCTCCTATGCCTGGTCTCGCTAGAGCAGAACCACCTGTCAACCAGTGTGCGTTTAGCCGCACCTTTCTATTGTGTCACCCTGTGCTTCGCATACCAGAAAACTCCAATTCAAAAACAGCACCTCACGATCTAGCTTATGGCGCCTACGTTTTAATACCTTCAAAACAAGATAGTCCTACACCATAACCTATGATAGGAGACGTGGGAAGCTTCTACACAAAGGCGAAAGGACGTAAAAGAAAATCTGAGACATACATTTGATGGCGAAGTACAATGCAACTAGTTTCTCGTATACAAGGCAATAAGTAATCTAAAAAAAAATAATCGATTTTGTATTTTAATAGTACTAGTGTTAACAACTAGATAATTAGGTTTTCAAAGAAAGCATTAACAAAACAGGTAATGGAAACAATAAGCTTTAGATCAAGGAAAGAAGAGACGCTAGAACGTGGTAATCCACCCATCCTGTGCTTTGTTAAGGATTTACCTCTGACAGGAGACCAGAAGAAAACATGGCAGTGATGACACCAGCGTAAACGTTCTCCAGTCGCCAGCTGCCCATGCGGTGAGAGGGCTCACTATTGAACCCACACTGTGCATTAAGGAGAACATGAAGTTCACTGTTGAGCGGAACATGATGTCCGACAGTTCCAGTCCTGAAAAGGTTTGACTTGAGTCACTGATTAATATACTGTGTTACAACATAAACATTTACATTCTAATTAACTGCTCAAGAAAATGTACAACATGGTAAATGTCTTTCGTACATTGCTGTAACAGAAGTGTTTATACAATTATTACCACATTTTAGGAGTTATTCTTCTCCCCTGTACATTTAAACTTATTGTAGTAATTATCATTGCAGTTATTTATTCAAGAAATTATACATGGTGTTGAGAGGTGGCATGAGCCCTCTCTCATATTTCTATCTTACGATTTTCCTCTCTAATTGCATGCAGGGAAAAGTCGCTATTCCTTCACACGCGGACTTCCCACGCAGCGTCTCTCGTCACCCGGGTGGTCCGGTGACAGGCGGGCTCTGCTGATCTGGAAAGGGTTAAGCCGACGGGTGTGTGGAAGTCGAGTGAATGCTTTGCAGACGCCCGGAGGGGTCTGAAGTAGCGGCTGGGCTAGAAGTTCCGTTACTTCGCAGAAGCTTAGCGAAAACACTTTCTGGCGGGCTACCAGCGAGGCGTGGGAATGACTTGTGTACCCAGGCAGTTGTTGCGGGAAAATTCCCGCGCTTTCTGCAAAATAGTAACTGTGATTGGCTTGCTCAGGGCATAGCTCCGTGACGTAGCAAAATCAGCGCAGAAATTGGCGCCAAGAATCTCCATTGGTGGAATGGTAGTGCTCCGGCAATAGAGTGGAATTTTCCGCCGGTTTTCGAGTTGCTGATTGGAACGTTTAACCACGGCCACTGTCGTGGGGGCGGGAATGTTGTGTGTTCGGCCTGTACGGGTGCTCTAGGTAGTCGGCTCTCGCCTTTCAGTCGAGGACGTCGAAGCAACCAGCCATCGCCTCCGGTACGCCAAATCGTGTTCTTGAAGTTAAGAAGACAGATTGGTATGGTATGTCCGCAGCACCGGCAGACAGGGATTTTCCTAGGTGATAATCAGAGCTCAGCAGAGCGCGCCTGTTCGTCTTTTTCTAACTTTTTTTCTGTCTTGGGTAGCAGCAATTAATGTTGGGTTGGCTATGTGTTTTCTCTTAAGATTTGAGTTGCAAGGAATTGGCTCCACATACCACTTCGTCATAATCCTCACGATCTAGTTTAGGGACAACTTCACATTCACAGCGTTTGTTTGAGTGTCCAATTTGAGCCAATTTGATGTATTGTAAATGTTTCATGTGTTTTTGTTTATTATTTTGTGTTTAGTCTTAATAAATCATATTGTTATTTTGGACAGAACTTTCATTCTGTTAATCGGTAGAGCAACCCTATCATTCCTCACTATGTTAATGAAATCTTCGTTTATTTAACTTATTTATCAAATTAAATTATTGCAGGTGCCAAACTCTCTTCTACTCCACTGGTAGGGTTGATTAGAGTCAGTTCACGTATTTTTTTAATCCTTGTGCAACAGCAAAAGTCGGAGTTAGAATAGGGGGGCTTAGAGCATCATTTACATATGTAGATTCTAGAAGAATTTAGTGTTAAATACACTGCTAGCCCCGGCACCTCGCAGTGTTATGCCTTTCTCAAAAACTGTTATCTCGCAGGTAATTCTAAAGTTCTCATTAAGTTGTAATATTAGTTCTCCTCACAATATTCTTGCCGGATCTGCAGCTGGGTCATACGATCATCTCGCCACGGTATTTTATCATATCATCCGGCCGCCGTCTCCAGGTGAGAACATTTTTTGCTGAATCTCGCTGAAACTTATTTCTGTCGTAAACAGCAGCCCTTAAGCACGGAAAAAAATCCACCACCAAAAAGAAGTTGTGGGAGATAAAAGAAAGTTGCCAGGTGTGTTTCTACATCCGACGGATGACTTATATCCAGATATAGCTCCAGTCCAGTAAGAATGATGCCAGTAGCACCACTACGAGAATGCAAACCAGGTTTGCCTTAAATATGCACTGTCACGATCGTGAGCGTTAATTAACTTTGCGACTGCAAATAGGGAATTTGTGTTATTCAAGAATGTCTTTAAGACGACGAAGACGCCATTATACGAAGAAAACGCCCTTATCAACAGCTCAATGAGTTTGAACGAGGTTGTGCATCACGGCTGCAAGAAACTAGATGTTCGTTCCGCGATACCGTAGAATGACTTCGCAGGAATGTAGCCGTCGTACTCATTGCCGGCAGTGGTGTTCACTGGAAGGTACGGTCGCAAGAAGCCCATGTTTCGGACAGCCACGGGGCATTACCGACAGGGAAGACTTTCTTGTTCGACGTATGGATCTGGCGCATCTTACTGCAGCAGGAATTTGATCAGCAGAGAACTGTTGCAAATCGATTAAGTACAGTTCCGAGCAAATCACCCTGCAGAGTGCATTCCAATGACCCCAAACCACCACCAATTGCGACTTCAGTGGTGGCAAGTGAGAGCTCACTGGAGGACGGGATGGGGGTCTGTTGTGTTTTCTGATGAAAGCCGCTCCCGCTTCCGTTCCAGTAATGGCGGTGTATTGGTTAGAATGAGGCCATGAGCGCCTGAAACAAACCCGCCTGCGGCCAAGACACACTGGACCTTCATATGAAGTTATGGTCTGGTGTTGTTACTCCACGAACCCTGACTGCAAATTTCTACTTTAGTCTGGTGATTCGACATTCATGAATAGCATGGCAGGGGGTGTTTTCCAATAGGATAACGTTCGTTCACATACCGATGTTGTAACTCAACATGCTCTGCAGAATGTCGACTAGTTGCCTTAGCTTTCGAGATCACCAGATCTGTCTTTAGTCGAGCACGTGTGGGATATCATTGGACGACAACTCCAGCGACATCCACAAACAGCATAGACTGTGCATATGTTGACCAACCAAATGCAACAGACTTGGGAGTCCATTCCGCAGACTCTCACCCGGCTCCTCTTCGACACAATGAATGCACAGTTGCATTCTTGCATTCAACATTCTGGCGGCTACACATTAGCTATGGCTTCTCTCGTGTTTACGTTAACCTGTGAACTTTCAACTTCAATCACTGCATTATGTTACCTAGATAAATATAGCCCCAAAATTTCATTACTCCACAATTATTATTTCTAGGCATTGTGATTTTTAACCGTCGGTGTATATGCCGTGGGAAACCAACAACATCTGCGCCAAAATCCGCCACGGCTTTCACCCTGCTGGAAAGTGAAAGTACAGCACCCCAGGGGTGGAAGCTGAAATCGCTACCGGGTGTGTTGGTCAATACATTCTGCTGGGTGAGTTGAAGACAGTTGTTTTTTAATGACAGATGAAACAGGAGTCCGTATTTGACTCAAAGAATAATCATCGTCTCCATTTATAACGTTATCTACCAGTCTAAACTTTTTATCCGATTCTTACGAGTCATGGTGCTACCAGCGATAAGCAGGGAGAAGAATCTGCGTATCATCATACGTCATTCTGTCTGCAGTGGTTAGACAGTGTTCCGACACCGAACTCTATAAAGTTGTGTGCAGTGCAAGGCGGCACATACGGACTTCCCACCTCGTGAGCGGGCTTGGACGCTGACGTCTTTGGGCCGTCCTCTCGCGGCGAGGCGGAGTGACCATGAGTTCATTCCGAATTAGCGCCTGGACAGGATATGATTTGGCAAGCAAAACACGAAGACAAGCAGTAGAAACTCTCGCCGTGTGCTGGCGGGTATTATCTGTTGAAATGTAAGCCCAGGATGACTTGAAACAGACATCAAAATTCCTACTGGGCTCAAATAGATCGTCATTGAGCGTGACTCTCATCACCGATAGCTGTCGACATCTTTTTTCGACCACCTTTCTTACGCCGCCTTACGTGGCTGCAAGTGGTACACCACTCCTTATACACGTGTTTGGCGGTCCGCGTCGACACACCAACAAGTCGAGCAACTTTATTCATGTTTTGGTCTTCGGCAGGTCCAGGCACGATAATTTTCTTTTGCCAATCTCTCACGTTCCCACTGATGCCGCACAACTGATGAGCACATCACTGGTAGACTTTCGCCTGCCTTGGAGGGCCACGTGGTTACCTGGTACCGTTTGTAAACCGTCTACAGCGCTTCAGGGCGACAAGTGTGTGCTCTTCTGAGGGTACGCCCAATGGCCTTATTATTGCCATGGCAGTATATTAACAAATTATTGTATGTCTAAGTTTTTGACGATAGACTCAAGAAAAAACCGTCTACAGCGCTTCAGGGCGACAAGTGTGTGCTCTTCTGAGGGTACGCCCAATGGCCTTATTATTGCCATGGCAGTATATTAACAAATTATTGTATGTCTAAGTTTTTGACGATAGACTCAAGAAAAAAAATCAGAAAAATTGGATCGTTTATTGGAAAGAAAGAGCTTCACAAACTTAGCAAGTCCTTAATTGGACGCTATGCGAGCTGTTATTCGGTCTGGCATTAATTGATAGAGTTGTTGGATATCCTCCTGAGGAATAGCGTGCCAAATGCTGTCCAGTAGGTGCATTAGGTTGTCAATATCCGCAAGTGACTGGAAGGCCCTGCGCGTAATGCTCCAAACGTTCTTAATTGGAGAGACATCTGGTGACTTTGCTGGCCATAGTATGGTTTGAAAAGCACGAAGACAAGCAGTAGAAACTCCCCCGTATGCCGGGGCGCATCATCTTGAAATGTAATCCCTCGTTAGCTTGTCATGAAGGACAACAAAACAGGGAGTAGCATATCGTCGTAGTACCACTGTGCTATCAGGTTTCTGAGGATGAAAACCGAAGAGGTCATGCTATGAAAAGAAATGGCACCCCAGGTCATTATTTCTGGTTGTTGCGTCACATTGTGGGTGATAGTTACGTCGATGTCCCACCACTATCCGGGGCGTCTCGTCATCGGTGCTCAGTTCGAAGTGGGACTTATTGCAGCCAGTGAGATTCTAAGCTGTAAACGTGTCAGAGACGCCACAGACAGCAGTCGGACACCAGCCTAACTGTCACCCGCAAACGTCCTGACAACCATGAGTGATGGCCTGGGTGTCATTTTATTTCATAGCGGGACCCTTTTGGTTCTCATCTTCGGCACCCTTACAGTACAGCGGTACGTCGACGACATTCTACGCCCCCCTTTTTTTACCTTTCATGGCAAGCCGCCCTGGGATTAAATTTCAGGAAATTAATACCCGCCCGCACATGGCGTAGTTTCTACTACATGTCTTCGTGCTTGCCAAATCCTGTCTTGGTCAGAAAGGTTGCCGGATCTCTCCCAAATAGAGAACGCTCAGAGCATTATGTGCAGGACCCACGGACCCGCTGGGGATTTTGACTATCTAACTGATCAGTTGGACATACTTTGGCAGGATATCCTTTAGGAGCACATTCAACAACTCTGTCAATTAGTGCCAAGCCCAATAGCTGGTTGCAAAAGGGCCTGGGTTCGAGCGACGCGTTTGTGTCTGTCTTGCTCAGTTTGCGAAGTTCTAGATCTTGACTAAATCATCCGATTTTTCTGAAACTGTAATCAATTCGTTGCTGTGCATCTACATCACATCTACCGATTTCGGTCACATTCGTGGTACTTTCCTTTTTTTGACTTGGCGTAAATTTGTAAAACGAAACACTTCGCTCTGGACTTTCACATTTGCGAGGGCGATGGTACAAAACTCTATCAGGTCATTCCGATTCGTGTTTACGGTCGTCTTGCTAACATCGTTCAAAGCAAGCGCCGAGATAGTTACTTTGAAAAAACATGGTAAATTTCCTTCCGCATCTTTCCCGATAGTACGAGAGCCCAGGACCAACACCAGGTCTCACCGTTTTACGGACAAAAATCGTTAGCGTAGATGATTCTGAACCCAACTAGGTGGACAGTAACGGTCGAAAGTGTCGCAGTTGCACGGCGCTCCATTTCTGATACGTGAAACAAAATTTACGGATAGTGGTACTGCAGCAAGTCTGCTATTAAACACTTTAATAGATTCTGTCGTTTCATTAAGAACATATTTGTATTCAGTTACATTACGCGTTGCATCTGGCTTGAGAGCATTTTCTAAATCGCCGTAAAGTTTACCGGTCTGGACCATAGCCACATGGTTCAATTTTTTTTCAAGAATTTTGAATGGTTATAATGATTACCGAAAACTGTTTTTAGGCATTTTCGGTGTCACATACACTTCCAAAAAGAAAAGAACATTCCAGCGCTTTTTACCCCTGTGGTCTTCAACCGCTGTTTACTTGATACGCTCTTGCCCCTCGATTTATATCTCACGAACGCAACAAGCTTGACCTTCGGATTTCGCAAAAGAAATGAAAACCATTAAATGAAAAGAAGCTGTTGCCGAATATTTAGTTAATAATTGGTCACAACAGGACTTGTTGCAGATTTTATCGCAAACAAAACAATCTATAACAAACACCACATATGCTGTGAATATTGGGTTGATTATGATACTGTTAATCAAGCAAGTTAATGAAAATCTAACTTGTTAAGAGCACAAGATAGCAGATACTAAAATTGTTTAACATGTTTGTCAAATCAGTTAACAAGGTCGAGTATCTATTCAGTATTCAACAATGACTTTTTAACTATAATGTTTGGTAATATGGAATTTGTAAAATGTTCCTTAAAGATTTGGATGAATATTACCGTTGTTAATTCCTCCCGTTACATTGAAGTTTCGCGTTTGCTTGAAACGATCGGTTGCTCTAGCAGTATTTTTACCTGGGATTAATATCGCGCGTTCTATCGCATGGCGCAAAAGTGGCAGCAGACATCGTTGAAAAATTATATATGCTATCAAAAGGCTTTCACAGATTGAGGCGGATTTACTTCTGACACTCGAAATGTATGCCGGCCGGTGTGGCCGTGCGGTTCTAGGCGCTTCAGTCTGGAACCGCGTGACCGCTACGGTCGCAGGTTCGAATCCTGCCTCGGGCATGGATGTGTGTGATGTCCTTAGGTTAGTTAGGTTTAAGTAGTTCTAAGTTGCAGGGGACTGATGATCACAGATGTTAAGTCCCATAGTGCTCAGAGCCATTTGAACCATTTTGAACTCGAAATGTATGGAACGTCTTAGAAGAGTTCACGAGCAAATTATACAGCGAAAAACAATTAATAATGTCGTTTCGGCTAAATTCAACATTCTTATATAAATATATAAAATGAAAAACGAACATTCTTCTACAAATCTAAACCTGGATTTATGTAATTTTGAGGCCTGCAGTCTACTGCACGTAAAACAGAACTGGAATAGCATTTATTGAACACAAGACATATTCCGAAAATATGTGACAGGTCTTGACCGCACGGATTTCTGATGGTATGATGTCGAGGGGTGTAACGATTTTTCAAGATTCTCAGGTAGCCGACTACCAGAAATAAGCGACGTTATTTTAAACGAAGAATCAACATCCACAAAAGGTGTAGTTAATATGAATTTAACTGTAATATTTTTATATAGATATGAGTGACTTTGAGTAATTATATTTGTTTTCGAAGAGAAGACACTGAAGAAATTGGTTGTGAACTGAAAGGAAATTTTAATGATGACGATAATGTTGATGAGTGCAACAGTGACTAAAATGATATATTTAAATAATCGTATTTTTTGAACCTTATCCCATTTTCTTCTTGTTTAATTCATTTAAAACATCGTTCAGTACGATGGTTTCTAGTAAGCTAGTTGTTAATATCGGAATTTGAAGGTTGCATCTTATTCATCGGCTTGCAACATAGACCTTCATACGCCTCAATGCGACCTTGTAAGAATTGTAATATACCGAAAAGTTGTCTGATTAGTAAGGTACTGCAGTAAACTTGTCTAATATCAATTTTATATGCATCTGGGCAACGTAATTTATCGTCTGGTAAAGTTTTTTTAACGTTTGCATAACGATCTCGAAATGGAAAATACTCGTTTTTCCTTCAGAAAAATGATTCTGGCGCATTAATTTACTCAAATCTGCTAATAAAACAGGCTTCCAGACTGTTTACTATGATTTTTTTTATTTTTTCAAATCATTCTCCTGTTTTTCGTATCTTAAATCTATCATTCAACTGCATTCTCAAAATTAGACGTATTGCTATGATAAATTTCAGTAATATTTGTTGACATTTTGGAACATGGGTCATCATATGTGACGCAATTTTTTTTTTAAATTAGTAATTTTTCGTTTAGGGTAATCGAATCTGTCGCTTTTATACTGTTTTGACCATACTGCTATGAGACAAAAATTTTGGTCGTAGGCTCTCGTAGTACGAGTTCGAGTTTGTGCTTCATCTCTGATGACCTCGGTGTCAAAGGGACTCTAAACCTTACACTTCTCTCTTCCTTTATGTAGACACCTCCATCGTGACACGATGTGCTTTACAAAGGGTGTAAGAGAGTGATTAGAAATCAGAGTCTCAATTAAGTATAATCTGTAATCTGCAGACAAAAGAAAAAACACACATAATTCCTTATGCATATTTCTTGATGAAAACTGTATTTCCATAGTTAAAACATTCTGACAGTATGTTCCATAAACTACACCAGAAATTAATTAAATATGACCTTGAAAATGGTCGGATTTTTATATCCGCAATGATATTTTCCTGAAGTTTAATGTTAGCACAGAATAAATAAATGTGGGGAGCTTATTCAAGAATCTTCTAATGTTTTCTAGATCGAAATCTTAGAACTAGCAGTGAAGCGTTAACATACAGGAGTATTTACACTTATTCATGGTATCTTACCAATAGAGACGGTTGCTTCTGTTGTCGAGCTGTCTGCGGCAGTCCCAATCACGGACAGCACAATAAATAAGGAATATATTGCTGTCGCTGGTACGCTAAGACTGCGGCAGGACGCTATCAAGATAAGAGATACAAAATACTGAATGCGCCGGCCAAACCTGGAAACAAAATTTTACACTTATATGATTGCGTAGCGACTGTCAGAACGAGGCTGAGGTACTAAGAAAAAACAAATGAGACGTAACGAGAAATTAAAATATTTATCTAGAGCACTTCTTTGAGGACATACACTCTCTAAAAAAAAGAAGACAAGAGTAAACAGTGCACTACAAGTGGATTATCGAAATATCCAAATGGGACGAAAGTCGATAGATCTGACGTACGGGTACAGGCAAACAACGGATAACTGACGTACGTGTACAGGCAAACAACGGATAACTGACGTACGTGTACAGGCAAACAACGGATAACTGACGTACGTGTACAGGCAAACAATGGATAACTGACGTACACGTACAGGCAAGCAACACATAACAGTTTCAGAAAAAACTGGTGATTTATTCAAGAGATGGAGCTTCACGAATTGAGCAATCGTCTAATGCATTGAGCTACCTCCCACCATAATGCAAGTATTTGTTCGGTTTACGTTGATTCACAGAATTGTTGGACGTCCTCCTGAGGGATATAGTGCAAAATTATGTCCAATTGGAGTGTTAGATCGTCAAAATCCCGAGATGTTTGAAGGGCCCTGCAAATGATGCAGCAGATTCTACTGGGGGAGATCCGGTGACCTTGGTGATCAAGGCAGGATTTGGCGAGCACGAAGACGAGCTGTAGAACCTGTTGCTGTGTGCGGGTGGGCATTATCTTCTTGAAATGTAAGCCAAGGTTGGACTGCCATGAAGGGCAAGAGAACGGGGAGTAGCATATCGTCGACCTACCGCTGTGCTCTAAGGGTGTTGTGGATGACAACCATAGTGGTCCTGCTATGGAAAGAAATGGCAGCCCAGACCATCACTTCTGGTTGTCAGGACGTATGGCGGGTGACAGTCATGTTGACATCCCACGACTGTCTGGGCCGTCTCAAGACACGTCTTCACTGGTCATCACGGCTTGGTTCGAAGCGGTGCTCATCACTGAAGACAATTCTGCTCCAGTGGATGAGATTCCAGATCAAGTACGTATCTGAAAATGCCTAGGGCAGCGGTGGGAAAGACGTACATCACGTCTACCGATTTCCGTCCCATTCGTACAACTCATTTGTGGTTCGTCGTTTACCTCTCTTTTGTTCACAGTGTGTTTTCGCTTTTGTGTGGATCTTTTCTGTACCACAAAAACAGTTTTCTCTATAGAATGTAAGCGTTAACGTAATAGCTGAACTACTGTAGCTGACATAACGAAACCAGGCAACTGAAGGTCGCACGTGTCACCCCGATACTCCCACCCAGCTTCACTCCTGGTCTTGTATTGTTGCCTTGTAAAGTACCGACTGGTCACGCGTCACAGTTCTCTACTTCCGAGTGTTTGGTTTCTCTGTGTTCCATGAATTCATTGTGTTTTTGCAGATAAGAGTGATACAGTAAAACTACATTTGTGCATACCATAGTTGCTAGTTCGTGTCTTTTTTGTGGACGCCCATTCTAAATGGACGTTAGGGAACAAATAAAACATGTAATATCTATTGCCTTAAGGTTTTTTGACAAACTTGATCCTGACGGAAAAGAGAGACGGAACATTAGCTTTGGTTGAGCACAACTGATGACAGAAGCCTGTGAAGTCTCCTTAGAAAGAACAGAACAATATGTTAGCGTCACCGAAACTTCTGCGAAGGTTGTAGGCTTGTGTGCTGTCTTCTATTCGTCATGACAAGGATTTAAACGGGAAAGTAGGTTTATTCAAACGGACTGACTATCTTAATGAAGTGGTCCGAAGGACTGTCTTAGAGTTCTATAATTCAGTACCTCACAGCCAGCAAACTTAGTGCCCAGCTACGACACGAAATCGAGTACCACACGAGAGCTTAGAAACGTCAGTTTTTACCTTTCTAAAAGGCAACGCTTTTTAGCACAGAAAGGGTAAAGATGGACGCAAATTTCTTATGTAACGAAGGTATGTTGCTGCCTCGAGACCTACGTTTTGGAGACTGTTCATTTATTGAATACGGTGGACAACAAGCCACTGTTATGAACCGTCTGTAACAGCTGCTAAAATGTAATCGCTTCTGGAGGAAGGTAACATTTTCGGTCCTTCTAAGACAAGCCGTCGGAGCAAATATCTTGGTGCTCGGATTCTTTAGTAAATAAATAGTTCTCAGCGGTGAGACGATACACCAGTGACATGGCAGATGTTACCAAAATTAATTTCGTAGTTTTCTTAACAACTTTCTGGCTGGAAGTTTCTACCAGATCCAACAAAAGGCCAATTCAACAGAGACGACATTGAACACTGCTTTCGATATTTTATTTCCTATCTCACAATACTTTTATGTTATATTCCATACTAAAGAATACAGATATCTATTATTTTTCCGGAATGTTTACTAACATTTGAAAATTATTACCAAATGACCATGTTGCAATTGGGAAAGATGACCTTCACTTGCTCAGTTTGGTGATGGTCACTACAAATAATATTTTAGAAGCATATTTTCAGTATTTGTCAATAAAGAATGAAATTTAGAACCATATTGTGCAGAACTGCAGAGTCTTACGGCGGTAATACTGAATACAATGTGCTCCGGCTTCCAGCTGCGTTTAGTAATTAAAATACCAGGAACCTTCGACCAAGCACTCCTTGACCATTGCCAGTAACAATGACATTTTAAACGTTTAACACGGTTGCAAGCCCGAGTACATTTTATTCAAGAACCATGTAGCTTACTTTTACTAGCAGTACTGTAATGAAAAACTGATTACCACATTACAACTTTAATTCAAATATTCACATAAAACAACTGGGGGTCACACACAATTAGATTCATTGTTACCAGTTTTTCTCTTCAGTCGTAAGCATCATCACGTATCGTTATATCCAAATGGTTTATAAATGTTAATCTACATTCAGATGCGATGATGGCACCTTTAGTGTGTTGAAACCGGTTATCCAGTAAACAGTATTTAAGCGATCTTGGCTTTTCAGTTATTTCTACAACAGAGTGATCGCTCCACTACGCACTATGTGTTCACTGCATCAGATAATTGTTGACCTGGGATTGAAAACGCAGTTGGTCTGAGGAGCGAAATGGTTGCTGTGTAACCGGCAGGCCATTTATGCATTTCCTAACTTTGATTAAAGATACAAATTCTGTATAAATGCAGTATATTGATAGACGTTATTATTTCCGCGGGGACTATATATTTTATTGATCAGTATTTAAATTACAGTTGGGCATTTTCGACTAATCGGTATTTTCCGGTTGCGCGATTCTGTGGAACGTAGTGCAATAACACATCTCAACAATTCAAGTCATCTTCTCCTACAACGTACCGCACTCTATATAAATATGTAAGAATGGGCCCCACAAAAGAAAACTGAAGAGAATAGAAAATAGAAGATGTAAGCACTAAAACCCTAATACGCTGAATATTGCTTCATTAGAGGAAGGATTGGTAGATGTCAAGTTATTAAAATAAAAATTTTGAAATAAAAAATTAGAAATGCTTCGAGGCCATAATAGACTAATGATTAAACATTTGAACAAAGAATAAGGTTTTGGTTTATATATCTATTGCCAATTAAATAATGGATATCACTAAATTCTGAAAGGAGTTATTACAGAAGTAACACATTCGTTGCTTATCTCAAATGTTGACGCTAACAGATAGTGTGACAGATAGTGGCATTTGGATGGGTCTGTGCAGTCCCATCAAACCAGGCCCATCCCAATGTGCGAAACACTATAAAATGTGAATTTACAAGAATTTAACTTTACAGACGGAATAGTGATGAGTCACGAACATCGAGTCAGCCCATTCACACAGCTACCGATGCTTTAACTCTCAAGAAAAGGGGAGATAACAGAAACAACAGAAATGTCTCCTAACTTGTTTAAATTCAAAGTTAGCTAAATAAAACTCATCTGCTTATTTTCGTAAAGCCATATTTGTTTGTCTATTTCTTATTTTTGTCAATTTCTCGGTGTTACTCCGTAACTAATTGACTTCGCAATGGAATGGTCTTTGAACCAACAGTTTGCTTCGTTTGTTATCGGTAATGTCAACTGAGTAGTGATGGGTTTCTACTGTTCATTCAGTCTGTAATTATAGTAGTAAAAAGAAGAAAGTTTTATAACTAACAAAAATAATATACGTAAGGTGAAACCTACTTACCTGTCTCCTACGTAACAGAGAGCAAGGCCCACGATGACGGAAAGACCTTGAACAGTTGCCATAGTGTGACTAACTACCATTTTCTTCCCACAAACCCAGTTTTCTTGAGATGGCAGAGTCAACGAAAACCATGTCTCATCGTAGTCCCAACCGTATTGGCACGGTATTGTCTCATTAGTATGGTCCAGACTTGCAAACATGAGGCATTTGCTGAAGGTGCCATTCTCCCTATAAACACACAGACTGTGATCACCTGGAAACACTCAGTGATTGCAATGTAGCTCAGTAATAACAAATTTTGTCACAGGTCGCTCTAACTCCGAGTGGACACTGTACTTTTTGGTTTTGCATCGGTAGGTGAGAAATTTTAAGGTAAATATAAAAGATCAAAGTAAGATTTTGAAATTAGCTTCAGTTCATATATATATATATATATATATATATATATATATATATATATATATATATATCAGCACTAAATGTAATGGCATAGTTTCTATAGTCAATAATCATTGAGTAACTTGGAAAGAAGAACAACGCACTACAGATATTGTCTACCTGGGAATTGTTATGCTCTTCCAATCCTCGATGCTGACATTAGCTGATGCTCTCCCAGGAACATGGCACCAATGGTCAGGCACCATCATTGAAATTACAAACATCTGACTCGGAACAGAGCATACAAGAACAGAAAGGCCAACATAAATAAGATTCAGCCGAATTTGGAACTTGCCGCGGCTCCCAATTTTCTCGAGAATACCTTCAAATGTCACTTCATGATGATTCACATTATTTAATCTCTCCGTTCCGTCTTCTTTGCTCTTGGCAGTCATCTGCAACATAAAAAATAGCTAGAATAAAACATGAATGTATGAAACCATCGAATTATTAAACGGCCTTATGAGACGTGAAAATTTGAAGTGTTGTAAATATTCAGAACGGAAAAAATATCGACCGTTAAAAGACGATTAGTCTGACTGTAGGAGAGAGGAGCGCATAGGGAGGCAGTGCTGACCAACTGCCGGAAATTGGAGGCAAGAGTTAAGAAAAATCAAGACATGGACACGAGATTCTGTCGATCTAAAACAACTTTAACACTGTAAACTGGAATTCTCATTAATATAGGAATATAGTGTAAGCGACAGGGAAAGTCTGTCAGTACATAATATGTACGAGAACAAAAAGGGAAAAATAAGAACGGAAGACCAAGAACACGTTCAGATTAAGAGAGTGTAAGATAGAGTTGCAAAATTCAACCTCTACTGTTGTATCCAATAACGGAAATGAAGGTACAGAAGTATGATTAAAATTAAGGCAGTAAGAATGTCAATAATAAAAGTGTCTGATGACATTGCTATCTTCAATGGAAGTGAGGAAGAATTGCAGGACTTGCCTAGTGGGAAGTCTAATGAGCAAACATTATGGACTGAGAGTAAACTGAAGAAAGATGAAAATGTTGAGGAGTACCAGAAATGAGATTAGCGGTAAATTTAACATCAAAAGTGGGGACCGCGAAGTAGACAGAGTGAAGGACTCCTGCTACGTTGAAACTAACGAAAGGAGGACGAAGCAAGCACAACGTAAGAAGAAGAATAACGAACATCAAGAGGGCATTCTTGGCCAAAAGAAATCTATTAGTTTCAACATGAGCCTTATGTTGAGGAAGAAATCTCAGACAATATACATTTAGAGCAAAGTGTTATTTGGAAGTGAATCACGGACTGTGAAAGATGGGAATCCAAATGTTTTAGATGTAGTTTTATTGAAGTGTGTTGGAAATTAGGTGGACTAATAGGAAATAAGGAGGTTCTTCACTAAATAGGCGGAGAAAGGATAGTATCAAAAACACTAAGAAGAAAAAGAGATAGTATGAAATAAAATCTACCACGTTACTTGAGGGAGCTTTAGAAAATAAAAACTGTAGGTTATGACAAATATGACAAATGGCCGGTTATCGATACCAATAATCTACCTATCGAGAAAGGTGCCAGTATGCTGACTCTTTCATTTCCTCATAATTTTTTTACACTTTTCAGGAAACGTAATATTTATTTTACAACTATCTCTGAGATATTGACTTAATCAGTTTCAACATACAGTCGAACATGTTGATGGGGAGCTACCGTTTTGAACCGTGTGTATGACATCAAAAATGACCGGTAAGATTATTTCAATTTGTATTCAGTGGTGATATACGTTCTATCGTTCTTCATTAGTCAGATCGTCCATTTGCACTAGTCCTCTGGCCGCTGTACTTCAGCGTTTTCACGTTCTTTCTGTTATATACGCAATTCTTCGGTATTAAAGATGCAAGTTCTGTTTTCTATGGACGATACTGGATTATTTTATCCGACGATAGAGGCTTGGAAGTGAGCTGGATTTTCATCAGATAATAGTAATTCGTGTCGAAGCTTATGAGAAACAATACATTTATTATCAACAACATGTGTTGCATATTGATTTACTAGAAAGGCCATTCCTTCTATTAATGTTTTGATTAATGTGCCTCAAACAGAGCACCGCCATCTTATTTTCATGATCTTAGACGAAGAGAAGACAGAGTTGAGAGTCGTTCTGATGATTAACTTTACACATAGTGAGCTATTGTTGGAGGCTAACTACAAAATTAAGTACAAAATTTTTGCGTCCTGGTTACTTTTTCAGGAAATGAACAAGGTAATACAAGGTACTTGACCTTTAATAATTGATTTTTCAGATAGTTAGTTACTGAATTCACTCTGAACTGTTGGGTACATGACTGGGGAAACTGCCCCATAACGCAACAGATCTCTATAAGAGGTAAACTGACACATGTTGGTACAACTTGGTGCTTTGGCAAAAATCATTCACTTATATACTATGTGCTATTTTCAGATATGCAGGCCCTTATCATCCAGTTGTGCTTATGTAAAATAATGAAATTAGGTGCTACTAGCTATTAGCTATACACACTCGCACCTTTCATTTTAGGATGAGACTGCCAGAATTTTTTGGTTCCTGCGAATTTTATGATAAGTTATGTGCTACAGTTTATTTCATGTAATAACTTTCCTTTTCTGATATGCAGAAACTTCCAGTTTTGGAAAACATGTCTATCACTGTTTTAGCCCATCTTTAGAATGTTTCACTTTCTTGTGAGTTTAGGTTATTTTGTATACAGGGATAGCTTTATATATTTGCAATATATTCACTTTTCTTTGTGATTTGTACTTGTGGAATCCAGTAGACAACATATTGCTCACATTATAGTGATAACAGTTCAGTGATGCTACTGTGAAGATTGTTACGTGGATATAATAGGGAATGCAGTTTATTTCTATTTAATTTCTGATTTGGATTATCATTTGTGTTAGTAAAGCGTAAGATATTAACACTATTTGGTGGCATTAGATAGTGAGGAAAATATTTCTTTTGAAGTCAAAAACATAGTAGAATTGTTGTATTTTATTTGAGAAATAGGAAAGTGTGCAGATTGTGATTCATAGGGAGGCATTATCTGAGTTTTTTGGAAGGGCAGTGACATATTTTCTCAGAATTTCTCTCAGTCATATCGTTCTACGTTGTGTTCTAGGGAAACATTAATTTGTGCTGCTAAGGTTTCTTCTGAAACGTTAATGTTATATTTTTTATCCGTTCTGTGTCATCAGGGAGGTAAAGGTCATATCTGTGTGTTTATGTACCGAACATGTCAGTTGATGATCGGGGATGTTGTGTATTTCATTATATTCCAGCAGAAAACGATGGTGATTGGGGATGTTGTGTATTTCATTAGATTCCAGCAGAAAACGGTTAGTACAGGTCATTACATCCATCAATTCATAGGCATAATACATAGACTGGTGGTATTAATGAGCAATTTGGAATGTAGTTCTTCGTGAAAAATAAAAATTTTGGATTGCAACAGTGAACTGAAAACTTCAACCCACCTAATTTCCCCCCTCTCACTCGATAAGCTTGCTAAGTGAATTTGGTTACAGAGCTGATTGTTGAGTCATTACCACATAATTCCTACATTCTAAATATGCTGAGCAAATTATAATGTATCTCACCTGGTTGTTTACTTGCTGATTTTGGAAAATTTATCTGGGCTTAGGATTGTTGTGTATCATACATGGTATTAGGTGAGGTTCGATATAATGAAAGATTGTTGAAAGTATTTAGGTTCTTGTGGATGACAGGACAGTGCTTTTGGTGAACATTTTTCACAGAATTTTTGAATGGTTCAATCTTAAATTGATGTATTACCCAAATTTCAGCTCATATTGTAGTAAATAGTTTTGTTGTGTTTCTATTTTGGATGCTCACTAATGTTAGTGGAATGACGGTTTGAGAGCTATTCTTCACTGTTGGGATAATTATGTGGTTTGTGGTGAGTTTGTGGAGATACGAGTATTGTGGATTCTTCCTCATTTCTTGCGAGGGGAGTTAGTCTTGTGAAAATTTTTAATTCCTTGGTATCTTGTGAGATCAATATGAGATGGTTTATTGGTTTATCGATGTATTTATATTCTTTGTATGATGGACAAGTCCACAGTAAATATGAGATAGAGACAGCAAGCACTGATTTACTACTGTTTTATGTCATTATTCTGTCCTTTTGAATAGAAATTATGGCATCACAGAGGAAAATGGTTTTTCTCTTGGTCTCAATTATTTGACTTGTGAATACTGTATTTGTGTGATTTAGTGTAATCTTGTAAGGCCAGTCAAAAATTTTATTGTTTGTTTTAATTGTTGTGACAGAATGAAGAATAATGAAAACAAGAGAGGTAAGAAAGCTAAGGCAATGGAATATTCTGTTTGTTGTGTCTTGTGCAGGGTTGCTACTCAGAGAGATCATAATATATTTAATAGTGAGTCAGTTATTATATCTGGAAGTCAAAGAGTGTATGCTGTCGTCAGTGAGTGCAGGGAGTTGATTGATAAATTGGAGGCTAATGTTACCAATTTAGAAGAACACATACATGGTTTAGAACGAAATGTGAACTAATTATTGTAGAAATCACAGGGAAATTTACAGAACTGAGTACAAAACTAAGAGAGAGCTTGTATGCAGACTTCGCTGTGAAGATTTCTAGTTCTGAGGGTAAACTTGCTGATGTTGAATGGAGTCAAAATCAGTTTCAAGTCGTTGTTAATGAACAAGTTAAGAAAGTTTTTAGAAATTTGAGGGAGTAATTCGAAAAGAATGAAACGGATTAATTAGGAACGTTTCTACTGATGGTCAGTCAAGAAGTTGTTAATCTAATTCAAGAACAAATGTCACATGCTATATTACTACCAAATCTAGAAAATAGCTCTGTGGAGTTGAAGGTCAGTGTAGAGAAACGACGGTGAAATATTAAAGAAGAAATTATGCACACAGTTAAGGAGGATGATTGCTCTGGTTGATACAATCGTGATGAAGTATCTTGCATTGATAATAATGTTACTCATCTGTAAAAAAGTTTCAAGAGAACAGCAGTACATCAAATGGTATTCATTCTTGTTCTTGGCTGGAGCAATATGATTTTTCACTTGCAGTAACTTGCTTTGGCGGTGAAGATACAATTTGTGCGTCTTTACTTGGTGGGGGGTCAACCTCCAACGTGCGTGTGTGCATCGTCGAATCATATGAAGAATTTCGACATCTATTTTTGTCTATGTATAATGTCTTTGGGAGTAAGATGTTAAAAAATCAGTTCTTGAACAATGCCTACAGTCCAGATGAATTGATTCGTCTTTGGCTTATGAAACTTCTTCCATATACGCTTCCAATTATTCTTGCGGGTCAGTGTGAAGATGATCTAGGAGATTTCCAAAGGTTATTGCGAGAGATGGAGTCTGAGAATCAAGGTGAAGGGCATGGTCACTCAGTTTTCTCACTTTGTCCCACAGCCATAGGGAGACAGAAAGTGTGACTGTGACGACATGACTCACACAAAGCTCTGCGAAAATTAACAACGTCATTTCTATTGTGGGCATCCTTCTGATGAGTCCATCTGTTATTGTCACAAGAGTCGATAGGGAAATAAAAGATGGAGACTTCAGAAAGATATCCTAGATAGAAATGACTGTTGATTTAGGAGAGAGAGAAGTGAGTAGAATTTAAGAAAAATATATGGGAGCACAGGACTTGCTTTTGCTATTGAGTTACTCAGTGTGGAATCGGCTATGTTTTTTACAAAAGAAAACAAGGCCCATTGTAGGCTGTATATTACAGTTTTTCATTTAATTTGTGCAGTTAGCTAATTTCAGCCTTGCGTCATTTGGAAGTACTTGCATTTGAAATAAACGAACTTAGAAGAGAATAACATTGTGTTCATACATCGCTACATAGGTAACAACATTACACAAATCGAAATGGCATAATCACATTATAGTGTGGTAAACCTTCTTAAATGTGTGCCATAAACTTACGTGCATCACATTTAACACTGTATAAGTATTGGAAACGTCTTTCACATATGTGACCATACGCCGTAAACTCTAAATACATGTGGACAGATTCCAGATAGTAATAGTACACTATCACATGTCACATAACAGTAACTCAAACAACAACTACTGCAACCTGACAACTGCAGATAGCTGCATGATTCTGTCAAAGATACCTACAGCTAACGCCGCAGAACCATCTATAGCAACATGAAAGGAGTACATTGCATTAATAGATGGTATACCAGTTTCTGCTCGTGTATTGTAATCAGTGACAGAAGGATGTACAAACAATTTTGTCAAAATTTTTGTACAATACGTTCGAAGTAGTTCTCAAACTAGTTACAGCTTTTGTAAATTATTTACAAAAAAGTATTGATATATCATGCAGTACAATAACTCATAAAAATACGTTATTTCATAAACTGTTTTAAGGTTAAAAAGAATGTCTATGTCATAATTCATGTCGGCATGATCTGACGTATTGGTTGTTTATTAGTCATTGTAAAACTATGTGCACTGCATTTCATTCAAGAAGCAAGTCTGTTATAATCATGTCATAATTTCACATATAGAAGGGGCCTGAAATTATAATAAATCTGAAATTACACACATCAAAAAAAGTTTTGCATCATCCCAGTTCCCAGAGCTGTTCATATATGTCACTAAACACGCCCAAAGATGTAAACAACCTTGCATGAGTGGCGCCTTTTGGACGGAGGGGGTCCGACAGCCGCTCAGTTCCAGACATTCCACCAGGAAGGAGGTACACGCCTCGTGTTATCTGTAGTTCAACCATGCCTAGACGCTCAATACCGCTGTTCGATCGCGTCCGGATTGTTACTTTGTGCCAGGAAGGGCTCTCAACAAGGGAAATGTCCAGATGTCTCGGAGTGAACCAAAGCGATGTTATGCAGACATGGAGAAGATACAGAGAGACGGGAACTGTCGTTGACATGCCCAGGTTGCCCAAGGGCTACTACTGTGGTGGATGACCGTACCTACGGATTATGGCTGGGAGGAACCCCGACAGTAACGCCACCATATTGACTAATGCTTTTCGTGCTGCCACAGAACGTCGTGTTACGACTCAAACTGTGCACGATAGGCTGCATGATGCGCAACTGCACTCCCGACGTCCTTGGCGAGGTCCATCTTTGCAACCACGACACCATGCAGCGCGGTACAGACGGGCCCAAGAACATGCCGAATGGATCACTCAGGATTGGCATCACGTTCTCTTCACATATGAGTGTCGCTTATGGCTTCAACCAGACAATGCTTTTCTTCAGGGTAACGGCATCGCTCGAATAGAGTGGCCAGTATGTTCCCCAGACATGAACCCTGTCGAACATGCCTGGGATGTATTGGAAAGGGTATTTACGGACAGCGTGTCCTACTAACCACTCTGAGGGATCTACCTCGAATCGCCATTGAGGAGCGGGACAATATGGACCAACAGTCCCTTGATGAACTTGTGGATAGTATGCCACGACGGATATAGGCATGCATCAATGCTAGAGGACGTGCTACTTGGTATTAGAGTTACTGGTGTGTACAGTGATCTGGACTACCACCTCTGAAGGTCTCGCTGTATGGTAGTACAACATGCAATGTGTGGTTTTCTTGAGCAATAACAAGGTCGGAAATGATGTTTGTGCCGATCTCTATTTCAGTTTTCTATACAGGTTCTGGGAACTCTCGGAACCGAGGTCATGCAAAACGTTTTTTGATTTGTGTATATTTCCCTTGAAGAGTAAGTAGAAAGTCGTCACATAGGACATTCTATAACAAGCAAATATGTGTCTGTTTGCCTTCTTATAATTTCAAAAGAACTCAACTATTAGAGCCCGATTACATTCATTGTTCAGTGCCTTGAAGTATTACGACGTGCCAGTTTTCGGAGGTATATTTGAGCAGCCATGCTACTCCCATAAAATCATATATACAGATGGAGATCCATCATTTTGAACAGGCTGTATGACGTTCAAGATAACCGATGAGACCATTACAATCTATTTTCAATGCTAAAATACGCTGTTTGCGGTTAAACAGGCAATTCATTCGTATGTCCTCGCGTCGATCTACTTCCGAGTATTCATGTGCAGTTGCGTAGGCTTATAGAGACTGCCTCTCATTAAGTAGTTGGAGACTGGTTGCTGCGTCACTTTAATATCATTTCATTCTGTTACGTCTTCAATTTTTAGATGTTAAAGATGCTAGAAATGCGATTTCTCTTTTGTATGGATGACATTAGTGGCTTCGTTTTTGTAAAAAATATTGAGAGTTGGATTGTCATCACGAGATTGAAATTTGTGTCCACACTTAAGAGGAATAATACATTTATGATAAACGACATGTGTTGCGTCGTGATTTACTAGAAAGATAATTCCTTTTCTTCACGCTATACTTAACATGCATCAAGTAGGATGTCACCATCTTGTTGTCGTGACCGTAGCTAAAGAGAAAGCTGTGTCGAAAGTTATTCTGATGGTTAAATTTACGGACAGTGGCCCATGGTTGGAGGCCAATTATAGAATTAAGTACAATCTCTTTACAAGCTAGTTATTTTTTCAGGAAATCAGTATGGTAAGACGATGCAACTTCCTATGTTCTCGGTTGCTGGCGTGTTTGTGTGGTATCTCTTCGTCGCAGAATAATTATCGTTTAACGTACAAAACATACTGGGGCAGTATTAAATGATTTTTCAACTAATTATTTACTGTATTCGCTGTGAGTTGATAAATACATGATTGGGGAAATTTCCCCATAGCAGAACAAATAACTTTAAGTGACAAGCTAACACATGTTAGCCATTATGGTGCTTCCACTAAACTATTCACTTAGTACTCTGTGTTATTTTCAGATATGCAAGCCCTTATCATCCCGTTGCGTTATGTATGAAAATGAGTATTGTGTGACTAGTTGAGAGGTATTTATTTGAGTCAGCGTTAGGAAACTTTTCTTGGCCACTATTTTGCATATCACTTGGCTATTGAGGCTTGCTAATCACAAGATATGAGAGTGGTAGAAGTTTTTACAAAAACGCACACACACACATACACACACACACACACACACACACACACACACACACACGTAAACACATACACATTTCAGGGTTAAGTGCTACAGATACAGATGTTATAATTAATTTCACGTAAACACTACAATTTTTATTCACATTTTGACAAAAAATTGGATAAAACACTCTGAAGCGCCTTTTGAGCTAGATTTGTACGCCGTTTATGTGTAGCAAGAACACGCATGCGTTTCACGAGTATTACTTTGGCCGATGGTGTTCGCTCTGCGTTCTAAGTAAACCGGTATATTTCCAATCTGTATTGTTGCTTCTGAGTGTCATAATGTCTTCAGACTGAACACCAACTTCGACAACTAATTCCTCTTCAGTGTCGTCGATATGCGCAGATGGTAAAAGCCTTATAATTTCGTCATCAGAAATCGTATCGTAATCAGCCTAATATTCATTTCGCAGTGTCATTTACGCCATTAACACTTATATCTGAGCCCCGTATAAAGTTTGTAGATGAGTCAATGAGCTGTATAGTACCCATACATACCACAAAAATGGATGTACATATGTATGTTATAATGTATGTATTTAAGTATGTTCCACAACTTCTCCTAAACCAGCTGACGATTTAAACCAAAATTGGTACACATACCACTTACACTTACCGCGTAAGTGTGAGTGTGGGGGTAAGGAACAACAGCCTCTCAAAGGGGTGTGAGGTCGGGGTGATAAAGCAGTGTAGCTCACGACGTGCAAATACACGTATTTTATTGATCCACTATTCAAGTATGAGAGCAGGTAGCGACTTGCAGCAACCGTTACACGTAATTTCAATCCTTTACGAAAGTTTGACTCGATGCTATTCTCCACGAAACGACGAAACGGAAAAAGTTAATCGTTTACCACACTGTCGCTATTCATGCACTGAAACTGCCGCATGAACCTCGAGGTTTCAATTTTTTTACCTCTTTGACACTAAGTGTATTCGCAACACTACACATATTCACGTATACCTCTGGATGTACCTGCAAAATTATATCATCGTACGGCACATAGTTCAAGGTTATGGCGTTACAAAAACTGCATTGCTTTAAAATGAAACTACACAAAGAAATTCGATACACATACAGTTGGAATTTGTGTACAGTGACTCGAGAAATATTTTAAATATATGACATTTGCGTACACCGGCAAATCTACGGGTAAAGAGTTCCTCCTAAACATCGGTGTCGATTTCAACCAAATTTGATACACGTATTACTGCTATCTGAAGGTAAAAACTAGCAACTTCCTGTTTGTATGGGGCTGATAATGTAGACACAAAAGAGGGAGGACGAGATGGACATACTCAGAGGAGGAATAATAAGATGGACACAAACAGGGGGAGGAGAAGATGGGTAAAGAGAGGGTAGATGAGCAGAGAAAGGAAAGAGAAGCTGAACAGAGACCAACGGTGGAGAGGGGGTGAGATGGGCAGAAAGAGGCGGACGAGGAGAATGGCCACTGAAGCGGAGATGAGGGGATGGAGAGAGAAAGAAAAGAGGAGGAAATGGGCGGAGACAGGTGGAGGAAGGAGCTGGGCATAGAGAGCGGGAAGAGGAGAGGGCAGGATGAGATGGACAAAGAGTGGGGTTAGAAAGGTGGACAGAGAGAGAGCGGTGAAAGAGGTGGACTGACAGGAGGGAAAGAAATAGATAGATAGAAGATTGGAATGAAAACACACGCTTGCAACTCTGGGTACTTAACTGGTCTGTACGAAAGAAGACGATCTGGAGGAATCGGAGATCCAGATTAATGAGGAAATGGTAAATGAGGATCTACCGTAGCTCCTGTAGCCCGATTTAAAGTTTGTGGCTTTTGACAGCGAGCCGGTCAGTCGCTGCCGCCACCGGTAGGCCGCCTGCATCAGTGTAACGCCAGTCCTCTCGGCTTCCATTGTGCTGCCGCGCCCCTTGTGCAAAGAATTGTGTCTGTCAGTTGTGAAGTATGCCACTGTCTAAGCACCGAAAATTTCCTGTTTCAAGAAAAAACGCGGTTCCTGCCATAAACAAACTTTTTCTTTAATAATTTAAATTCAGACAGGTTTAACACTAAGTTTCAAGTGGTCCGAGGTCATACGAATATATTTTTGGTTACTGTTCACCAATGAAAATAAGAGATGGCCATGTTTGTGTACATGGCGCAAATCAGGTTTATGAGAGTAACCATGGTGCAAATAATAAGCCGTTTGGGATGCAATATTTAAAATTATTCTTTTCCCAGATTTTGTTACGTCAATTGCAACATTTTTTGCAAGCAACGTTCTTTTTTTTTATTTTTGGTCCTAATTTGCCTTGATGTTCCTTAAGGTAGATTTAAGCTGCGGATACAGTAATCCACTGATACTTATCACTGGAATTGTTGGGTCATGTGTGTGTCATAGCGATCACTGACTTCACAAGTGACTCTGCCTTTTTTCCCTGAAAAAGATATAGAAGATATAGTGCGTCTTGCTTGGCTTTAGACGCAGCACATGGCAAGAGACTTCGTTCTCAAGTCAGCTACTAATTTGTCTATTTCCTGTTAATGATATCTCCTCTTCACATTTATTTGAGGTCAACTTCGTAATTTTGCGATTTCCTTTTCTGTATAATTACCTTAATCTGTTTATCAAGGTCAAAGAAGCCTTGAAAATCAGTCATGTTCATCTCACTTGCAATCCAGTGTGCTCAGTTTCATAGATCTCCCACGGTAACTGTTCATTGATTCATAAGAGCAATTCTAAATCGTTGGAATAGTTTTTCTTTCACACATTTGTGAGTTTCATTTTGGCACATATTTCGCACTTAGTTTAAACCCTTATTTTATTCACTCTTAGAACCAGTTAAACCTAACTAACCCAAGGACATCACACACATCCATGCCCGAAACAGGATTCGAACCTGCGATCGTAGCGGTCTCGCGGTTCCAGACTGCAGCGCCTAGAACCGCACGGCCACTTCGGCCGGCTACTCTTAGTTGGTTGATCGTTTGATTTTGGGGAGGGGACCAAACAGCGTGGTCATCGGCAGCATCGGATTAGGGAAGGAATTTGGCCGTGCCCTTGTAAAACAAGCATGCCGGCATTTTCCTGAAGCAATTTAGGGAAATCGTGCGAAACCTAAACCAGGATGGCCGGACGCGCGTTTGAACCGTCCTCCTCTCTAATACGAGTCTAGTTTGCTAATCACAGCGCCACCTCACTCGGCGTTTTGTATGCGAACATAGTGTTATATACCCAGTAGAAGTTGAATAACAGTTTTATTAAATTTATTCCCTGTTCATTCGCTTGGAGAAGTATTAATTTGCCATTACCTGTTGGTTAGTTTCTTTTATAGCCGACAGGATTTACCCAAACTTTCTGACTTTTTCTTTAGTAGCTTTCGAAGTTTAATAAAAATTTTATGGATATGTGATAGCTTTATTTCATAACTCTTTCGATACCATGTATGTAATGTTGTATGGATGTACGCGGAAGAATCAAAGCACGGTACAAAGCATCCCAGATATGCTCAATAATGTTCATGTTTGGGGAGTTTGGAGGCCAGCGGAAGTGTTTAAACTCAGAAGAGTGTTCCTGGACCCACTCTGTAACAATTCTGGACGTGTGGGGTGTTATACTGTTCTGCTGGAATTTCCAAATCCGTCGGAGTGCACAATGGACATGAATTGATGCAAGTAAGCTGAAAGGATGCTTACTTACGTATCATCTGTCAGTGTCGTATCTAGACTTTCACGGATCTCATATCACTCCAACTGCACATGCTCCACACCATTACAGAGCCTCCACCAGCTTGAACAGTCCCCTGCTGACATGCATGGTCCATAGATTCATGAGGTTGTCTCCATACCTGTATACGTCCATCCGCTCGATACAATTAGAAACGAGACTCGTCCGACCAGTCAACATCTTTATAGTCATCAACAGTTCAATGCCGGTGTACACGGGCGCCGGCGATGCTTAAAGCTTTGTGTCGTGCAGACATCAAGGGTACACGAGTGGGCCTTCGGCTCCGAAAGCCCGTATCGATGATGTTTCGTTGAATGATTCGCACGCCGACACTTGCTGATGGCCCAGCATTGATACCTGCGCCGGCCGTGGTGGCCAAACGGTTCTAGGCGCTTCAGTCTGGAACCGCGCGACCACTACGGTCGCAGGTTCGAAAACTGCCTCGGGCATGGATATGTGTGATGTCCTTAAGTTAGTTAGGTTTAAGTAGTTCTGTTCTAGGGGACTGATGACCTCAGTTGTTAAGTCCCATAGTGCTCAGAGCCATTTCATTTATTTTTGATATCTGCAGCAATATGCGGAAGGGTTGCACTTCTGTCACGTTGAACGATTCTCTTGAGTCATTGTTGGTCTATTTCTTGTAAGATCTTTTTCCGGCCGCAGCGATGTCGGAGATTTGATGTTTTACCAGGTTACTGATATTCACGGCACACTGGCGAAATGGTCGTATATGCTACCTTTTCGGTATCAAAGAAATGTATTTCAAAACTCCAATTGGATAACGAACTGTCATTGGAAGTAATAAAAGTTCTGTGTAGTTCTCGTCGAATTTAGTTTTTGGTGAACGATATGATTTCTAACATACCGTCACATTTACATCTAAAATTGCAAATTTGGAAAATTACTCCCCCTAGGAAAAATTTCTGCGGGTGCCCATGGGGCTCTCTGTTGCAGGGGTTAGACAAAAATATGGAAACACTACGGGAATGCGTTGTTGAAGACATATGGAAATACAGGATTCGGCTGCATTTTGTACTGTTGTATTTGACCACAGAGACACCTGTTCAGTTCAGATTCAGATTCTTTATTTGCAATTGGCCACATACAGGCTTCATCAGTGATAGCAGGTTACAATTACAATCAACATATGAAAATTAATGTTCAAATCACATGTAAAAATTTAAGTGTCTTACATACAGTTATAATCTTAAATATTAATATCAACATTGTCCAGACCATATAACTCTTTTATATTGTGACATGATTTTTTAGTCAGTCATATTTTAGTTTTGATTTTTTTTATGGATCAAGCAGCGAGAGGAAACTTGTTAAAAACTAATAGGGTACTGAGTTTATGGGAATTTCCTGTTGCTGTTAGCTTGTGCCCTTCGGTGTCAATCTTTGGTATATTACTAGTGTCATGATTGTGAAATGTTTTCATTATGCCACACACTTTAATGTTTTTCCTGACAAAAACGTGCAGACACAGATTTATAGCCTCACAGTTTCTAGTATCCTAAGGCTGGTAAAATGCGGGTCGCAGTGCTCTATAGTACAAGCCGTGCATATTGCATGAACGGTTTTTTGGTCTTTTAAGATATTACTGATTAGAGGAGAACGTCCTCAATTCAGTGGACCATATGAGATTTGTGACTGAAAGAGCTTGTAATATGTCATATGGAGATAATTATTGACGACAATATTTCCTAGTTTCCACATGAGGTGGGACACATGCGATGCAGGGTGGCCAGCTGTTGTGCCCGAGCGGTTCTAGGCCCTTTAGTCCGGAACCGTGCGACCGCTACAGTCGCAGGTTCGAATCCTGCCTCGGGCATGGATGTGTGCGATATCCTTAGGTTAGTTAGTTTTAAGTAGTTCTAAGTCTAGGGGACTGATGACCTCAGATGTTAAGTCCCATAGTGCTCAGAGCCATTTGAACCATTTGATGCAGTTCGGAGCGGGCGCGCGGTTACAGGCGCCATGTCACGTATAGCGCGGCCAATCCCGCCGGAGGTTCGAGTCCTCCATCGGGCAAGGGTGTGCGTGTTGCTCTTAGAATAAGTTAAAGTAGTGTTTAAGTCTAAGGACCGATGACCTCAGCAGTGTGGTCCCTTAGGAATTCACAGATATTTGAAATCATGCTCTTCCCAACTGAGTTTGGCGTCAATATGTATTCCTAGTAGTTGACATACTTATTTTCTACATTTGTGTGTGATCATGGGTCCTTGTAGACAGACGAACGTGCCGGGAGGCGGCAGACCGTGCATACACCAGATATGGAGGACCGGGTTCTACGAACCGTAGTACAAGCTCAAAATCTGGTGTATGCACAGTCCTCCGCCTTCCTGCACGTTCGTCTGTCTACAAGGACCCATGATCACAGAAACGTCCAAAAAAGACGTGAAGTGTTGTGTGATGTGTTTAGTTTCTGTGAGGGTATTTGTTTTGGTACAGCCATGCTGCCCCTCTGCCGTTTCCATCTGATTGGCCGTACACAGACGCCATCTCGGCTTGTTAGCGACACGTATGCAGTAACATTCTGTTGCTTACAGTACCGTGCGCCAATTACACAGCTTGCAAGACAAAAGGAACAGGTGGCGCATCGTTAGAGGGACTGCCATTCGTCAACTCCATCTGCTGTGAAAACCACGCATTTCCGGACACATGTTCATAGGACTTTTTTCCTCTCCATTTCCAATCAGGGATCCTTCCCTGTTCTAGTCTTTGAACCTAACGAAACAGATAGCACACCGTAACTCAGAATGCACTATGGATTAGCACATATGGCAAGAAACATTTTTTCTTCGCTTCATGCATCACCCTTTGAAAGTGTTAACCAAAAAGCCTCGTAGGTAATAGTGGAACTCTACAACATTCCGCAGCTTATGCACCGTCTCGGTGATTTGCGGCTATTTCTCATTGGCTAACCAGGTGTCGAGTTCGGATATATGCGTCCACGCGAACGTGTCTCTGGCGATATAGCCAACAGGGCACACCTGAAGGATTTCCTGTTGCCACCGATTACTCTCCATTCTCTCTGAACTGACTAAAGCGATCCAGGCCTGTCAGTTTAGTTTGAACAACTCTCGTTCGGATGAACTGAACGCGCTATACACTTTCAGATTAATCGATTATGTCATTATGTTGTCACTCCCTCTGCCCCCCCCCCCCCCCCACTAACTGCTGAAGATGCGATCAAAATTGATGTATTATCTGTGTTATCAGAGTAAGAGATGGAACAAATAACATAAGTTATGTTTGAAAGAGTAGTAACTGAAGAGACAAGCGTATTTGCACTTAATTTACTCCAGGAACTGAAGTCAGCCACAAAACACAGGCAGAGTTGCCTTACAATGAGTGGAAGTACTTTTTTGTAACTCTTGTCGTTGGAAGGACTGTTAACTCGGAGAAGAAATACGCTGATGAGAAATTTGATCTGTCCTAATGAGTTATTTACAGTAACTCTGGGTTTGCTATCCACGAGGAGACATTTGGAGGACATCAAAGTTTCTACTACCATATTACCTCAGGTATCTTAAAATCTGTGGAGCAGGTTATGCGTAGGCACCACATACATTGCTTTACTGTCTACTTTAGCGTCATCCAGTGCGTATTATAAAAATCGATGTACTTATGCATGCCTGTTTACATGTACGCATGTATGTATGTTCTTCATCTTCTCCTAATTCAGCAGCTCGTGGTCTAGCGGCTAGAGTTGCTGCCTCTGGATCACGGGGTCCCGGGTTCTATTCTTGGAGATTTTCTCTGCATTGGGACTGGATGTTTGTGTTATCCTCATCATTCCATCATCTTCATCATCATCATTCGTGCTGTGGCTAGATTGGACTGTGCAGAAAAAGAAATTGGACTGTGTAAAATTGGCTATTTGTCATTTCGCTGATGACCGCGCAGTTGAGAGCCCCAATAACCAAACATCATCATCTTCTCCTAAACTACTGGACTGATTTCAACCAACCGTGGTACACGTATCACCTACTGTCTGGAAAGACCTACCTATCAAAGGGATGGGGTGGGAGTAAAACAGCAGCATAGCCCACAATACGCGAACACCCAGACTTAATTCACCCAGTATTTGAGAATCATAGCACTTAGTGATTTGCAACAAACTAAATCTTTGCCAGATTTTGTCTCGTTGGCAGCCTCCACAGTAGCATGAAACGAAAACAAGCTTAGCCTTTAGTACATTTTCGCTGTTCACGCAGTGAAACTGCCGTTTGAGGGACGACGTTTAAATTTATTTCTTCTTTACTGCTAAATGCATTTGTGACACATTTTGCAAACAGTATTCACGAGTACCACTAATTGTAGCAGCAAAATTAAATCATTGTGCGACACATAGTTCAGGCGATATGTTATAAACACTGAGATGCGTGAAAACTCGCGCATCATGATTGACTTTGAGATAGGTTACTGCTTTGCCACTAACACTATTTGCAAGAAATTTCGCAGACGGTATCCACATGTGCCTCTGAATGTACCTAGAAAAATATATCATTGTATGACACCTAGTTTAGGAGATAGGACGCAAGTACTGTGCACGACGTTTTAATTTATTACTTACTTACTGAAACCTCTGTTCACTACACACTTCGCAGGCAGTAGCTTCATATGCCACTGAATGTACCTAGAAAAATATATACCGGGAAAAATATATCATTTAACGGCACACGAATCAACTGGAGGACTGGGCGTCGCTCCAGGAAGAGGCCGACGACCGCTTGCATCACAAGTGGTTGATGGAATTCCTGTTGTCATGGCAGGCAACGCCACGCGCAATTCCCGATCGT
The DNA here is from genome assembly GCF_021461385.2 of Schistocerca piceifrons. Classification (NCBI taxonomy): domain Eukaryota; kingdom Metazoa; phylum Arthropoda; class Insecta; order Orthoptera; family Acrididae; genus Schistocerca; species Schistocerca piceifrons. The sequence continues at coordinate 391,437,296 of NC_060140.1, forward strand.
CAGGCAGTGCGCGTGCTGTGTACAGTTGAATACCCGGTGGTCCACTGTATGGAAGATGCTTCGAACTGTTCTCAAATGGTAACCATACAAGATCCATATCGTACAGAAGCTTGCACCACAGGACCCACAACGTCGTGTAGACTCTTCTCGCCAGGGTTGAATTTAACGAAGGCTGGCCCGGACCATCCTACGGATAGACGAAGCTCATTTTTTTCTGACGCGTGCGGTGTACATACAGAACTGCCGAGTGTGGACAGCTTCATCATTGGCCCAATCTTTTTTAAGCAGTTTAGTGCTCAAGGACCAAATACTTGCAGTGTGACTGGCCAGCGTTGCTGCGATACGCAGGATAGCAGACCCACTCTACAGGAGAGAGACGCACTGAACTCAACAGTCTTCATGCCAGATAGGGCCCCGTTGCACATCGCTCGCGAAGTTCACCTGCTTCTCCGAAACACACTTGGAAACGATCGAATTATCAGCCGATAGTTTCCAAATGCTTGGCTGGCACGATCACCTGCTCCATGTGATTTCGGGTTGTGGAGCTACCTGAAGGACAGTGATTACCATTCGAATATTCACACATGCGCTGATCTGAAGCGCAGCATATCAAGAGAGGTAGCCAGCATATTTCTGGACATGCTTCGATCTGCTGTGCAGAATGCAATCCTTCACTTTCGGAATCTTATGGAAACTGATGAGCACCATACTGAGCCCCTCGATTCCGCATTATTTCTCTTCCCATGTGCTCGAAATTAATGTTACCAAGTTCAGTACTCGTATGGTAACTAATTTCCGTGTTATAACGTGTCAAATAGGAAACGTTTAATTACGACCACCGAGTATTTGTACAAATACGTGTGAAATATGTTAAGCATCTGTGAAACATATTTGACTTGTGCGCACGTGGGCAAAGCCAAGGGTAGAAAGCTCATCCTACGTCGAATTTGGTGCACATGTTAGTTACGATCTGGAAAGAATTACTGGGGCGTAAAAACCACAAGCCTCCTATTGGGATGGGGAGATAAGTGCAGAGAGTAGGGGTAACGAGCAGTTGGACGGGAGAGGTGTAGGAGGACATGCACAGAAAGTGGGGGCGAAAGAGATGGTCAGGGCAGTGGAGGAGGTGGGCAGTGAGCAAATAGTAGGTGGAAGTAAATACGTATCCGAATAACATCGGGTACTCAGCTGGTTATAAATAAAGACAAATATGAAATAGGTAAAATCATTGTACGCAGACGTAGACGTGAAAAGTACATTACTGACTCTTTGTTGCTGTTCGTTACGACAATAGTATAGGTTTAAGTTAGGGTGAGAAGAGTCTGAACATACTGAGTTTGTCTGGTGTGCTTTTTGCTGTGTGGTGGATTGTGAACTGCTCAAGCTAGGAGAAGCGTAATAGATGTTGCTGTAATGATGTGAAGGAACTGGAGAAATTTGCGATAATGAATGGTTGTTACTTAGTTACTTCTTCTTCTTCTTCTTCAGTAGCGCTACAGCCCTTGGTGAGCCTTGGCTTCTTCAACAATCTTCCTCCACACTTCTCGGCTATTTGCTGCTCTTTTCCACCTCCGGACTCCCGTACTGGTGATATCCATTGTTACCTCGTCGATCCATCTTCTTCTAGGTCTCCCTTTTAGCCTAACTTAATGTATCACAGCTTTCATCATTTTCTTTGGAATTCTATCCCCTGCCATTCTCTCCAAGTGTCCTAGCCATCGTATTGGCTGTGATTTCACAAATTTTACTATGTCCCTGCCTTGTATTAACTCTTGTAATTTGGCATTGTAGCGTATTCTCCAGCCTTCTTCCTCCCTTACTGGCCCATAGATTTTGTGTAGTATTTTCCGCTCAATGGCTCTTAGTGCATTTTTATCTCGTTCAGTCAACGTCCGTACCTCTGACCAGTATGTGATAACTGGGGGACTAGGGAATTATATATTAGCAGTTCAGTTTTCCTTGTAACAAGGCTATTTTTGAAAAGTTGCATATTTGCAAAGTAAGCTCTGCTTCCTGCTTGTATTCTTTCCCTTATAGTCTTTCCAATACTGTTATCATTTGTTATTAGGGCTTCCAAGAAGCTAGAAGAGGACACTCCTTTGAAGCATTTCCCATTGGTGTTTAGGTTTTTAGGGGTTCTTCTGGTCTCAGATTGTGACATTATCATATATTTGGTTTTGTTTTCATTTACTATGAAGCCAATTATTAAGGCTTCTGTTTCCATTGCCTGGTATGTTTCTGGAGTATATTGGTATTTCTTCTTACTATAGCAATGTCATCAGCGTATGCACATATCTGGCTAGTTTTCATAAATATGGTGCCTCTTTTGCTGATATATTTACTTAGTTACTTGGTTAGTTTCATGTTCACTGAATCATTTGTGTGATAAATCTTAGCGAGGTGAAAGAAATCATTTTATACTCACATCACAAATTATTTTGTAAATATAACTACAAGGTTTATAAATTATAGAGTGCAGCAGTCAGTCGTCCATTTCTAGATTTTATTATGCATATCCAGATTTCGGCTAGTGGCTAGCCATTCTCAATGCACTATATTCTATTTTCAATGCATGTCAGTCCGTGTTGTTCGGGCGTCAGTCACATTTTCTTCCGAATGGAAGATAACCAGATACCTATAAGGTGGCCATTTGCAAATGGAAAAAATAAAGACACGCATATGTGAGTTAATAATTCATACTCACCACTTTTTACACATTGCAACGAAAAATAAATTATTCTGCGGGAACAGAAGGATCTGTCAAGGAAAAACTTTTTCAGTTTATTTTCAGATTTTACTTTGCTGTCTGTCAGCAATTTCATATCACTGGGTAAGTGACCAAAAGGTTTGGTTGCAGCACTGTGCACCCCTTTTTGTGTTAACCACAAACTTAGAGTGGCGTAACGAATGTAATTCTTTTCTTCTTGTATTGTAATTTTGCACATCATTGTTCCCCTTGAACTGTAGTGGGCTACCTACGACAAATTTCATGACGGAGTAAATATAATGCTAAGTAGTAGTCAAAATGCGTAACTCCTTAAACAGATGTCTATAAGATTATCGTGGGTGAGCATCAAATGTTGCTCTTACAGTGCGTTTCTGAGCAATGAAAACTTTCTTGCTTATAGATGTGTTACCCCAGAACATTATTCCACCGCAAAATATTAAATGAAAATATGCAAAATACATCACCTTACTTATTTGTCTTTCCCAAGCTTTGCTGTGATTCTAACAAGGGAACCTCCCCATCGCACCCCCCTCAGATTTAGTTATAAGTTGGCAGAGTGGATAGGCCTTGAAAAACTGAACACAGATCAATCAAGAAAACAGGAAGAAGTTGTGTGGGACTATGAAAAAAATAAGCAAAATATACAAACTGAGTAGTCTATGTGCAACATATACAACATCAAGGAGAATGTGCGATCAGGAGCGCCGTGGTCCCGTGGTTAGCGTGAGCAGCAGTGGAATAAGAGATCCTTGGTTCAAGTCCTCCCTCGCAGTTATGATCTGTCCGTTCGTTCATTGACGTCTTTGTTTACTGTAATAAGTTTAGTGTCTGTGTTTTGCGACCGCACCGCAAAACCGTGCGATTAGTAGACGAAAGGATGTGCCTCTCCAATGAGAACCGAAAACATTTGATCGCAAGGTCATAAATCAACCGATTCCTCCTCAGGAAAACACGTCTGATATATTCTATACGACACTGGTGACGGCATGTGCGTCACATGACAGGAATATGTTGTCGACCCACCTAACTTGTACACTTGGCGAATAGGTAAAAAGATTCTTCTACCTTGCCCGATTTAGTTTTTCTTGTGGATGCGATAATCGCTCCCAAAAAAGTGATGAAAACATAAGGGTTTGTCACATAAACTGCAACAAATGACTGCAACAGTCGCACAGTTTTCCCTGTGCTCTGTCAAAACATATGTTTTTAACGTTTTCAAATTTTTCCGTGTGTAGACCGTCAAATCCTGCATATGTCCAAGCAAATCTGAACATGTCCTGGAATTTTGGAGAACGAAGTTGATTGTGTGTGTGTGTGTGTGTGTGCCTGAACTTTGATAATTGTCTGAAAAAAAAATTAAAGTTTTCACTCGAGGGAAGATTCGAACCAAAGACCTCTGGTTCCACAGCTGCTCACGCTAACCACACGACCACGGTGGTACTAGGGTAGTACTGTCCTTAATGTTACATATCGTAGCATGGACTACTCAGTTTGTATAATTTGCTTTTTTTTTCGTAGTTCCACACAACTTCTTCCTGTTTTCTCGATTGATCTGTGTTCAGTTTTTCAAGGCCTATCCACTGTGCCAACTTATAACTAAATCTGAGGGGGGTGCGATGGGGAGGTTCCCTTGTAAGTGCAAATGTGGGTGAAGTTCCAAAAAGCGCTTTTTCCCAATTTAAATTCCCAACAACATGCACACATAGGAATTTTCAAATTGTGCCCTGTTTATTATTTCCTCACCACGTGTTACACTTAACATTGGTGTAGTAACTCTTGATGCGCAGAACGGAATACGTTGTGCCTTTTTTAAAACTGGGAGTGGCACCATTCGGAGGAAACCAGTCAATGACACTTTTAAGAACCTTGTCTATCATTTATACTGTTTCTCTCTATTTGATTGGTTTACAATACTAGTGTCTTTTGCAATAAGAACTAATTCTACTTGTTATATATTAGACGGAAAATCGTTTACACATATGAGGAACAATACCGTATATAACATTGAGCCTTGTGAAATCCCACACGTCATTTCTCCTCAGCCAGCGTAATGTCCGCGGACCACATTGGCTGAATTACTAAATACTACTTTCTGCATTCTTTTGGTTAGAAGTGACATCATCCATTCGGGCTGTAACATAAAACCCATAAAGATCAGTTTATCTAAGAGAGGGACGCAGGCGAATGAATGTGTAGTTTCCATCTAAACTGCAACCTTTAGCTTATAACGACACGTCATTAATGCATTGCTCCCCACCCGCGGTTGGCTGGCATCTAAATCGCGGAGTTTCAGTTCGATCGTCTCGTCCCACACGCGCCAAGTTGCGTTCTCCGGCAGCCGGACCAGTGGTAGCGGACCGTGCACACCAGTCGCACGCCAACGCTCGTTCCCGCCGCCGGTCTTGCTACGGTATCTTCAGGCCTAAATGATGGGTCTACCCCAGCAACGCGTATCGGGACCTTAAAAACGTCGCGTTAACGCACTTCATATCACTTGACGACCTACTCGCTCGTCCAGTACGTCGACCGTTTGCAGACATCAGCTTTCATTGCGGCCCAGAGGCAGACAGTTGTCAAACCGCGTACGCTTATTGAGTTTACAAGACACATTTCTCATCATTTTCCTTCACGGTGAAGAGAGGAGTTACATGAAGCAGCAAGTAACTGACATACTGGACAGAATCAAACCATGACCATTAAAGAAGATATTGCAGGAGTCCGCACAATGCTCATAACACTGTACTGGAAACGTAATATGGAAAGAATTTCGAAATTTTATAACCCTTGTTTCATGACCCCCTACGATAGAATCAAATCTCACATACTGATTATTAGCTAATGCATGGGGAGGAACGATGATGGTACCGTATATATTACACTAATGAGCCGAAGGAATGGAAAGAAAGCACTCCTGTCGGCATGGCCAATTGAAAAACTCCGTATGTCACGTGAGTGCCATGTCATCTCATGCTCTTGCCGTCAATCACTCCGCTGCCAAGACCGGTTTTTGTAAAAATGATATCGTAATAAAGCTTCTGGTTGGTGACAGGAGGCAGCGTCGGGACTACTACATTTTCAGCCGTGTTCGAAACACAATTATTACATATATTATTGTTTTTTGTTTTTCATTTATCTACTCACGTTCGTATAAAATTACTAGACGAATGTTTTCCTGTGTGCCGCGCGGGATTAGCCGAGCGGTCTAAAGCGCTGCAGTCATGGGCTGTGCGGCTGGTCCCGGCGGAGGTTCGAGTCCTCCCTCGGGCATGGGTGTGTGTGTTTGTCCTTAGGATAATTTAGGTTAAGTAGTGAGTAAGCTGAGGAACTGCTGACCTTGGCAGTTAAGTCCCATAAGATTTCACACACATTTGAACATTTTTTGTTTTCCAGTGCATGTTGAAAAGGCATTATCTTATTCGTCTACTAATTGTCTGTCTGGTGCATGAAGTAACAAAAAAGAAAAAGCAGTAAATGACCGAGTAAATTATTTGAAACTGTTTTCAGTGAAGTTCCTGTAGTGTTTCTCGATTCATAATGAGTCGCAAACGTTAATTTCCGGTAAAATGATTCATTATGCATGGTTTACCGCTAAATTATTGCCTACGCGTAAAATCTTCAGCAATGTTAAAGACATTTCTTCGCGCTATGATCGTGGTCTTTGGAGTTTCTACGTTTCGAATGCTTCTACGATCATTATCATGCAAGGGAATGCACCAAATGTTAGTGAAAAATGAACATAAAAATGGTAAGAGTTATCTTTGACGATCTGACGGGAACCGGTGTTATCACTGCGGTAAGGCCGCTGGCAGAAGAAAGCATTACAGTGATGGGAAAAATGGCGAAACAAGAAAAGCGCTATAACAATTAAATATAAGGTTACGATAATTTAAAAAGATTGTAAGTCTTGAGAAATACCACACACACATACCCGTATATTATATATTAAAAGCATGACACTTCTCGCGGAACGCAGGTTTAATTTTATAATTAATTTGACGACCTTGTATCGTCTGATTTGATAACAAATGTTCGTTTACATAATCTTCTACGAACAAGGGTATATAAACGAAAGAAAAAAGTAATAAAATGAAACTAATAACCGGGTTTCGAACGCGAGTACACGGTGCGCAAAGGTAGGAAGCTGCGCCCCCAATCACCGTGCAACCATTTCGGGTGAAGTGACTGCGATCTAAAAGGCACATAAAATACGACGAAAAATTGACGGCAGTTTTCCCAGAAACACTCGGATAATACGAGACACGTGTTCTTTTATTTTGAGCCCTCTTTCACCAAGAAAAGTTTCTGGGAAATCGGGCTACGGCACTTACCGTGTTCCCCTCGCCAGCAGCGGACGGCACCACCCACCCCTCATCTGTCCTCGGGAATAAATACGACGGCGGTACCACACTGGCCTGGTACTACTGTCGCATTCTTACTACTCCTAAAACATTAGAGTGGTAATATTGCGTTTCTAGGGTCATTACAGCAAAAATGGTAGCTCTTTTCTCGTATAATTTCACACAGTTACCTGAAATTGGAAGTGTTATTACATACGAATACTGTTCGTGGTCTTGCGGTTGGCAGACACGCAGACCCCCGCACACAGACATAAACACACAGACAGTTCCTAATGGAGGAAATCCGCGATCAGGCGGTAATGGAACCCAGGACTTTGTGAGCCAGATCATGATCGACGCGCAATTTGCCGACAGGGTGCCAAATGAGAAGCATTGTACCAGGAGGCCTAATTCCCAGGAAGGGGCTCCCATCCAAAAATACCGTACACAGAAATCTTAATCTAATAGTTCGCACATCCTGCCCAGGACGATCAAATACACCTAAATCTATTCGCTACGAGTAAGATGCTGCAGTGGGCAATGTTCTGCAGCTACAGTTTAGAGGAGAGGAATCAGATCCTGTTCTTAAGCTGTAATCACCGTGGCAAAGACGACGCCACCAAAGATCTCCAGATAACGTCGTCCGACAATTTCGTCACAGTACGTCCTATATCCTTCGCCAGTTTTTGCCGACAGCAAGGAGATTAGAGTTAGATCACCTCTGTCTCGCCATGGACTTGCCGAGTACTGGAGTTTCTTTCCTTAGCTACTTGAATAATCAGCAAGTTTCACGAAAATACTCTGACGGAAAAAAACCGCAAATCCAAAACATAATTAATGCAGAATAATGAAACTTCGGGAGTACATTTGTCTAGGTAACATACACTACTGGCCATTAAAATTGCTACACCAAGAAGAAATGCAGTCGATAAACGGGTATTCATTGGACAAATTATTATACTAGAACTGGCATGTGATTACATTTTCACGCAATTTGGGTGCATAGATCCTGAGAAACCAGTACCCAGAACAACCACCTGTGGCCGTAATAACGGCCGCGATACGACAGGCCACTAAGTGAAACAGAGCTTAGATGGCGTGTACAGGTACAGCTGCTCATGCAGCTTCAACGCGATACCACAGTTCATCAAGAGTAGTGACTGGTGTGTTGTGATGAGCCAGTTGCTCGACCACCATTGACCAGACGTTTTCAATTGGTGAGAGATCTGGATAATGTGCTGGCCAGGGCAGCAGTCGAACATTTCCTGAATCCAGAAAGGCCCGTACAGGAGCTGTAACATGCGGTCGTGCATTATCCTGCTGAAATGTAGTGTTTCGAAGGGATCGAATGATGGGTAGAGCCACGGGTCGTAACACATCTGAAATGTAACGTCCACTGTTCAAAGTGCCGTCAATGGAAACAAGAGGTGATCGAGACGTGTAACCAATGGCACCCCATACCATCACGCCAGGTGATACGCCAGTACGGCGATGACGAATACACGCTTCCAATGTGCGTTCACCGCGATGTCGCCAAACACGGATGCGACCATCATGATGCTGTAAACAGAACTTGGATTCAACCGAAAAAATGACGTTGTGCCATTCGTGCGCCCAGGTACGTCGTTGAGTACACCGTCGCAGGCGCTCCTGTCTGTGATGCAGAGTCAAGGGTAACCGCAGCCATGGTCTCCGAGCTGATAGTCCATGCTGCTGCAAACGTCGTCGAACTGTTCGTGCAGATGGTTGTTGTCTTGCAAAGGTCGCCATCTGTTGACTCAGGGATCGAGACGTGGCTGCACGATCCGTTAGAGACATGCAAATAAGATGCCTGTCATCTCGACTGCTAGTGATATGAGACCGTTGGGATCCAGGACGGCGTTCATTATTACACTCCTGAACCCACCGATTTCATATACTGCTAACAGTCATTGGATCTCGACCAACGCGAGCAGCAATATCGCGATACGATAATCCGCAATCGCGATAGGCTACAATCCGACCTTTATCAAAGCCGGAAACGTGATGGGACGCATTTCTCCTCCTTACACGAGGCATCACAACAGCGTTTCACCAGGCAACGCCGGTCAACTGCTGTTTGTGTATGAGCAATCGGTTGGAAACTTTCCTCATGTCAGCACGTTGTAGGGACGCCACCGGCGCCAACGTTGTGTGAATGCTCTGAAAAGCTAATCATTTGCATATCACAGCATCTTCTTCTGGTCGGTTAAATTTGGAATCTGTAGCACGTCATCTTCGTGATGTAGCAATTGTAATGGCCAGTAGTGTATTTAAGTGATTCACATTGCAAAATCACAGGTTAAGGTAAGGGCTTGATAAGCCATCGCAAATGTGAAATGCTGGTACTTTAATCACCTGAGTAACCGCCAGAACGCTGAATATAGGCATGTAAACATGCAAGCGTTGGGTTGTACAGGTGCTGGTTGTTAGCCTGGGGGATGGAGTTCCATGCCTGATGCACTTGGGCAATACAGGATCCGTTAATGCGTCTGGGGATGACGCTGGAGTTATCCATCGACGACAGATATGCCGATCCAACAGAGCAAGGCTACATGTCGACACTCTGTAGAGAACGTCAGGTTACAACAGCGGTATGCCGCGCGGGATTAGCCGAGCGGTCTGAGGCGCTGCAGTCCTGGACTGTGTGGCTGATCCCGGCGGAGGTTCGAGTCCTCCCTCGGGCATGGGTGAGTGTGTTTGTCCTTAGGATAATTTAAGTTAAGTAGTGTGTAAGCTTAGGGACTGATGACCTCAGAAGTTAAGTTCCATAAGATTTCACACACAGTTGAACAGCGGTATGTGGGCGACCGTTATCTTGTTGGAAAACACCCCTTGGTTGGTGTTCATGAATGGCAGGGAAGAGTGTCAAATCACCAGGTTCACGTACAAATTTGCAGTCTGGGTGCGTGGAATAACCAGGAGAGTGCTCCTGCTGTCATCCGAAATTGTCACCCAGACCATAACTCCAGGTGTATGTCCAGTGCGTCTAACACGCAGACATGCTGGATGCAGGCCCTCAACTGGCCTGCTACTGACTAACACACCGCAATCACTGACACCGTGACAGAGCTCTCGCTTGACACCACTCCAGTCGTTAATGGCGACGGTTTGGTGACAGCGGAATGCGCGCTATAGGGCGTCTGGCTCGGAGCTTTCAAGTAACCGTTTTGTGACAGTTGGTTGTGTCACTGTGGTGCCATCTACTGCTCAAATTGGTGCTACAGATGCAGTACGATGCGCCAGAGCCATGCGGCAATCACGATGGACTTCCCTCTCCGTAGTGGCACTTGGCCGTCTGGAGCCCGGTCTTCTTGCGCCCGTACATTCTCGAGACAAGCACTGCTAGCAATCATGTACAGTGGCTACATTCCTGCAAAATATTTCTGTAGTATCGCAGAGGAAACATCCAGCTTGACATAGCCTTATTATATGACCTCTTTCAGACTCAGTGAGGTGCTGATAATGGCGCCTTGGTCGCCTTTAAGGCATTCTTATCTAACGTCACCTCACAATGTCCAGTCTGAAAGATAACTAACGCTCACGACCGTTACAGTGTCTATTCAAAGCAAACCTGATTTGTATTCTCACAGTTGTGTTACTAGCGCCACACTTACGCGACTGGCGTGAAATTTGAATAACATATTCTTACAGTTGTAGAAAAACGCCTGCCGAGTTTCGTTTATGCCCCACAGTTCTTTCTTGGTGCTGAGACTTGTTTCCCAGTGCAAGTTGAAAAGACGTTGCCCTTATTCCTCTATTAATTGTCTGTCTGGTTAATGAATTAAAGGAAAAGAAAAAACAATAAATGATTCTTGTTGACACTGTAGAGCAAGATTACAAACACTCTGCGCAACTTCAAATAAAATCAGCAAAACAAACATATGTCCATTAACTTTCAATGACCGTCATTCAACGTATATGTAAAAGACAAAAAGAAAATTGGATTAAGACTTAACAGCTAAAGCACTGAAAATTGGAACCACATAAGTCACATTTGCTAACCACCTCATACAACGGAATCACCGCTCTGCTGGCATAAAAACACCTGTTGCTAGTACTTATAATTCGTAGCCAGCTAATGCCCACCTGCCACAATAAAAAAATCCACTACAGTAACTTTTAAGTTTCAGAATTCACATGTGCCACTTTCTTCACTTGAACACATACTTTTTGAAGTTATAAACAAGGCCTACAACTTCTGTTACGCATTTATCCTGCTTGACATACTGTATTTTAAGTATAGACACGATGCTGAAATGGCTGGATAGCCATAGAAGACGCGTAATGTAATATAACGTTCAATTAATTAAAAAAAAATATGTTGCTCGAAACTTGTGATTTCCAATAAAGTGGCGATTTCAGACCTTAGGTTCGGAGACATATTCCTATTATTATATAACAGGATGCAAGAAACTCCTTCTTTCTTATACAAAACTTAAAAGTTTCTCACGATACGAGATTTGCGTGGTGGGACGTCGACTGAAGAAAACGGATATGATTTCCACCGATCTTCGTCCGAAGTCTACGTTCTTGAGTTGACGTCGGTTGCGCTCAGATCCCGCAATTACTGATCTGAAAAGAGTGGACGTGTTCGGCCAATGTCGGGTGTAGGCAAAATACGCCAATACTGGTGGCACTGTGATCGCAGCTTTAGACTCAGATTTCAGTTTAACCTGATTTTAATTCCGTGATTGCACAGGCTGGGAGGGCTTCCCATTTCAAAATTGCCCTTTATATCTATTGCCTTGTTGCCGCTGTTACCTCAAACGCTAAAAAACCCATCCTTTTTTTATGGTTCCGCGACTCAGTGAGTAGAAACGAATCCCATATACGATTATTTCGTTGTCATCTGTCTATCTGTCTCTAAGGAACGGGTAGACTCATTAAAACCTATAGGGTACTTTCTGTTGACCTACGATCAGTAAATTTGCCAAAAAGCAAGATTTCACAGGAAAGGTAAAGGAAAGAAACCCGAAAATCGTTAATTCGCAATTATATCGGTTAAAAATATTTTTGTACGATTACAAACTTCCATTCGTAACCCCTCAAAAACCTTTGGAACCGCTGTGGTGATTGTCATGTGGCTCTTAGTTGTGGGCTGGGTTACGCTTAAGACCCTTGTCGCTGTGAGAACGATGTCCTTCCCATCTATCATTGATAGGAATACGGTCTGCCGACTACCACGCCACGACGGCGCTAGCATCATGGTTCGTTTACAAACTACTCATTCTACACCCAAACGTTCCCTGACAGTCAGTGCTAACAACACGTTCAGTACCTGTAATATTTCATATCAAAGTAATACTGTTACCTGATACAGAACTAAACTTCACCTGTTGCGATGGGGTAACGATGTCCCATACAACACCAGTTGACGCATTCTGCAAAACAGTTCGATATTTACGTAACGGTCACTATCGTATGGCCTGTTTTACAGTTTTCTTCTCTGGAGACTTATGTCAAATCGTGCCAGCAATCGCAACAGGGACGAGAGCAGACGAAGTCAACGCATCGGAAGTTGCCAATTAGCCAAACGTTTTAATCTAACTCCAGAATCAATAACATTAATGAAAAATTACACAGCGAATTCAAAAATTACACAAAAAATTTAAACTTGAATTAAAACGTTTTCGGAAGACTTGAAGATCCCTGGACCGATATCTTGCCAGTATCGATATCGATAAGAAGAAAAAATCTTCGAGATTCTCGATTCCTTGGATGAACTATCGGGCAGCTCAAGCCGGAGTTGGCGGTCATGTGTGAATGACGTGTGCTTCCTTGATATATGAATGGTGTGTGTTTTTCTTCTGATGAGGAAGGCTATGACCGGAAACTTTAAGGAAGTGCCTCGTAATTGAGTCTGTCTGCAACTTTACGTGTCTTCTTTACGGTAAGCATCAATCTACCTTTTCCTACATTGTTGACATTTCTACCAAGACTTTTCATTGTTTCACACATATAATCAAGATTATACGGAACTCTAGGAGTGCGGGGCCTACTAGCATTTATGTATTATAACTAGAGACCGGGTTATATGCATCACAAAACCCTTAAAATATGCATTCAAATATGGTTGAAGAATGCTTAAAAATTCGTGAAAAATATCGAAATATGCAAGATCAAATAATAAAAAAAACATCATAGTCAATGCGTGCATTATGCCTCAGAGTCGAATCTGTGCTTATCAGTTACGAGGAAGAGCGCCTGCCACGCGAAAAATCGGTACATTTAGAATGCTGATATCATTTTCTGAATACTCTCTAGTAGAGGATAGGAAGGGGGGCTTTCTGGGATTATTTTCTAAAAATTTGCAAGAATTGTTCCTTCCTTTCCATTGTTGTTGGTAATAAGCTGATGCGATGTGAGTGAGTCGCAGCGAAACAATCAATATGTACATGACCAACTGCGAGATATATCGCACGCTGAGGGCCACTCTCATAAACTTCGAAATATTTTATCTAAGAAACAACATAAACTCACGATATGTTTGAACAGCATTAACTTTTAATTAATACTGTTGGACCAAAGCATCATTACGATTTATTTTACATTTTTCTACTATTGTAAACATAAACGACCAAGTACTGTTCCGAATGTTCGGTCGTAAGATTGTGTCTTCGATCACTCAAGACATTTTTATAAGCAGAAAAGGATCGTTCTACGTCAATTGTGGTAACTGGGCACTATTTGAATTTGAGTGCTATGTTGGCAGTTAATGTTTATGGTAAATGTTCACGTGTCCCATTAACAAAACTATCAATTTGGCACAAGGGTTCAAAGCTTGGCTTATTGTATAAATTATTTTCAAAATTTTCTTTATGTTTTCTTGGGAATATATACAGCAATGAGAAGTTCTCTAGAATAATTTTATTCATTGACTGAATAGATTCATTCAGTGCCAAACCTTGGGTTTCACGGTTTTTAATACTTGTACATGGAAAAAATGCACAGCAATGTCTTTTTTAGTACCGGAATAATTGAAAACGTCCTTGCACTGGCAAACTGCCAAAGCCTCTGGCACTATCGAAGTAGTTTTCTACCTCTCCAGTGGCCTCGAAATGCTAATTGTAAAACAACACAGTTTCGACTCACGTACCCCAACGAGTTACTACCGGTTCGGGAGGTAAAGGCACATTTCGAAGTTTTCCTTTGTAGGTCTTGAGGCGAGCAAGAGCCTTTAGAAACACTTTCTTTATGGATGAAATCGGTTTATTTACATTCACAAAGTGGAACTACTTCTTCAGCAAGGCGATGTACTCCATGAGCAAACCACGTCACATGATTCAAGTTGGGATAAAATACTCAGAGAGTTTTTCTGCTTTGGTCATATAGGGAGCAGATCTAAAATAAACACAAACACCCTTTCATCTGCAGAAGATTTTCGAAATATTTTTCTGATACCCTCATTCACAACTCTGGCGATCGTAGAATGATTTACTTTTTCAAGTTCTTTGCAGGCTGCTAAATAGGAAGAAGAAGGCTTTTCTTTTAAAGTACTAACATTGTAGTTTGCAATGCAACGGCCACAAATGTCTGTAGTTTCGTCAACTGAAATCCAGGTAGTGCTGTCCTTGACTTCATTGCGTATTTCTTCCAGAACATTTACGTAAACTGTCGGTATATAATTTTTACGCTATGTTGATTCATCTGGTATATTTTGGTTCAAACAATAGTTGCGTAGGAAAACTTTGAGGGTAGGGTTTGTAAGTTTGTGAAGAGGTATATATCCATGTGAAGCAGACTTATTTGGCTACCTTTGGACAAATCCCTGTTACTGCAACCTGCTATTGCCAGAAGTTGTTGTCGTGGTCCTTTCTTCTGCATTCGTGCGGAATGATGACTTTTCTTGACATGATGGTCTATTTGATGCTTTGTTTTGAACGTAACGTTTTTCTCGCAAACTCGACAGTATAAAACAATTCTGACACATGTAAATGTTCCAGGATGGTCAGCTATACACGAAACGAGGTTTCTTTTTCCGTGCGGCATGGCGCACAACACGTTACATACTACACGTCGTAAAGACGTTCAGCTGTATACAAGTAAACCTGTGAGACATCGCAGCTAGATGGAGCTGGAGACAGTCTTTCTAAATTTTTAAAATATTGTAAACGTAGAGCGAAAATCTGCATCGTGACTAGTTTTTTGTTCAAATATGCAATAATCGGTGAAAAGGAGCCAAATATGCAAATGCATATGCAACATACAAATGCATATAATCCGGTCTCTGACTATAACCATTGCCTAGGGAGCGCATTGTTGGATCCAGTAGTATTGAGGCCTCAAGTAAAACACTGAGCGCCACTTTTACTGAGCAGCGAATTGGAAGTACTTGTTCTTACAAAAACTTATAAATTTTGAAATCCCTTTATCTGATATGTAAAAAAATAGACGACAAATAAAATTGTGGAACAACAAAAGAAGGCTTCAGTTAGAGAGCAAAATCTGTTAAACTGAAATAAATTTGTAGGCATTCATAGAAATTACATTCGAACTGTCCGCAGCTCGTGGTCGTGCGGTAGCGTTCTCGCTTCCCACGCCCGGGTTCCCGGGTTCGATTCCCGGCGGGGTCGGGGATTTTCTCTGCCTCGTGATGACTGGGTGTTGTGTGATGTCCTTAGGTTAGTTAGGTTTAAGTAGTTCTAAGTCCTAGGGGACTGATGACCATAGGTGTAAGTCCCATAGTGCCCAGAGCCTACATTCGAACTGGAGAAAAATACTCAAATGTGTGTAGGCAAAACATACCACTTCGACTCCTCCATGAACCATTGCCGTGAACCGACTGGAGTTCTGAATGACAATGTGTGGCCTTAAAACGAACTGGTGCGTTGGAGAGATAGAGAAATCGGCGGCGCTTAGCGTAATGCGCCCGTCGTGCAAAATGGCACTCGCGCTGACAAGAAAGACAGCAATCGTCAGTTTTCCGGCAAGAAGACACCGTCAGAGAATGAGGAAGAGACAGCTTAGTCACGCAAGAGATTCTTGGCATACTGGTTAGATAAGAATGACACGATAATTAACGTTTATGAGTTCACACTTCTTGTTAGGTGTTTCAGCGATTTGTTTCGATTCCAGTCCATGAACCTCATTGACAGTGGAAAAAAGTAAAGCTTTTCGTCAGGATTTTTCTAGGTTTTGTATCCTGATTGTATTTATGTGGCCATTCTCATTAGATGTCAAGATAGAACCTACTATCCGGGGTACCCTACTTCGCTCAGGGAGTTGATATGAGATCGTATGGTAGTTGGAATAAAAGGAAACTCTTTAAAGTATAAGAGCTGAAAAATTTTTATTGAAAAATATTCTAACTATTTACAATACTTGTAAAAGTACAAGGGACAAAAAATAACGACGTATTCTAACTATTCACAATACTTGTTTGTAAACAATATCTTTCATTTTGTTTTCTGAGAATTTGTATACAAATATTTTGACTTTCGTACTCGACAGCAAGCTATGTATAGTTGACTTTGAGAGAAACAGGAGTCTTCGTGGTTGTTGTCGCAATATTTTGAAGTTTATCCTTGCGCTTTGTTAACTGTTAATCAGTAGGCTAATTTGATTGGAAATTAGCTATTTGACGATCATCCTAGTACCATTACATAGTTTTGGTGAGTTGAGATTTCTGAGTAGTATGCTCGGAGATTCAGTTTCAAGTCGAAGACAGTGTAATGGCTTTCTGGTACTTGCAAAGAGTTCAGAAATTCTGTACGGGAATTTTCTTCTGAATATTAATGTAATATCATCGGCAATATTATTTTAAGTTGCCAAAATTGTCCTTTCAAAGAGCCAGTCCGGATTGGTATAGTTGTGAACAATGTTTGGATAAATTTGGTCGATGAGACCGTTTTCAGCAGTGGCTGTTTTGTGGAAATCATTGTTGTGTTTAATGAGGCCGATCGTCAGGTCAGTAGGGTATGTACCTTCGCCTGTTTGTAAATGTTGTTGAGCAAAATATGCTTTTGTTTCGTCTTTCGATAGTTAAACTCTCATACTTTTTGTTAATCACAGTGTTTGTGTGTTTGATCAAAGATATGATTCTTAAGCATGCATTGATCACTTCTGCTGGTGCTGAATTGGGAATAACTGGAAGTGTTTGTCGAAAAGCTCCCGAGAGTATCATTAGACATCCATCAATTCATAGTTTCCTCGCAGGTCTTGTAATGTTCTGTCCATGGCTCCGACTGATGTTTTATGTGCCATAATGAATTCGTCTCACAAGATATCTTTACCTTGCTTGAGAAGTTCACCCCGTCCACATGCTCTTCCGGTGTTACGTGCCGGGAATTGTTCTTAGGCTGTACTCACCACTAGTTGTAGTGCGAAATCATCAGTTCGTCCTCCTACAGCACCGGATGATGCCAGTGCAAATGAGACTTGGTGTCTACCACGTACTTTTACCAGAAACAGATTTATTAAAAACGTTTTCCCGGTGCCGCCTGGAGCAGCCAAGTAAATACACTGAAGATCTAAAAAAAAAAAAAAAAAAAAAAAAAAAAAGGCACACCTATCCAATGCCGTTTAGGATCCCGTCAGCACGCAGAAATGCCGCAACACGACGTGGCATGGACTCGACTAGTGTCTGAAGTAGTGCTGGAAGGAACCGACACCATGAATCCTGCAGAGATGTAGATAATTCCGTAAGAGTACGATGGGCTGGAGATCTTATCTGAACAGCACGTTGCAAGGTATCCCAGGGTACACGAGTTGGTCTTCGGCTCCGAAAGCCCATATCGATGATGTTTCGTTAAATGATTAGCACGCTGACACTTGCTGATGGCCCAGCGTTGTAATCTTCAACAATTTGCGGAAGGGTTGCATTTCTGTCACGTTGAACGATTCTCCTCAGTCGTCGATGGTCTCGTTCTTGCAGGATCTTTTTCCGGCCGCAGCGACGACGGAGATCTGATGTTTTACTGGACTTCTGATATTCACAGTACAATCGTGAAATGGTCGTACTTGAAAATCCCCATTTCATCGCTACCTCGAAGATGCTGTGTCCCATCGCTCGTGCACCGTGTATAACACCACGTTCAACGTCGCTTAAATCTTGATAACCTGCCATTGTAGCAGCAGTAGCCGACCTAACAACTGCGCCAGTCACTGTCTTATATAGGCGTTGCCGACCTGCCGGCCGTTGTGGCCGAGTGGTTCTAGGCGCTTCAGTCCGGAACCGCGCGACTGCTACGGTCGCAGGTTCGAATCTTGCCTCGGGCATGGATGTGTGTGATGTCCTTAGGTTAGTTAGGATTAAGTAGTTCTAAGTTCTTGGGGACTGATAACCACAGTAGTTAAGTCCCATAGTGCTCAGAGCCATTTGAACCATTTTTTTTGTCCTTAGGTTAGTTAGGTTTAATTAGTTCTAAGTCTAGGGGACTGATGACCTCAGATGTTTAGTCTCATAATGCTTAGAGCCATTTGAACCATTTGTTGCCGACCTCAGCGCCGTATTCTGCCTGTTTACATATCTCTGTATTTGACTACTTATGCCTGTAGCAGTTACTTTGGCGGTTCACTGTAATTCCGCCAGTGCTGTGGTCAGTCCGGTCCATAATAACGTTGT
Source organism: Schistocerca piceifrons (assembly GCF_021461385.2). Classification (NCBI taxonomy): domain Eukaryota; kingdom Metazoa; phylum Arthropoda; class Insecta; order Orthoptera; family Acrididae; genus Schistocerca; species Schistocerca piceifrons. The sequence goes on from NC_060140.1 coordinate 391,455,945, forward strand.
AAATTTCCTTTTGATTGTCATTGCGGAGTGGCTTGTTGTGAGCAATGTATTGAAGTTGTTCGTTGATATTTTAGCTTTTTCCCTTTGTAATTTCGAGGGGTATCACACTGATAGCATCTTTTAGTGATGTTTGCATCCCAAGCTGTACCAAGGTCTGGTTGTTTATTGCTATTCACCTACTAAAAACATTTATCTTGTAGGCGAGTGAGTGTTTCCTTAAAGATATCGTCGTTGAATATGTTGGTCAGATCAGGATGAGCTTGTCGAAGTCGGTACAGCATGTCGTCACTCATACTCTCTTTGGAGCCCCATTGCTGTTTTGGATTCCATGGGTTACATGTCAGTAGTACGGCGAATATGTCTCTCATTTGTTCATCTGGGGCTGTGAGTGTGGCTTCTTGCAGCGTTAATTCCTAGTGGTTGCCGTTCCCCAGTAGTTCTAAGCTTTGCCATGCTTCTCTGTTCATCTGGCATAGGTAGCTGTCAACATTCTTGAGATCTGTGAAACTTTTTGATCCCCGTACTTCGTGTAGCAACATCCGGAGATAGAAACATGCGGCGTTGTTCTGTTGTACGGTGTATACTCGGCCTGGGGCCACAGTCTCCATGATTCCTGAATGATCTACTATATTTTTGTTGCTTTCTCCACGTATAGAATGTAGGGATGTTGACATACAGTAATGTTTTCGCGAATGGACCCGTTTGGCACAGTTGGTAAAGAGATGTTAATGTTGTGTCCTTAGGTGGTTCACTTAGTTGTTCTCGTTTTTCTGGCAACGACGAGTTGCATGTGAATGTTGTGAGGAGGTCAGGTCGTCCGTATGTAGGTCTTGGCATCTTCAGAGTATTCGTGCATGTGTCTCGCACTTCATATGTGTGTTAACGCTAAGATTACCACTGTTACAATGTCGTCATGTTTCCGTCATTTATGATTGCGTCTCTGAAGTGGATATATTTTTCCGTGCATAGCTCTTTCTAATTCAGTCTCGTGTAAAGTAAGCGTTCCGCTTCTGTTTTCGCATACATATATACCAAGAACTGATGGAATAAACGGTGATTGTTTCTATTGTTTCATGCTGGATCTGTTTCATATTAAAATGATATCCGTTTTCTCTCTGCAGAAATTTTAGTGGATACTGCGTGTCTCTGCAAAGAGTTGTTCTTCTCTCTTCTTCGTTGTACAGTTATGTTTCCACTATCCTCAATTACGACGGTGACTTCGTCTATCTGAGGTGCATTAAATCGACATTCGTGTTCTCCATGTGATCTTGTGTTAAAATTCTTGCGGAGGTGCTTCCTGTGGTGGTAATCAAATTTTTCCCTTCATGCGACAGAATCCTGGTGTTTCTCTACTGAATTATTTCGCCTTGTAAAATCTGCATATGTTGTCCGTTTTTCTGATTCGGTCATATTTTTGTTAGTTATATTCTTTCGTCGGGCCGCAGTGGAAAGCTTCATTTCTTAGGTTGTACTGTTTACTTGTTCTCGTTCACTCTTCTCGTAGGGTGATGTTTTCATGGCTGGCTTGAGTTCGCAATCTTTTATTACAAGATTGTAACGCAATTCTTGATACTTCAATTCATTCATTTCGCTGTTCTTCTGTTTCTCCGCTTAACACGGTGCTCATTCTCGTTCGTTGGGAACTTGAACGTGTTTCGCGCTCTTCGTCCATTTATGTTTTTGCTGTTCTTTTCGTTTTCGTCATTTTGCTTGAGACCTGGTAAGATCTCCTCCTCTTTTACGTTTGGGCATTGTCAAAAATGTAAATCAAATCAACATTTTATTAACAAATACACTATGTACACTTCGCACACTTTTCACATTTTATTCTTGATTTATATTCACTTTGACCACTCACAGCTCACTGTTATTTATTCATTTCATATATTCATTTTACTGTTATTTATTCATGCACTGCACTACTTTTTCGGTTCCTCCTTTTGTCAGTGACATGAATCTGACGTTCGAACCCACGCCGAGTCTTGCTTTACGCACCGCTACCATGGGTAACCCGACCATTGGCGAATATCAGAACATACCAAAAGGGCTTCGACTGGTCCACAATGTTCCACAACATTCCACAACATTCTAGAGTGATTGTACACAATAATCTGGGATGTTCTCGTATATTCTGGAATCTTCCCGAATGTTCCTGAGTATTCCCGAACATTTCAGAACAACCCGGGTCATTGTGGAATATTCCGGAACATTCTGGAATGCTCTGAAATGCTCTAGAATACTGTCCAATGTTCTGGAATGTTCTAGAAATTCTTTCCCAACCTCCTATCTGCAAAAGCGCGTCCTTCAGGTAAAAACGGGAACCTTTTTAGCATGAATAGGGGTAGAGGGCTACCGCTACCTCTTAACGTATATATATATGTATATATATGTATATATATATATATATATATATATATATATATATATATATATATATTGTTGCAGGATTGGATCCCAGATGCTATATATATACACCTAAGAGACAAGGAAACTGATACACCTGCCTAATATTGTGTAGGTCGCCTGGGCGCCCACGAGCACTCAGAAATGCCGCAACACGACGTGGCATGGACTCGACTAATGTCTGAAGTAGTGCAGGAAGGAACTGACACCATGAATCCTGCAGAGCTGTCGACAATTTCGTAAGTGTACGATGGGCTGGAGATCTCTTCTGAACAGCACACTGCAAGACTTCCCAGTTATGCTCAATAATGCTCCTGTATGGGGAGTTTGGTGGCCAGCGAAAGTGTTTAAACTCAGAAGAGTGTTCCTGGAGCCACTCTGTAGCAATTCTGGACGTGTGGGGTGTCGCATTGTCCTGTTCGAATTTCCAAGTCCGTCGGAATGCACAATGTACAGGAATGGATGCAGGTAAGCAGACAGGATGCTTACGTATGTGTTACCTGTCGGTGCAATGTGTAGACGTATCAGGAGTCCCATATCACTCTAACAGCACACACGACACACCATTACAGAACTTCCACCATCTTGAACAGTCCGCTGCTGAGATGCAGAGTCCATGGTTTCATGAGGTTATCTCCATACCCGTACACGTCCATCCGCTCAATACTATTTGAAACGAGACTTGTCCGACCAGACAACATGTTTCCAGTCATCAACAGTCCAGTGTCGGTGTTCACGGGCGCAGACGATGCTTAAAGCTTTGTGTCGTGCAGTCATTAAGGGTACACAAGTGGCCCTTCGGCTCCTAAAGCCCGTATCGATGATGTTTCGTTGAATGATTCACACGCTGACACTTGCTGATGGCCCAGAATTGATATCTGCAGCAATATGCGGAAGGGTTACACTTCTGTCACGTTGAACGAATCTCCTGAGTTGTCGTTGGTCTCGTTCTTGCAAGATCTTTTTCCGGCCGCAGCAATGTCGGAGATTTGATGTTTTAGCGGATTGCTGATGTTCACGGTACTCTCGTGAAATGGTCCTACGGGAAAGTCCCCACTTCATCGCTACCTCGGAGATGTTGTGTCCCATCTCTCGCGCACCGCCGGCCGGTGTGGCCGTGCGGTTAAAGGCGCTTCAGTCTGGAACCGCGTGACCGCTACGGTCGCAGGTTCGAATCCTGCCTCGGGCATGGATGTGTGTGATGTCCTTAGGTTAATTAGGTTTAATCAGTTCTAAGTTCTAGGCGACTGATGACCTCAGAAGTTGAGTCGCATAGTGCTCAGAGCCATTGAGTCATTGAGTCTCGCGCATCGACTATAGCACCACGTTCAGAGTCACTTAAATCTTGATAAACTGCAGTAGCCGACCTAACAACTGCGCCAGACACTTGTTGTCTTATATAGGTTTTGCCGACCTCAGTTCCGTATTCTGCCTGTTTATATTTCTTTGTATTTGAAAGCGTATGCCCATACCAGTTTCTTCAGCGCTCGTTTCTCCATTAGGGGTACACAATCATTTTGACACTGGTGATTTTGGGAGATGGTGTTCAAACTGTGGTGTGATGAATTTTGCTTTAGAGGTGACTGTCGAAAACGTAGTCCTTTTATGCTAATTCGTAACTGGAATGTGCTTGATAATAGTAGTATGAGACGCCCAAAACAGCCAGGTATCTGATGATTAAAATTCTTCTGAGAGTTGTACCGCTTCGTTGTATAAAATACTTTATTTCTAAACTCTAAAACCAACGTTTCGGCTGTGTTACAGTGGCTTTCCTCAGGGCAAGACTAGGTCTGGTGGAGGAAAGGTGGCTCTATTTATTGCAGAAGATAGGTGTCAATAGGTTATAGCTGTGAAATTTTATTGCTCTTAGAATACGACAGAATAGTCATGACGAAAGGGGAGAGGGTAGGAGAGGAGCTATTGGTGGGCTAGTCGACTTGTCAGTGACTGGCGAGAGTCTTGGCTTCTGGTGGGCACGTGGTGTTCCTGGCGTGCGAGGAAAGACACTGACAGCTCCGCCATAGCCGTTTGTTTCGGTTGTCGCGTCCGTGCCCGGTGAGTACGACGGAAGTCTGTAGCCATCCTCTCTACTGATGTTGTCTGGCTGCTTAATAATTTCAGTCGCCTGTCAGATTTTGCGTTGGCGTGTCCACGATTCTTCCGCCAGCACAGGGGCTTTCTGGAACACGATAGGCTGCCCATAGTCACGGTTATGTTCCGCTGTCACCGATTTATTACGCTGTACTAATCGCACATACTGTTTATGTTCTGCTACCTGATATTTGTGATTTGGTGAGCCTATGCCTATCGTCAACGTACTTCACCTTAGGGAAGGGGGAGGGGGGGGGGCAATTAGATGGAGTGGCCATGGGCTGCCCCTCTGACCAGTCGCTGCGGATGTCTTCATGGAAGCTTTTGAACAAACAGCGCTAGTTTCTGCGCCGTTACGCCCCCGTTGCTGGCTACGGTATGCGTACGACGCCTTCGTTACATGGCCACACGGGGAGGCGGAGTTGGAGAGCTTCCTTCGGCATTTAAACAGTCTGCAAAGGAACATGCAGCTCAGTCACGAAACCGAAAACAACAGTGCTTTACCATGTGCGGACGTGGAGGCATGCTGTATAGAACTGCGTACGGTACAGTTGGACACAAAATGTACTGGAAGTAAACCCACACAAGTCGATCCTGCATCCACCACCACCCAGCTCAGAAGAGTTCAGTTCTGCACGCGCTGACAGCCCGTGCCGGTGGTAAATGACATTAACAATATCAAAGAGGATTTAAGGTAGCTTCTCCATACTTTCTGCGTCAACGATTACGACAACAACATTATAAGAAAGACGACCAAGCCAAACCGCAACAAAACAAGAAAAGAGGACAAGGACAAGAAGCTCCCGCTAGTGCACTTACTATATGTGAAGGGCGTCGATGAATGGCTAGGCAACGTCCTCCGCCGACGAGGTTTCAAACCGATTTTCTGCAGCAGCCACACGATCCACAACACGAAAGGTTCCAGCAAGGATGCAAACTATATGAACTACTTTGTGAGTGCGGAGAACAGTTAATCACAGCATAATAAATCGGTTACAGCGGAACACCTTCATGGCTGTGAACAGCTTATCCTGTTCCAGGAAGCCTGTGTGCTGGCGAAAGAGTCGTGGACGCGCCAACGCAAAATTCGACAGGCGACTGAAATTATTAAGCAGCTAGTCAAAATCAATAGAGAGGACGGCTACAGACTTCCGTCGTTCTGACTGCCAGCTGTCCCTCGGCAACGGGCGGCGAGCGAACGCGAGGCGGACACCTCACCGGGTGCGGACGCGACAACCGATGCAGACGCCTATAGCGGAACTGTCAGAGCATTTCCGATCACACCAGCAAGAAAACGCGCCCACCAGAAGCCAGGCGCTGATTCTCAAACTGTCACCAATCACTGACAAGCTGGCTACCGCACAAGTAGATAGCTACTTTCCTGTCCCTTCTCCAATCGTCAAGACTACCCTATTATATTCTACGGCCAATAAAATTTCATAAATGTGCCGTGTTGGCACCTATCGTTTGCAATAAATAGAGCCGCGTTTCTTCCATCAAACCAAATCCTGCTCGAGGAAGGCCGTTGTAATACAGCCGAAACGTTTGTTTCGGAGTTTACAATTGAAGTATTTTATACAACGACGCTTTACAGCACCCACGATAATTTTAATCATCAGGACACTGGCCACGGGAGTCTATGTAGTTACGTCAGCCAGGCATGACACAAATAATGGCTGCAGCTTCTGCGTAACAGACAATCACCTTTTTTTGGGTTATCTATTGGTATCTCCAACACCTGATATTTCATCTTCCCCCTTAAAAAGAAATCCACAGCAGTGACGTCGAGTGAACGAGGTGGCCATGGTGAAACCCCCCCCCCCCCCAGCCCCCACCACCCCCCCCGCCCCAGCCCCAAATCCTTTCCTAATTCAGATTCAGTAGTTGACGCCGACATCATCGGGAAAGTATGGTAGGGCCCAATCATACTGTAAACATAATCGTTGCCTGACTGCTAGCGGGATATCCTCGAACTGTTCCGGTAGTAATTAATGGAGAAAGATGCGGTAATTTCATCCACCTAGTGTGTTCCCAATCAGACGGTTGTCGACAGTAACAGCCTATACATTTATTGTAAATCTCAGTTGATGATGGAACACACGAACTGGCCTTAGGATTTTCCCACCGACAATCTTGGCTATTGTGGCTGTTGAATATTCCTTTCCTCCTGAATACAACCTCACCAGCAAACGAAACACACATTTCGAAGTCATCAACTGATAGGTCTTGTCTCTTTTGACACTTGAAGAGATAAATGTAAGCCTCGAATGACATTCCCTACATTGCCGTTGGAGATATTTAATTCCTTAGCTATGTATCATGTGCTGGTGTTGGGGTTGTCTTTAGTTCGCTGCAATACACTTTTCTCACACTGAACAGTTCGCACTCTATGAAGTCGACCATATCCCAATTGGTCTCGTGTAAGGGAAATGTGACATGATTTGGTAATCTCCCACCTGGAGAATGTTCTGTGTGCAGGTGCCTTGCTGCTCGACTGTTGCATTTTTGCTCTTCTACGTAAATAAGATGAATGTCAACTAACTCGGTTAGAGCTAACCAGTATCGAGGACCTGTAAATATTAGTAGAAACTCTCATGTAAACACAACATAACATAGTGAATGATAATGCAACCGTTTATCCAGGAGCTTGCATACGACACAATAAAAACAAGTGTTAGCGTTCGCTTACGGAAATTCCAGGATCAAAACCTGCAAGTCCACCTAGTGACACATAACAGAAGTGCTTTATTTAATCTACTGTAATAATACCACAAATTTGTATACGTACTTTCTGCACCATATACAGGGTGACAAAAATTAACGTGCCAGTTTTGAAAGGCTCTAAAAAAAAGGACCTCCGTTCAGAACGACGTCAAACTGCAGTGGACTGTTATAGAAGAAGGGGAAAACGTTACGGAAAAAAATATGGGGGAAATTCTAGCATTGGATGGTTCTGTTAAAGACGCGATGTGCACTGTTGTACCTCACTTGGCGTCTGAGGCTCTCCACAAGATGGCCACAGCGCAGGATCGCGCGCTACCAGTAAGGCTCGCTTTGAAGAATGGTGACAAGACGCCAGTAGCTCTGCAGAAGCTCCGTACAATTCAAGCTGTGAAAGAAGGCGTTGTTCCGATGTCTGTCAAGGGTATGGAGAACATGATTACGAAATTCGGAAAGACAAGTTCTTTGGAAGTGCACTGGGGCAGACGAAGGTAAACAGTTGGTCCGACATCAGTATAGGATGTGCCCACGGCATTGCAGAAGGAGTCGAACGGTTTATGTGCAGATATGAAGTGCACGGCTAAATGCCGAATCTTTGGACATGCCTGTGAGCACGGTGCATAAAGTTCTACGAAACATCCTGTATCGCTATCAATAGTAATCACCCATGTTCAGGAGTTGCTTCATGCTGACCTGTCACTTAGACAAACGTTGCTCTATAGTTAAATTAAACCAACTTCTTGTTGCTTTTTGGGTGGTTTTTGGCCTGAGAACGATTGAAACCCGATGTTATTGTAGCTTTTTATGCCGTATTTGGTCTGAGAATGATTGAAACCGTAATTCATTATTGCTTTTTATGCAGTCTTTTGCCTCAAGACAATTCAGAACCGATTTTCTCCATCCAACGTGATAGGACATCGCCGTGGTGGATGGGATTACCTAACGAACAGTGCCACACCTGTTGGATGCCAAACTTATGCTGCCGTGTAAATTGCACAGTACAGTTGTCTAATGTACAACTCACACCACGGCTGTCGTACTGCAAATCATCTGATATTTGTAGCCAAATCCTTTTACGTCATCTCGCTTACAGCATCATCTAATGGGAAAATTTTCGTTGTTTTCCTTTTCTTGTTTTTTGTTTCTATAGCGGCGTTCCCCCTGCTTCGATAATATTCCGTTCAAATGTGACGTCATTCTGAGCAGCGGTTCTTTTTTTTACGGTGTTTTGGAACTGGCACTTATATCATAATCATCATGTGTGTACATGGCGTTCGCAAAATAACCACGAATATGTGGACACCAGCCTCCACTATCGTTAGTATAAAACAAATATTATCTACTTAGTGCGCCGGCCGTTGTGGCCGTGCGGTTCTAGGCGCTTGAGTCTGGTACCGCGTAACCGCTACGGTCGCTGGTTCGAATCCTGCCTCGGGCATGTATGTGTGTGATGTCCTTAGGTTAGTTAGGTTTAAGTAGTTCTCGGTTCTAGGGGACTGATGACCACAGATGTTAAGTCCCATAGGGCTCAGAGCCATTTGAACCATTTTTGAACTTAGTGCGTTCCAGTTTAAGAGGAGCATAAACCAATGTCAGTCCACTGCACTCTTATACCAAGCTGAAAATTCTGCAGAATTTGTGACAAAAGGTTAAAAGAATTTCATTGACTTCTATGTATGAAATCTATAACAGCACAAGTTGATTAAGGTGGGGACTATGGCGCCGCTTATAATGTGGAAACTACCTTTATCTACCCACGAAAATCTTCTAGAAGTTACTAAAGATTAAGTATACACGTCACTTGACCTACGGCCAGACGGATAAGCAGCTCATTGACGAGAACAACCGGAAATCAATGTAATAAATTCAGAGGAAACCCCACGAAAAAGTAAGATACCAGAATCAAATATGGAACGGTGATGGTAGAAGAATGCAGAAGCATGTCGTCTGAGAAGAATGCAGTTAAAATTGCAGAATCTGTGGCAATCACTAGGGCAGTTGAATGACTATGCTGGAACGGAACACGAACGAGGCGAGATGACTAAGCAGGGAATTGTATACGTCCAGTCTTGAACGGACGTAACGGGACCAGTAGGACAGATAATACAGAAAACGGGATGGCGAATTATTGTGGGATGAAGGTGATGAACATGTGCAGCCAGCGGTAGAGCTCAAAATTTTCGATATAAATCTAGAAGTTCTTAAAGATTTGGGTAGCCAAGTCAGTGCAATATCTCAGAAACTAAACAATACATGGTTACAACAAGGAAAGAAGATACCCACTCTCCCACTCACGAAGGTTTCATTGCTGGTGTTGTGGGGATTGGAAGCAAGATTCCCAAGGAAGACATTTTGTTGCTGTTTAAATTAAAGGAGATAATTATGATGTTTAAGCCAGTCATGTTGGTTGAGATAGGACCGTCCGTAATGTTTGGAACAGAGCAGATGATGAAGGAAAGGAAGATATATTAGCATTTAACTCCCTACTGTCGGTGAGGCCATTAAAGACAGAGAATGAACTCGAATTGGGGAACGACAGGAAGGAAACTAACAGTACCTTTTCACCTTGTGTGATTTAGGTTGACCACGAAAAAGTAAATATCAATTCCCGATACATGGGATTTGAACTAAAGTCCTCCAAAATACAAATCCAGTTTACTAACCTCTGCACCAGCTCGCTCATGTTCGTTTGGACTTTCAGAAAGGATGCTTCGAAGTGAGAAAAGATGCATAAGGAGGAGAGATTAAATTTAACGAAAGAGTAGGAATGGGAGCAGAATTGAGTATCGGAACTATGATAGTAACACTGGCGCTGAACAAGGCAGTAGTGGCAGCTTTAAAAAAAAGAAGCATAGATGGGAGAATAAAGTGAAGGTAGATGATATCATATAAGCTGTAGAAAATAAACCATCTTAGATCAATCAAATCAGTATAAACTTAAAGGCCTCATCATCATTTTAAGGAAGCGTAATGAAATTGTTAAAATGACCCAGAAATGATGCAAAGACAAAAAAGGGGAACATGAACAATTTTCATATGCCCTTAACGAATCCCACAAGCAAAACGTCAGACAGTGAAGAGAGAAACAAGAAGCATATTTGAAATGGAATTTGCTGAGTGATCGACTAACCAGCATAATAACACAATTATTTCAGCGTTTAGGAGAAATGGTAACACAGCGTCATTGTAGATGTGCAGCCAGTAATTAATACATCCTTACTGAGAAAGACCAGGATGTCTGGAGGAACTACTCCAAAAGTTTTGGCGGAGTCATGAATTTAGTAGTAAAAATACAACATACCACTACTTGAGAATTTTAGACAATAATGTTATTAGGATTTTAAAATATCCAGAATTTTTATTGCTGTTTGAACTTAACATAAACATTTGAGTCTTTGTTAGGTCAACCATTACTAACGAAATTCATCTGCAACTTTTAATGATATCCTAACAGCCATATAAGTATGATAGGAATATGAGAAAATGCTGGAAGAAGCAATGAATAGATTCGATAAAGCTAGCATGGTAGTAAACACAGAAAAGTCTGACAAAAAAGATAAAATCAGATATGAGGAAATGTAATTATCGATCGAGCGACAGCTTGAACTCCATGAAATGGACAAATAAGTTACCAGAGGTTTCACAGGGTTTCTTGATTTATGTGGCTTCTATAGAAGATTCATGATAGGTCAAGCCATTAAATAACCCTCATTTGTCGAATGCACTCAAAAATAAATGACTTGATAATAAACTAACGAATATCAGATAGGCTTCAGGAATATGAAAGGACAGTTGTATAACCCTATATTTTCTCCCATCTTGACTTAACGGAGAATTCCATATGGCAGTTCGTGGCTCGGATTATGATTCAGGTATGCAGATGTATCAAACAGTTGATGTAGCGAACCACAGGTAAGGCCTGGCGTAGTTGCAAGCACAGCATCACAAACTGGGATTGGAAATGCACCAGTACTGAGAGAAAAGCGATTGTAGTACTATTGGCACTCACTAAATTTAGATACCATCTAACAAGCAGTGTAACAAAGGTTGTAACAGCCTTTAAGGTAGTTTCATTTCTCCTCATTACTATGTTATCATGCAAGATTACTTACTAATCAGGTGCATCACGCTGGTGTGATACGTACGTTTCAGTAAAGGGCTCATTGGTAGGAGGAATAGATCGGAAAACTGCAAAGCATCTACATATTTTGCAGCATGAGCAGGAAGATCTGGAAAATTCTGCTGACATGCAATGTTTGCTGGAAACAACATCTATGGCCAGTCACTAGAGTTCAATAGATCATATCCTCCCAAGAGGTTTTAATGACATCCATTTTATGTAATGCGATCTCTTCAAAACATACGAGAACATTTCATGCGGATTATGGTAGTTGTCCGCTCCACAGGTGTGTGGCCAGTGTTGCTGACTGCAGTGCTGGGGATCTGAGACCGATAGAGTGGGATTTTTCCATGGTGGAAAGACTGGAACAGGATGCACTGTGAATCGTGATGCCAGTTGAGGAGGTGCCTGACCGGATAGTGCGACACCAGTCTGCTGATCTGGCGACGACCAGAGGAGTGGCTTGCTGACACCGCATCCCTCCATACCTCATCTCGATGACGTCGATGGTTGAGGATGACATGGCAGTTGGTCGAACCCCACTGGAATGTCTGTAGCCACAACGACGGTGCTTTCTTCTGGATGGTAGCGATGGAACTGGACTCGAATTTGGTTAAGTTATAGCCCCATAGGGAATGAACAGTAAATTAGTGTGCAAAAGTGTGTATGCGGGAGACACGAATTGGCGGCGGGATTTGAACAGGACGTACTTAGCCTTGTGATGCCAACTGAGGACTACTTTACCGAATACTGCCAGTCTCAAGGTCTGCTAACCCGACAACGGCCGGGTGAACGGTGTGCTGACCCACCATTCCACACCTCATTCCGATGAAGCCACTGGTTAAGGATGAAATAGGAGTTGGCCAAGCCCCACTGCAATGGGTTTTGCCGCAACGGTGGTGCTTTCTTCTACATGGTAGTGACGGATCTGGGCTCCACACTGGTTAAGGTGTACTGCCATGGAAGGTGAATATCGAAATAATGTGCAAAATATTGTAAATACTTCACATAGTAAATATACACAAGACAAATACACTATTGAAAGCCAAAAGTCCTCAATTTCTATTGAAACAACAAGAGGATATGTTCAGGGAGCATAAATTCTGATAGCAAACCATAGATTTGTCGTCACCAATCGTCATTAGAAGAATAGGCAGAGGATTTTAAGGGTGTGAGAAACAGTAATGCCACATGCATCAACAGAACTTACAGGTAATAGGATTTTGTTGAACCAATGTCACATCGTGTATTCAGCGAACTCATTAGTGATCTTTAAAACACGAACAAGACTTGAGAAGAGCAGATACAGTTGGCCATGAAATTTATTTTTGAGAGAAGCCCAATCAAGGAAGGGAATGTTATGATCGTATTCCCTTACTTAATGTAAAAGTGTTGATCAAAAAACATACAAAATTCATCAAGAAGGACGATGAGATTATTTAGTTTAACATGGAATAAAAATGGTCATTTACTGTTAAAAGTGTGGAATGCCCAAATGCCGTTGACTTAAAGGTTGGGATACTGAGTACAAATGAAGAAAATTATCATGTTGAAAACATGAAGCCTACCTCAAGAAGTAAGTCTGAATGAAATTCAACGTGAAGAAAAATTTTCTTTGTATTAAACTTGGGATCAGTTAATTTTTCTTTTTTATTTCTTTTGTTTGTCATGTTTTACCACGTTCTGCGAAATACGTAGACAGTGTTGGTCATAGATGCAAGGTTTCACAGTAGTTCATGAGCAGCTGTTCGTGATATATAAGCAGGGCCATTTTTTTTCCCAGAAACGATTAGTTATTTTTCCTTCCTACCCCACTTTTCTCTCAAATATTAGTTGTCTTTAGCTCTGGTTTTTGGTGTGATCTTCAGAACTAAGCCTAAATTTAGTGATCTTGGAAAAGGCCTACTTCTTCTCTTAAAATAAGAACCACATAGACATTCGTCTGCAACAGAAATAAATTTCAGAGTCGTATTCCAGTGCTTCATGTTAAAGGAAGAAACAATTAGTGTTCACTTAAGGTAATTCCTTAGATTGTTCATAGCCTTTCTTACAAGTGGAAAGAACTGGCCCTACTGCTCGGTTCCAGAACCAATAAAAATCTATTAAACTGAGTGGAAAGAATTTCTATATAGAATTTGTGTTTTTTTTAGTTTAATAAACGGAACTGGCTAATTCTATAGTTTACAATTAATCAAGTTTCCATGGGAAAAGATTAGAAAAGAAATGCACAAAAATGTCATCTAATTTTGTGTTGACATTTTAAACATAAGACTCTGATTAACTGTGTAAGTTGTATTTACATGTGAAGGAAACTCACAGTTAAATTTAGAAAATTGGTAAACAAAGTCAAATTTTATTTTGTATGAAACTGTAAAGGAAACACAGTTTAGTGTTCACTACAGAAGTGAAATAATTTGATATGAAGGTCATGCATATTTGTTTGGTACACTTATGTCTACTGACATTTTTGTTCTTGGCAAAAATATAGTATTCAAATTATTATAGAGATCGTGTGAGTAAAATATGTGATTCCATTTCAGATACTGAATTTGACAATACCTAACTCATATTAAGGAAGAGTAGCCCAGAGATAAATCTGTAGCAACTAGTGTTTTGATAACTTCTTTTCACCACTAACTACAAATATAGATAAAGTTCAAATTATCTGTAAGCGTAACAGAAGTACTAGTGTTGATGAAATGTCACTAACATTGCTTTTTGTAATGTAACGTAGTTATCTCTGTGAAGAACATCCAGCAGGAAGAATGAACGCTAAGAAGGAGACTACCCAACAATAGGACTTTTGTAATTTTTTATTTATTGTAGATGAAATTCAGAAGTCAAATATCGGTATTCCGAAGCAATTCGATACAACTCGCAAAAATTCTCAGAAACTTTAATTCACTAAAAGAATGAAAGGCAGGATGGCTCAGTTGACTGCATTTGAAAATGAAGTGCTGGTTCGATTCTCCCTGTAATATCTTTTTCATTTTATTTTTTCATTCATTTCGAATACCAACATAATTTAATATGAGGGTTGGAACTTTAATAGTGGCAACTATTTATTTACAGCTCGTTCAAAATAGATACGTGTTTCAAAGTTTTACCGACCTTCAAAGTAGTCACCAGCATTGTGTATAACCCGTTGCCAGCGATGTGGCAGTCATAGGACACAGTTGGAGGGCGCGGTCTATTGCCCGAAGAATTTGTAACAGTTCTGAAGCGAATGCCGTGAAGTGTTTCCTTCAGTTCAGAAATCGAGTTGAATCACGAGTCAGGGGAGTGTAGTAGGTGGTATAGCACTTAGCATCCCCATCCTTCAAACAAATCAGTAACAGTTTGCACTGTACATACTTGAGAATTGTCCTTCAAATTGATAGTGAGGCCCCGCAGAAAGTGTCAAGAGTTCTGTCTCTAAGCTGATCGTATGTTGTGTTCCATAAATGAACAGTATAGAGACAGAAGTGATAACACTTTCTGCAGGACCATGCCATAATTTTGCAGGACAATGCTCGAGCACGTACAGTGCAAGCTGTTACTGATTTGTTTGACTGATGGGGCTGCTAAGTGCTATACCATCTACTACACTCCCCTGAGTCGTGAGTTCAACTCGATTTCTAAATTGAAGGAAACACATCACGGCATTCGCTTCAGAACTGCTACAAATTCGTCGGGCAATAGACCGCGCCGCTCGAACTGTAAACACAACTGGCACTGCTTAGAGTATCCTACGACTTCCACATCGCTGGCGACGGGTTATACACAATACTGTTGACTACTTTGAAAGTCAGTGAAACTTCGAAACACGTATCTATTTTGTACAAGCTGTAAGGAAATAGTTGCCACTGTTAAAGTTCCAACCCTTGTATAAAATTCGTCATATATTTGTTAATTAGCAAGCATCTAAATTTTATGAAAAATAAACGTTTTCTTGTTTCTAATTGCATGCCACATGCAAAATACCATTTTATTGAAAATTTAAATTGTGAGTTATTGTTATTTTACAGTGAATTGCTAATAAAGATTGTTTAAACTAAAAGTACATCATAAGTTTGTTTACAATATTTCATAAATCGTCGATAATTAAGATGTTATACCTATAATAAAAACTTACTTTTGGTAATTTCTAAACTGAAGGAAACACTTCATGGTATTCGCTTCAGAACTGCTACAAATTCGTCAGGCAATAGACCGTAATGGTAATTAGAAACGAGGAAACAATAGGCTGGAAAAACTGACACATTTAAACACTCGACACAGAAATAAGAAGTGTTTTTTCATAAAAATAGTGACTAGATATGTTTTAATTAGCATATATTTGATGAATTTTGTATTAAATGGTGTGAATATTCGAACCCTAAAAAAAAAAAAAAATAAAAGAAAAGGAACATAGCGAGATTTGAACCAGCAATCCATTGAGTTCCTCATTACCATTCACCAACGCTTCTCTTTTTTCCGACTGAGTCACACTGTCTATTATAAAAATGGCCAGAATTTTTAGAAAATTACCGGAACACTTCGAAGTCGATTTTATCGAGAATTCTTGAGACTTACTGCAAACTGATATATGATATTGATATTTGAGTCCTGTACTTCACCCATCGTATAATTTTCAAAAATTACAGTCACACTATTCATCATGGCTGGCGAAGAAGAATGAAACTGTAGTCTCAAGGGCTTTTCTAGATAAACATGAAGATATTGTTGCTTCTACAGATAAGAAATCAGTGTACTGGAGGAGAAATAATATGGGAAGGAAAAAAGATAACTGTGATGATCCTGCTGCATCTAGTGGAATTGTTCACTTGATCTAATTGAGCGGAAGGTGGCAAAGCTTGCTGGATTGCCTGATACACAGCGATGAGAACTGGTGTACATTTTGAAAAACAGTAAGCCCTTATTCTGGAAGAAAGTCGATAAAATTCGAGGATGTGTACACAAACTGAAAGTCAGAGGGAGAACGTGAATAGTTTCATTCGAAATCATACCCAATACAGTCAGCAAAGAGAGCAGAGGCAGAAGCAGGAATTCAAAAAATGCTGATAGAAGATGTAATCCAGAGAGCACTTAGTGCAAGCTTCTACATAATACGAGGTGCATTCAAGTTCTAAGGCCTCCGATTTTTTTTCTCCGGACTGGAAAGAGATAGAAACATGCGCATTGTTTTAAAATGAGGCCGTGTTCATTGTCAATATGTCCCAGAGATGGCAGCACCGTATGGCAGATGGAATTCTACCGCCACCGGCGAGAATGAGAACTGTTTTAAATACTTAAAACGGCGACGTTTTCCTTACTTGGACAGCGTGCAATTATTCATTTTCTGAATTTGCGTGGTGTGAAACCAATTGAAATTCATCGACAGTTGAAGGAGACATGTGGTGATGGAGTTATGGATGTGTCGAAAGTGCGTTCGTGGGTGCGACAGTTTAATGAAGGCAGAACATCGCGTGACAACAAACCGAAACAACCTAGGGCTCGCACAAGCCGGTCTGACGACATGATCGAGAAAGTGGAGAGAATTGTTTTGGGGGATCACTGAATGACTGTTGAACAGATCGCCTCCAGAGTTGGCATTTCTGTGGGTTCTGTGCACACAATCCTGCATGATGACCTGAAAATGCGAAAAGTGTCATCCAGGTGGGTGCCACGAATGCTGACGGACGACCACATGGCTGCCCGTGTGGCATGTTGCCAAGGAATGTTGATGCACAACGACAGCATGAATGGGACTTTCTTTTCGTTGGTTGTGACAATGGATGAGACGTGGATGCCATTTTTCAATCCAGAAACAAAGCGCCAGTCAGCTCAATGGAAGCACACAGATTCACCGCCACCAAAAAAATTTCGGGTAACCGTCAGTGCTGAAAAGATGATGGTGTCCATGTTCAGGGACAGCGAGGGCGTAATCCTTACCCATTGCGTTCCAAAGGGCACTATGGTAACAGGTGCATCCTACGAAAATGTTTTGAAGAACAAATTCCTTCCTGCACTGCAACAAAAACGTCCAGGAAGCGCTGTGCGTGTGCTGTTTCACCAAGACAACGCACCCCGCACATCGAGCTAACGTTACGCAACAGTTTCTTCGTGACAACAACTTTGAAGTGATTCCTCATGCTCTCTACTCACCTGACCTGGCTCCTAGTTACTTTTGGCTTTTTCCAACAATGAAAGACACTCTCCGTGGCCGCACATTCACCAGCCGTGCTGCTATTGCCTCAGCGATTTTCCAGTGGTCAAAACAGACTCCTAAAGAAGCCTTCGCCGCTGCCACGGAATCATGGCGTCAGCGTTGTGAAAAATGTGTACGTCTGCAGGGCGATTACGTCGAGAAGTAACGCCAGTTTCATCGATTTCGGGTGAGTAGTTAATTAGAAAAAAAATCGGAGGCCTTAGAACTTGAATGCACCTCGTACATGCAATGTCAGGAAAGACTGATGGCGTATAGGTTTGTCATTAATGTACAAGCAATGAATAAAATAATTAAACAACAGGAGCGTTCCATAGAAAATCAGAAATTTTACTTGAAAAGAAATTGTTCACATGTTGTAACAAAACGACTAATATTACATTTTTACACTTTAAATTGAACGCATTGAACAAAATTTTGGTAAAACTGGCAGTTATGAGTTGGTAACACTGAATCAAGCTGGTTAACCTTTAGATTCTTCTGAAGCATTCAAAAACTGATCAATTACGGAGGTTTTGCGAAGATAGAGCAGGGATCTTTAGAAATCTGGGCTGCATATTTTCTAGAGTGTAAGTACTTGAAAATATATTTTCAGTATTCAGTACAGTGATGTTTATAATTATAAGGGGTAATTAGGCATAAGTAGTTAGTTTCTTTGTCTAACACGTGATAGAAAATAACATATTGTTTGCCCCTTGTGCATATGCTTCAATAATTTCATATCTTTTACTTATTTTGTAAGTTATTTGTTATATCACTCCCATAACTTTTTATGATTTTCACCATATTTTATTACAGGTTGTTTTAGGTACTAAAATGTGTCCCATATGTACCAACTGCATTTTTTATGCTACACATATTCGCATATGTCTGTGTATTTATGCATTGGTCATACTGATTAATTTTTATTGTTGTTATTTTTGTTACAGTTTGTCTTTGTTTTCTAGGCGTTGTCTAGTGTGCAACCTCAAAGCTATAGAGGATGAAGCTTTATTGAAAACAACGTATGGAGCATCTGCCATATTATCAGTTACAATATTTTCTCTCTTTCCAGGACTGCACAAGTGTTAAGTCGGACGCAAAAGACGTTGAAGAAAATGTTGGTCTTAACATGCTTGGTAGAGCGTGCTGGTTTACCACCACCAGGAACGGTAGTGCATTGTTCGGATGCAAAAAGTGGGCGATTTCTAACTCTGGCTAGGTATGGTATACGCATGCTTAGGAATTAATGACTGTGTCACTGTCTGGAAGAATGGAATCAAGGAAAGGTTGCAAAAGTCCTACGTGGCAATGTTCTCAATTTTTAATAAAGAAAACCCAGAGTTTGTTATCGGTTTCTCCAGATTGCATTGTTTGGGATCAAAGAATATTTTCTTTCTGATAAGAACTGCATATGTTCAGTGCAAGTGTAGAGTACATGGTATCTTATTTTCAGACTTAAAGCCCCAGAATACAATTTTTTAAACTCCTTCTGCGAGGAAATAGTGTGTAATGTGAAAATCAGCTATGCCTGCTGGAAAATTGTTGTGATACCTGGTGTAAAGGCAAAATTTTGCAGAAAACGTCCTCCACTATGTAATAGATTACAAGTTACAGCCAGTGGTATCGTCCACATATACACGTGCGGGAACTCTCTCCTGCTGTCAGGATGATTACTGTGACCCAATCACAGAAAGCCTTACCGACTTTTGAAGAAAGTTTCCAATTACCTTGCCCGAACCTAACGACTACCTTATGCTTTACCAGCCTTTTGTTCTCTCTTGTCATCCAGATTTTTATCTCTGCTAGAAACGGTTTCTTTCACTTGGTGCACAATAAAGTTTTACGGCACAAAAGCCGACCTCACTCATCACTCCTGCTGGGCCCGAGTGGTAAGCTGTTGTTCAAAGTTGGATTTCAGTAGAAAACACCTTTATGACTAGTGCTGTTCTCCCAAGAGAATATTCCCTTTTGGCAGTCGGATAAGAACCCCGAAGTTGCCGTAATTACAAGACTTGTTATTTTTGCTTTCATTTATCATGCAGTGTTAGAGATTTCAGTTGATTTAGTAGTCAAGTATGTGCACTGGGTTAATAAACGGGTTACTTATATTGTAATCATTTATGAAACTATGTTATAATGTTTCTGCGTTTGTATCTTGCTGTTTGTTTTAACGTACATTTCATTTAATAATTACTCTCAGTTTGTAACTTTTAACAGTCAACATCCTGCATGAAAACTGTTTATTATATTACATTTATTTATTTCAAGTATGCACATTTACTAATTCACATTTTTATAGTTTTACGCCTTTTTGGATTTTCAATGGCTGTATTATATAATCGATATACACTTACGTAACAAAAGTCATGGGATACCTCCTAATATCATGTTGAATCTCCTTTCGCCCAGTGTACAGCAGCTCGACATGATATGGGCTCAGCAAGTCGTAGGAAGACTCCTGTAGCCGTGCTGTCTCTATAGCCACCCATACCACAATTGCGAAAGTGTTGCTGGTGCATGATTTTGTGCACGAACAGACCCCTTGATTATATCCCATAGATGTTTTATGGGATTCATGTCGGGCGATCTGGATGGCCAAACTATTCACACAAACTGTCCAGAAGGTTCTTTAAATCAGTCGCAAACAATTGTGGCCCAGTGACATGATATCGTTCTTTGGGAATATGAAATCCCTGAACGGCTGCAAATGGTCTCCAGGTAACCGAACATAATCATTTACAAGCAAAGATCGGTTCAGTTGAACCAGAAGACCCAGTCCATTCCATGCAAACACAGCCTACACTATTATGGAGCCTCTACCAGCTTGCACAGTGCCTTATTGACAACCGGGACCCATGGCCTCGAGTAGTCTGCGCCACGCTCGATCTGCCCCATGAGCTATTACAAGCTGAAACTGGGACTCATCTGATCAGCTTACTGTTTTCCAGTCGTCTAGGGTTCAATTAAATGGTCAAGAACGCAGAAGGAGCACCGCAAGCGACGTAGTGTTATTAGCAAAGGCACTCGTGTCGGTCGTCTGCTGCCATAGCCCATTAACGCCAAATTTCACCGCACTGTCCTAAAGGATACGTTCGTCTATGTCTCACATTGATTTCTGCGGTTATTTCATACAGTGTTCCTTGTCTGCTAGCAATGACAGCTCTACTCAAACGCCGCTGCTATCCCTCTTAAGTGACTGATCTGTCCGTTGTGAGAAGTAATTCCTGAAATTTGGTATTCTAGGCATACCTTTGACACTGTGTATTTTGGTATACTGAATGCTCTAACAATTTTCGAAATTGAATGTTCCGTTCCTCTAGCTCTAGCAACTATCATTCACGTTCAAAGTCTGTTAATTTTTTGCTTTCTTGTAACTATTGATGGAAGCTGCTGCTCACAGTACGTATTTTTTCCTGAGGCATATTTTTGTATTATATTTCTCTATTTTTACCACAGCTCAGCTGTATCTGATGATGATCAAAGTGCATGAAAAAATTAATTTTCGATCAAGATCTTTCAGATGTCACTGTGTGCCGATTCTGAATGGTCGCCTGCCTCATGAGCGGAAGCATTGGTTTATCAAGTGAAGCAACCATTCTTGTTTTGGTGTAAATAGGAGCCTACACGTGGGACGGTAATTGCCTAGTCTCGGTGCTTCTAACCTCCGATCAATGTTGCTGGATGACACGCAGCGTTGCAAGGAGACATTTATTGTTTCATAAGGATGCATACGAACAGCTTTATATTGGTAATCGCCATTCTTTACTGTAAGTGCAGATGTTAGAGCGGTGACGGGGCGCTACTTGTTACCTGCAGCGCTTGGCATAATGCTGTGGTATGAGGTCGCGATCTGACTAAACAATAACCACTTCCGCCATGTTGAATACGAAGTCAGATAGCATGAAAAGATCTAGATATTTTATCTTGCAGTGCGGCATCGTGTTTCTCATTCTATCCTCACTCTGTGAGTGGTTTATAAGATGCATACAGTAAAACTGTTACCCAGGGTACTTCGAATACTACTTGTATATAAGTTTCAAAGGAAGGAATTAGCCTTTCTTCCGATGACACCTATTTATTTGCCTGAACTTCTGTGTTATAATTTCGTAGCGTCTATATTGGCCAATTACAATGCTGAGACAGCGGTTCTATTTTCCTCGTGGTCTTTAGTCAGACGATTCGAAGAAACGCTGGAACAGTAAATCAGTTAATACCACACGCTGTGCATTACTTTCTGCGACGATAACTCACCACAGTATTACTGGATGCTATATATGCTCCACATTTGCACGAGGTGTGTTCAAAAGAAAGGTATGAAACAGCACTATGGGAATAGGTGAACTTTTTATTCAAAAGTAATTACCAGAGGCCCGAGAACAACTATCCCACTGTTTCACGAGCCGAAGGATTCCTTATTCCCAGAATTCCTGCGGGTGTGACAAAATCCAGTTCTCCACTGCGTTCTTCCATTCGTCGTCCGAGATGAAGCGCTTCCCTCTGAGATGTTTTTGAGCCCACTAAACACATGGAAGCTGTAGGGTGACATGTCTGGGATGCAGGGCGGACGCTCAAGTAAACATACATAAACTCAGATACGTTATCGTGGAGCACAATCACTCCCTCCGTGACCAGCCCAAGCCCTTTGCTCTTGGTGGACTTGGCTAGGCTATTGAGTGCTGCTGCATGACCGAGGAAGCGAGCACACAATGCGAGATGGGTGAGCACAGCCTAACTGGATAGGCTACCCACATCAGTTCATGGGGCCGAACACATAAACCATGACCGAATCTACATCTACATTTATACTCCGCAAGCCACCCAACGGTGTGTGGACGAGGGCACTTTACGTGCCACTGTCATTACCTCCCTTTCCTGTTCCAGTCGCGTATGGTTCGCGGGAAGAACGACTGTCTGAAAGCCTCCGTGCGCGCTCGAATCTCTCTAATTTTACATTCGTGATCTCCTCGGGAGGTATAAGTAGGGGGAAGCAATATATTCGATACCTCATCCAGAAACGCACCCTCTCGAAACCTGGCGAGCAAGCTACACCGCGATGCAGAGCGCCTCTCTTGCAGAGTCTGCCACTTGAGTTTATTAAACATCTCCGTAACGCTATCACGGTTACCAAATAACCCTGTGACGAAACGCGCCGCTCTTCTTTGGATCTTCTCTATCTCCTCCCTCAAACCGATCTGGTACGGATCCCACACTGATAAGCAATACTCAAGTACAGGTCGAACGAGTGTTTTGTAAGCCACCTCCTTTGTTGATGGACTACATTTTCTAAGCACTCTCCCAATGAATCTCAACCTGGTAACCGCCTTACCAAAAATTAATTTTATATGATCATTCCACTTCAAATCGTTCCGCACGCATACTCCCAGATATTTTACAGAGGTAACTGCTACCAGTGTTTGTTCCGCATCATATAATCATACAATAAAGGATCCTTCTTTCTATGTATTCACAACACATTACATTTGTCTATGTTAAGGGTCAGTTGCCACTCCCTGCACCAAGTGCCTATCCGCTGCAGATCTTCCTGCATTTCGCTACAATTTTCTAATGCTGCAACTTCTCTGTATACTACAGCATCATCCGCGAAAAGCCGCATGGAACTTCCGACACTATCTACTAGGTCATTTATATATATTGTGAAAAGCAATGGTCCCATAACACTCCCCTGTGGCACGCCAGAGGTTACTTTAACGTCTGTAGACGTCTCTCCATTGATATCAACATGCTGTGTTCTGTTTGCTAAAAACTCTTCAATCCAGCCTCACAGCTGGTCTGATATTCCGTAGGCTCTTACTTTGTTTATCAGGCGACAGTGCGGAACTGTATCGAACGCCTTCCGGAAGTCAAGAAAAATAGCATCTACCTGGGAGCCTGTATCTAATATTTTCTGGGTCTCATGAACAAATAAAGCGAGTTGGGTCTCACACGATCGCTGTTTCCGGAATACATGTTGATTCCTACATAGTAGATTCTGGGTTTCCAAAAACGACATGATACTCGAGCAAAAAACATGTTCTAAAATTCTACAACAGATCGACGTCAGAGATAGAGGTCAATAGTTTTGCGCATCTGCTCGACGACCCTTCTTGAAGACTGGGACTATCTGTGCTCTTTTCCAATCATTTGGAACCCTACGTTCCTCTAGAGACTTGCGGTACACGGCTGTTAGAAGGGGGGCAAGTTCTTTCGCGTACTCTGTGTAGAATCGAATTGGTATCCCGTCAGGTCCAGTGGACTTCCCTCTATTGAGTGATTCCAGTTGCTTTTCTATTCCTTGGACACTTATTTCGATGTCAGCCATTTTTTCGTTTGTGCGAGGATTTAGAGAAGGAACTGCAGTGCGGTCTTCCTCTGTGAAATAGCTTTGGAAAAAGGTGTTTAGTATTTCAGCTTTACGCGTGTCATCCTCTGTTTCAATGCCATCATCATCCCGTAGTGTCTGGATATGCTGTTTCGAGCCACTTACTGATTTAACGTAAGACCAGAACTTTCTAGGATTTTCTGTCAAGTCGGTACATAGAATTTTACTTTCGAATTCACTGAACGCTTCACGCATAGCCCTCCTTACGCTAACTTTGACATCGTTTAGCTCCTTTTTGTCTGAGAGGTTTTGGCTGCGTTTAAACTTGGAGTGGAGCTCTCTTTGCTTTCGCAGTAGTTTCCTAATTTTGTTGTTGTACCACGGTGGGTTTTTCCCGTCCCTCACAGTTTTACTCGGCACGTACCTGTCTAAAACGCATTTTACGATTGCCTTGAACTTTTTCCATAAACACTCAACATTGTCAGTGTCGGAACAGAAATTTTCGTTTTGATCTGTTAGGTAGTCTGAAATCTGCCTTCTATTACTCTTGCTAAACAGATAAACCTTCTTCCCCTTTTTTATATTCCTATTAACTTCCATATTCAGGGATGCTGCAACGGCCTTATGATCACTAATTCCCTGTTCTGTACATACAGAGTCGAAAAGTTCGGGTCTGTTTGTTATCAGTAGGTCCAAGATGTTATCTCCACGAGTCGGTTCTCTGTTTAATTGCTCGAGGTAATTTTCGGATAGTGCACTCAGTATAATGTCACTCGATGCTCTGTCCCTACCACCCGTCCTAAACATCTGAGTGTCCCAGTCTATATCTGGTAAATTGAAATCTCCACCTAAGACTATAACATGCTGAGAAAATTTATGTGAAATGTATTCCAAATTTTCTCTCAGTTGCTCTGTCACTAATGCTGCTGAGTCGGGAGGTCGGTAAAAGGAGCCAATTATTAACCTAGTTCGGTTGTTGAGTGTAACCTCCACCCATAATAATTCACAGGAACTATCCACTTCTACTTCACTACAGGATAAACTACTAGTAACAGCGACGAACACTCCACCACCGGTTGCATGCCATCTATCCTTTCTAAACACCGTCTGTACCTTTGTAAAAATTTCGGCAGAATTTATCTCTGGCTTAAGCCAGCTTTCTGTACCTATAACGATTTCAGCTTCGGTGCTTTCTATCAGCGCTTGAAGTTCTGGTACTTTACCAACGCAGCTTCAACAGTTGACAATTACAATACCGATTGCTGCTTGGTCCCCGCATGTCCTGACTTTGCCCCGCACCCGTTGAGGCTGTTGCCCTTTCTGTACTTGCCCAAGGCCATCTAACCTAAAAAACCGCCCAGCCCACGCCACACAACCCCTGCTTGTTGCGTGTAGTGGACTCCTGACCTATCCAGCGGAACCCGAAACCCCACCACCCTATGGCGCAAGTCGAGGAATCTGCAGCGCACACAGTCGCAGAACCGTCTCAGCCTCTGATTCAGACCCTCCACTCGGCTCTGTACCAAAGGTCCGCAGTCAGTCCTGTCGACGATGCTGCAGATGGTGAGCTCTGCTTTCATCCCGCTAGCGAGACTGGCAGTCTTCACCAAATCAGATAGCCGCCGGAAGCCAGAGAGGATTTCCTCCGATCCATAGCGACACACATCATTGGTGCCGACATGAGCGACACCTGCAGATGGGTGCAGCCTGTACCCTTCATGGCATCCGGAAGGACCCTTTCCACATCTGGAATGACTCCCCCCGGTATGCACACGGAGTGCACATTGGTTTTCTTCCCCTCTCTTGCTGCCATTTCCCTAAGGGGCCCCATTACGCGCCTGACGTTGGAGCTCCCAACTACCAGTAAGCCCACCCTCTGCGACTGCCCGGATCTTGCAGACTGAGGGGCAACCTCTGGAACAGGACAAGCAGCCATGTCAGGCCGAAGATCAGTATCAGCCTGAGACAGAGCCTGAAACCGGTTCGTCAGACAAACTGGAGAGGCTTTCCGTTCAGCCCTCCGGAATGTCTTTCGCCCCCTGCCACACCTTGAGACGACCTCCCACTCCACCACAGGTGAGGGATCAGCCTCAATGCGGGCAGTATCCCGGGCAACAACAGTCGTAGTCCGATCAGGGGATGCGTGGGACGAGCTGGCCGTCCCCGACAAACCCCCATACGGACCCCCACAGTGATGCCCATTGGCAACAGCCTCAAGCTGTGTGACCGAAGCCAACACTGCCTGAAGCTGGGAGTGAAGGGATGCCAACTCAGCCTGCATCCGAACACAGCAGTTGCAGTCCCTATCCATGCTAAAAACTGTTTTGCAAAGAACGTCTGAACTAATCTACAGAGAGCGCAAACAAATCGACAAAATTTAAACGGTTACTAAAATACAAGATTGCCTAGTAAATGCAGTAATGCTGCTACTTGCGCACTGCTGACACTGCTCGGCGGCGGAAGGAGACTACGCGAATTTACACTATTCAGGTACTAAAACGCGATGCTACACTCTCAAATACTCTAATACGCCCGAAATTTATGAATTAAACAATACAAGTACCAAAAACACGCAAAGAAATTAAGAATTAAACTATGTAACAAATGAGTGAGCTAGGAGTATACGACTTGCTGCTGCAGCTGCTTATCCAACGGCGGCAGGGAGCACACTCACTGTGACCAACCGACACTGGCCGTTCAAAACAAAAACAGAAGACAAACGACTACGCGAATTTACACTATTCAGGTACTAAAACGCGATGCTTCAACTCTCAAATACTATAATACGCCCGAAATTTATGAATTAAACAATGCAAGTACCAAAAACACGCAAAGAAATTAAGAATTAAACTATGTAACAAATGAGTGAGCTAGGAGTATACGACTTGCTGCTGCAGCTGCTTATCCAACGGCGGCATGTAATGTTTGACAATAAAAGAAGGTTCTCGTTCGTTGTGGGTCTGTCTGTAATGATGCAGCGTGAAGAGGCCAGTGTAGTAAGACTGAAACCAATGCGTAGACGTTAAAGAAACGGGAGGGTCTAAAAAGTGAAATGTGGAAGGAGTTTCTGTTGGTTGTAGACAAAAACAGAAAGTCTACAGGATGTAGTGTTGTACACTGAGACAGCTCCTTCAGGGATACCAGCAGTAATAAAAAATAGCATGACAGCAAAATCTGTTTCAATGTATGCAAAAGATAGAAGACTTTTTAACGCTGATTCACGTGAAGGTACCAAAAAAAGATCAAGGAGCTATAGGTGCAGAGTATGGAGAATTCAGCGTTTCAGATGTTGTATTATGTCCCTCAACTGTAAGCATTATGTGCCAACTGCCTGGCCGCAGTAGTAACATCAGTTCCCGTCAGATCACCGAAGTTAAGCGCCATTGGGCTGGGCTAGCTAGCATTTGGATGGATGACCATCCGGTCTGTCCGGCACTGTTGGCAAGCGGGGTGCACTCAGCCCTTCAGAGGCAAACTGAGGAGCTACCTGATTGAGAGGTAGCGGCTCCCTTATCGTGAACTGACATACGGCCGGGATAGCGGTGTGCCCCTCCATATCAGCATGCAGTGATGCCTGTAGGCTGAGAAGGACACTGCGGCCGGTCGGTACCATTGAGCCATCAGGGCCTGTTCAGATGGGGCTAGTAGTACTTCAGAACAGGTGGAGAGAGAGAAAGGAAAGGAAAAGAACTGATAATATAAGCTGCATCCATACTTAATGCAGAATGAGAGACAGGGAACAGAACGAGGGATCTTCAGCTTACTAGGCAGTTGCGTCAACCACTGCACCCTGCGGACACAGTGTTTATCTCCAGTGCTCAAACTAACTAACCATACTCCTCGGCTGACATTTCCAAAAGAACAGACATCACACATTCATATAATCATTCGTCTCAATGGGCAATGAATAATCAACCTTCAGTGCGGATGCAGATTTCATTAGACCTCCAGCGGGAATCTAAAATTCGCGAGCACTGAGATCATAGACGGGGAGTGCTGGTCGGTGGTGCTAGGTGGGAATATGAGTCGGCTGGGCAGCATGCCGAGGAAGTCCGTGCACTTGCTGTAGACACTGTTCCCGGGTGGCGTAGTGGTAAACGCAACTGCTCAGTTACCTGGAGATCCCAGGTTCGAGTCTTCGCCCAGGACACATTTTCTGTCGTCGCCACTTTTTCCACAGAAAGTTCCAATGCAGCTGATGCCATCAGTTCTTTCCCTTTCGTTCTCCCCCTTCCACCATCAGTTACATAATATGTATCACAGCTGCGGATTCCGCGTGATCTTTCGATTCCAGGTAACTATACTCTAAGGGGACATCTCAAAGAAGAGGTTGATGCCATTTGACACAGCAAATGCCTTCCGTCATTACGGCTATTATTAATACAACATGTGCTGCAATATCTCCTATGTGGGCTGATTTGCGTAACCGGATGCAATATTTGACACTTACAGCACATTACATTAACACAAATTACTCTCTTGTGAATAATGTTTCGTGTACAACTAATTTCCTCGACATTAAAAAGATGAAAGCAAATATTAAGAATGAAACAGGAGATGGTATGGTCGACTGGAACATTGCGTCGGAAGTGTTCCATAATTTTGTTTTTGTCTCCGACTGGGGTGGCAATATAATAAAAGCAATAGAAAATAGCGAAAGGCTTCTTTGTACTGCTAATTGTATAAACACAGCCCTTAGTCATTCTTTCCATGAAGACAGATTCTTATTAAATGATACACCGCACATCGTGACAACAATAAATCTACGACTGCATCTACGTGAATACTCTGCAATTCACAATTAAGTGCTTGGCAGAGGTTCATCGGACCACCTTCAAGCAATTTCTCTTCCATTCTAGTGTCGAACAGAGCGCGGTAAAAACGAATACACAAATCTTTCCGTGCTAGCTTCATTCCTCTTATATTCCCTATGTAGGTGGGCGCCAGCAAAATAATTTCACACTCTGAGGAAAAATTGCTGACAAACATAACATGAGAAGATCCCGCCGCAGCGAAAAACCCCTGTGTTTTAATGATTGCCACCCCTCTTCGCGTATCATATCCGTAGCACTCTCCCCCTAATTTCGCGATAGTACAAATGAGCTGCCTTTCTCTAGGCTGTTTCTAGGTCTCCCGCCAGTCGTAAAATACGGGTCCCAAAGCGCACAGCAGAACTCTATAAGAGGACGGACTAGCGTAGTGTAAGCAATCTCTTTAGTATGTGTTCTGCCAATAAATCTCAGTCTTTAGTTTGCTTTCTCCCAACAGTATCTATGGATCGTTTCCATTTAAGTTATTCGTGATTGTAATCGCTAAGTATTTAGTTGAATTTATTACCTATAGATTTGTGTGATTCATCATGTAACGGAAAAAATACTCAAAAAATCACTGAAGAAATACGATGTCTATTTAACTTTGAAACTATCTTTCACACAATAGATCAGTACCTGCTGCAACAGCTCTTATTCTGTGCTGCAGTCCTTACACACTAAGGATAACGAAGATGTTGCTTTAGTGACGGTAAATAATTCTATTTACACTTCACACACCTATGATAATGAGCTTCAAGGAAGAATTATGGATTACCTGAATCCTTTTAAAGAGGCCACAGGTGAATTACAAGGCGAAAAAGAGCCAGCAATAGTTAACTCTTCCTTCTTTTGACAACAAGTTTGCGGGGTCAATGAAAACGACTTTGAGGTACAAATAATTAAATCCAGGCTGCGTCAGTGATCTACTACTCGTTAACAGTAAGCACAAATTTCTTGAAGTGACAAGTGACAGAAGTTACCGCAGTGAATATACAGGGTGTATTATAAAGAATCATCCAATTTAAAAAAAGTGTTATTTGGGATATGTCCATGAACGACGTACTGGTGGAAAGAAAAAACTATCGAGTTCTATATGGTACCCGTTAGGTTGCAGCAGTATGCGCCCACTTCAGTTCTAGTAAAAGTGGTGTCGGCACAACAGAAAGCGTTTTGTGTTCTACGTTTGGCGCAGTGCGTGTCAGTAATAACTGTTGAGCGGACTTTCGTACTAGGTATGGTGTGGATCCTCCTACAGCACACAGCATTAGATTATGGCATGAACAATTGCGAGAAACATGTTGTTTGTGGTGAGCTCTTCGTGAAGGTGACAAACAGCGTGTGGAGTTCTGTAATTTCGTTCTTGGCAAGATGATGACAGTTTTCTTCCACGCTTAGTGTTTAGTAATTAGGCAATATTCCATTTAAATGGGAATGTGAACCATTATAATGAGCGAATATGAGGTACGGAACAACCACTGAAGTTGTACAACATGAGAGGGACTACCCAGAATATAATGTGTTTTGTGTAGTTTCACGTTGCCGATAACATTTTTGAAGGAAGCACATATTTCGATATGCTTGAGAACTTTCTTTTCCCACAGTTGGAGACTGATTTGAACGACGTCACTTACCAACAGGATGGGTGACTGATATCTGGAGGTGCGAGAAATTTTTAATCGAAGGATTACTGAACGCACTGGACCAAATGATTCAACCTTGCATTACTGGCTTCCAAAGTTACTGGACCTGACTGTGAGTGATTATTTCCTGTTGGGGGGTTTATAAAAGACTCTGTTTATGTGCCTCGGTTACCAACAACAGTGGGTGACTGAGACATTGCATAACAGCAGCTGTGGAAGGTGTAACTCAAGGCATGCTCGTTGTAGTGTGGGAACGATTTGAATACCGCATTGATATATGCTGTGCATATTGAACACCTATGGAAAGGTCTGAAAAAAAATTTGAGTTTCCCTTTCATCAAAAACCAAAATTCATTGCATATGTTCATTAGTTTCAGAAATATAGTCGTGCCAAATAGGATGATTCTTTTTGATACACCCTGTATAATGTTCTTCTTAAGTTTTCTTTATACAAGTAGTCTTCTCCTAGATTTCAGGGACAGTATTTATTTAAAGTGTATGTAGTTTCCTATTACTGACAAGCAAAATAAATCTTCTGTTTGGAATGAGCCACTTTTCCTGTGCCTGTACTGGATGCCAAATTATTTTCCAAGTATTGTATGAAGTTAACTGCGTCACGTAAGCGTTCTTGGAAACATGACTTTTGTGTTAAAAAAGGCAGTGAGAGAACGAATGAGAAGTAGAGAAGGTGGCAATTGGCTTGTGCAGTGCAGGGAGACAAGGCGACGTGTCAGCGAAGAGCGGTCGTGCTCGATTATTCACGTAACCGGAGTCTGGACAACAGGCGTCGTGCGAGTACCTGAGCGAGCCGAGCCCCGTGGGTTCGGACACGAGCGTCTCGATCTCCCGGGTTAGCAGTGGTGAGCCATAACCGGTCAAATATTGAGCGTTGCAACACTTTGGTGAGCTACGGAGTGCCTCACGGTATAAGTCAGTGTTAATGGTTTTTGTCCTCGCGGAATTCGCTGAGGGTCGGTCCTGGAACGTCGAAAAAGACGGGGAGCATCAAGCTTGCTTAGGACGCAGCTATGAATTTTTTAGGGGGAAACGCACAACCACGCCGGACTCTAAATTGGCGTCCCTAGATGTCTCAGTACGTTATCCCGGAGCGAAATTGGCATGTTTCAACCGTTTTGGTACTCGCGACGTTTCGCACTCTTTCATTTGAACACGCCTTATAGTCAGTTACAGATGTTGGTCTGTCCCACGATAGTTGATAGTGATTACGAGTTGACTCACGTCCGATGACGATTCCACAGTACATCTGAATATGGTCTTTTAAAGAGAGGTGATCGTGTAATCAATTGATTAATGAGCTCAGATGGTTCAAATGGCTCTAAGCACCATGGGACTTAACATCTGACGTCATCAATCCCCTAGACTTATAACTAATTAAACCTAACTAACCTAAGGACATCAAACACATTCATGCCCGAGGAAGGATTCGAACCTGCGACCGTAACAGCAGCGCGGTTCCGGACTGAAGCGCCTAGAACCGCTCGGCCACAGAGGCCGGCTGATTAATGCAGCTGTGTGCAACTGTAATTCTGCAACAGTTTTTGCAAGCTGTAAATCATCGCCTTCTCAAAATAATGGGAATGCAAGCACGACGTCGTGGTTACAGGAAACTTATTTGCTCTCTGAAACCTTTTCTCCCATTCCTTGTAAGAGTTCTGGGCACAGTGAGAATTATCAATTAAGCTAATCATTTGTAACAAGCGTACAACAGGGCGAGAAGGCGGAAACATGGATAGCGTGGATGACGAAGGATGGCCTTCGGTTTTCTAGAAAAGTTGCTTGTACGTTACTAACGACTTCACGTCAACGTTGTAATGGACTGTTCGCTGTGGTAATTTGGCACGTCGGACATGTTTCACATTTGGAGGTTTATCTTCACTCTGTGTGACGCACAGTTGTAGAACATATAGGAAGGTCCGGAATTCCCCGTTCCAAGTATACTAGTTTCTATTAATTACAGAAAAAGCACTAAAATAACGATAAGTCAAAGACTGTGTATTGAAAGCGAGTAAACGTAGTAGTACAGAACTTCTGATAAGGTTCATTTCGAAATTAATGTTTACAATTCCATTTATTTACGACGAACACGCCAACGAGAGCTGGTGTCCACTGTACTTAGGTACATATTCTCACTGGTGATAAGATTGTCATTTGTATCAAAACATTTTTGACTATTTGATTTTCACGTATGTTTTTTCCACCTTCGGATCTTCGCCAAATTCACTGATTAAACCATTTTCAAATAGATAGAACTGCCTATCAACCAGAGCACTCTACACGAGATACAGGCTGCCATGCATAAACTCCGTTTTCGCCCTACCAATAGTTACACAGTAGAGTAGCAGTCACATGTGATTTCAGTACACCTTTCGCCTTTAATATAAGTTTCAATTTTGTAAGAGGTTACGGTTGTCAATGTGATTTCGCTCAGAGAGTAAGGCATTCACAGCAGGCGACAGAGCATACTGCATAAAGCAACACGCGATGTTTTTTGATCGTTACTTCAGTTTAGTGACTGGTTTTGGAATCCAGCGAAGGAATTCGCACAAGAGACCGCCCTTTTTATAGAGATTTTATTGTTGTTGGACATGAGGTGTTTTCCGCTTTTCTGGTGAGCAGTTTGTTATATGTTTTTTGAACTGTTTATATAACATACGGAGAGCAGAGTCATATTTCGTCGGTCGTGTACCGTCTTGTATGTTGGAACAGATGAAGGTCTTACCATGAAACACGTGATAGTTACAAATGAACTGAGTTTCCTTAATCTCTCAAAAATTTTATGTGTTTTCAAAATGCAAATTTATGTTGCTTTCCAGTTTCTTCAGATTCCGAATGTGTTTAATTTCTAACTGCCTTTTGATAATACTTCCGCCTAATTTGATTACACTTCCGCTTTATTGATTGAGACGTGGAAATCCGGACCCGCCTACATGTTGTACAACTGTGCGTCACGTAGTGTGAAGATAATCATTCGTCTATAATAGTGCAACAATGTAACAGATAGACTACTAAATACAATATTAGCAAGATTTTTTCCATTGCAATTTCAGATGAATATGGTAAAATACAGGGAACGAAAGACTGTTTACAACTTGTACAGAAACCAGACTGCAGGAAACCAAACGGCTGTCATAAGAGTCGAGGGGCATAAAAGAGAAGCAGTGGTTGAGAATGGAGTTAGACAGGGTTGTAGCCTATCGCCGATGTTATTCAATCTGCACGTTGAGCAAACAGTAAAGGAAAGCAAAGAAATGTATGGAGTAGGAATTAAAGCTCAGCGAGAGAAAGAATGCGGTTTGCCGATGACGTAATTCTGTCAGAGACAGCAGAGGACTTGGGGGGAACAATTGAAAGAGTGGACAGCATCATGATGGAAGGATATAAGGTGAACGTCAACGACAACAAAACGAGAGTAATGTTATATAGTCTAATTAAATCAGGTGGTGCTGAGGGAATTAGATTAGGAAACGTACTTTGAAAGCAGTAGATGAGCTTTGCATTTTGAGCAGCAAAATAACTGACGATGGCTAAAATATAGAGAACATTAAATGTAGACTGAAGATGGAAAGAAACTCGTTTCTGAAGAAGATAAATTTATTGTCATCGAATATAGATCCAAGAGAAATTTATTGACATCGAATATTGATTTAAAAGAAATTTATTGACATCGAATATAGATTTAAGTGTTAGGATGTGTTTTCTGAACGTTTTTGTATGCAGTGAAACATGGACGATAAACATTTTACATAAGAAAAAGATAGAGGCTTTTGAAATGTGATGCTACTGAAGGATGGAGAAAATTAGATGGATAGATAACGGAACTAGTGAACACCCAATGACTGGAATTGGTGAGAAACGAAACATGAGTAGAGGAAAGGACCGATTGATAGGACACATTATGACGTACCAGTTTAGTATTAGAGGGAATCGTGGGGAGGGGGGGGGTAAAGTTGTAGATGAAGACGAGGAGATAAATACAGTATGTAGATTCATAAGGCTGTAGCTTGCAGTAGTTATTCGAAGACGAAAAGGCCTGCACAGGATACAGTAGCATGGAGAGGTGCATCATATCAATCTTCGGACTGACGACGACAACAACAACAACAACATTTGTTCGTAGGTACACGACAATGTTGTTTTCGAGAGTAATTTTTGTATTTTCGGAAAAAGACTGCAACACATAAAAATTTAATGCCGTCGTATACAAATAGACTAAGAAAATATACTGAACTTCTATTAAGGACCTAGCAAGGGACAACAGTCTACGAAGTCTACCACGGTACAACACACACCCTTCCCTACTAACATAACCGATTGATCGGGATTCTTGTAACTGTTCTCAGGAATTAGAAATAACACCTGCAATGCCATTGTCGTCGGCGACAGCTGCATGTCATGCACTAAGCCGAAAGAGGTGACGCAGTGCTTCAATTCTTCCTTTAAATATTTACTTGAATTATAATCTTAGAGTATACGCATACATGTAGCTCCTGCAATTTTTCTGGGATCTACCTACATTCCCTTACGTCATCGTCGCGGTCTCTTTTTGTCTATTACTATCCAGTGAAGACATTCCTTCTCCCATCTCCCAGCTATTCTCTTACGAACATGTCTCAACCACCGCCAAATTCACTTTGATTACATTCATACTTTTGATGCCCCCTTCTGCCTCTTGCTCAGTTATTTTGTTTGTTTTCCTACCTCTCCCAGCAACTGCCAACTTGAACACCTCAGTTGTGCATTCTAGGACCCTCAGTATTTCAAATGTTTTCACATTGTAAGTACTCGTCTCCGTAGCAAAATCCTAAACTGCTAATGTACGCTGACTGTAAAAAAAAAAAAAATTTAAGACTCACTGGAAGCATAATTTCAAAAAAACCCGTGTTTAGATGACAAAAAGTATTCCAAACCATGTTTGCCATTCTGTTTATTTTTGTTGTGCGTCTGGTCGCTCTCCACAGATTGCCTAAGTACAAAAAGTCATCAACTTATTCTATATATTTGTTAACTTGGATGGTTTCCTTTACGTCGTTTTAATTGTATGTCGTTATAGTTTTGTTATAATTGTTTTTCAGGTCTGCTTTCAAACTTCCTCTGTTAAATTCAGGCATTCATTGTTTGTGCTTATCTGCTCTAAATCAAGGTTATAATGTCAAATGCAATATAAACATTGTTCTGATAACTTACTGTAACATATAGTTATTCTTCGTTTCCTCAACTTAACGATCTGATTTCTTCCTGCAGCTCTGCTGAGAACAGGTTTGGTGCTACGGAATCTTCTCACCTCACATCTCATTCAACTTTGAATGTCCGGCCGGCCGAAGTGGCCGTGCGGTTAAAGGCGCTGCAGTCTGGAACCGCAAGACCGCTACGGTCGCAGGTTCGAATCCTGCTTCGGGCATGGATGTTTGTTATGTCCATAGGTTAGTTAGGTTTAACTAGTTCTAACTTCCAGGGGACTAATGACCTCAGCAGTTGAGTCCCATAGTGCTCAGAGCGATTTGAACCATTTTTTTTTTTTGAATGTCCGTCTATCCTGATGAAGTGTTATGAAAGGTGTAGCATTGACTTACATACTCTGCAGTACACTAACATGTGACTAATCAGTGACCTGTTTATAAATGTCGTTGGCGATGTTTAGTTGGAAAAGCTCTGAAATGTTTTTCAATATCTTGGAATCCAGGGCAAAGTGAGAGGCGTGTTATTATACCGTCCTATAATGTTCGTATGAATTACAAATGTCCAATTGTACTACATTCACCACTAAAGGCATCAGAAATGCCGAAGAACGAACAGGAACATTCCAGTCCTGTGCAGAACACAGGTAAAAGGAAAAGAAAGGTGTTGAGGCGTATTTATGATTCTTCAAAAAGATGTCACGTAACAGGTGACTATTGTGATTTTTTACGATTGAGATGTTTCCAGAATGTCCTATTTACAGAAAAGAATAGATTAATGAAGGAATTTCTTCAAATGGCTTCCTACTATACACAAAACTCACTTGACCGGAATTATCAGTGTAAATCCTGTGATACAGAAAAGACCAAAGAAAAGTTCAGATGGAACTGCATGTCATGATTTTCCTATGTCTGTAAGATGCATATTAGTAGACAGACAAATACAGGATGTTGAGGTCCATCAAGCCGAATCACTGGCATTCCGTGGTACCTCAACAGACATGTTATTGCTCTTAAAAAGGCATTTTCTACTACAGGAAAAGCGTATGTGGAGACTAGAGGAAAATATAACACTAGGCTAAACAGACTTATCCGAGTGCATGTGTTCTGTGATTCCTGTTCTGGACTGAATAAAACCACCTGAAAGTAATGCTTTGGGACAGCTAAGATTGTGGGCATCGACTTCAAGTTTTTGTCGTCATGACAGTTCCATGGAGGTCAAAAGACAAGGGAGATGCCAATATAGACTTACGCTGTACATTGTTTTCAAGCCAGATTGCGCTGGGCCTGAGAACATCTTCAATAGATACTGTTTACTATTGCTTCTTGTTAATTATTTCTGTCGTGCGTAGGCAACAACTGTTTTTTAAATACCAAAAATTATAGCACTTACGTGAATAGTATCCCGTCAGGAATGCAATTTTGTACGTTTTTCTGTTCTTGAATGCGCCATTTGTTCAAGTAATTCGACACATTTGGTCTCAATAATGTTTCTTTTTTTGTTTTTCGCTGATATATTTAGAATAACCAAGAAGAGAAGCTAGTGATGTGAAAAGCATGCTTTCGTAATCCGTTTAAATCCATTGTCACTACATTTGTCCCGACAGCAGATGAAGCTGGAACTCCTAAACCAATGCTTCTTTGCTTATTGGCATTACTTGTTGTTCGCTAAATTTTCAGTTTTCAACTCGTATGCACAACATTTTTAATGTTCACGTTTGCAAATAAACTTAGCTACTTGTTGTTTGCTTCCCCGTAAACATATGCAATAAGGAAACAAGTAAGGCATGATATAGTATCTTGTGCATGTCAGCAAAATGAACATGTATTGAAATGCCAAATAATCAGAACTGCATAGAACATGGCTCTGTGCACTATGGGACTTAACTTCTGAGGTCATCAGTCCCCTAGAACTTAGAACTACTTAAACCTAACTAACCTAAGGACTTCACACACATCCATGCCAAAAAAATGGTTCAAATGGCTCTGAGCACTATGGGACTCAACTTCTGAGGTCATTAGTCCCCTAGAACTTAGAACTAGTTAAACCTAACTAACCTAAGGACATCACAAACATCCATGCCCGAGGCAGGATTCGAACCTGCGACCGTAGCGGTCTTGCGGTTCCAGACTGCAGCGCCTTTAACCGCACGGCCACTTCGGCCGGC
Source organism: Schistocerca piceifrons (assembly GCF_021461385.2). Classification (NCBI taxonomy): domain Eukaryota; kingdom Metazoa; phylum Arthropoda; class Insecta; order Orthoptera; family Acrididae; genus Schistocerca; species Schistocerca piceifrons. Next base: position 391,493,582 of record NC_060140.1, read on the forward strand.
ACATCCATGCCTAAGGCAGGATTCGAACCTACGACGGTAGCGGTCGCTCGGTTCCAGACTGTAGCGCCTAGAGCCGCTCGGCCTCTCCGGCCGGCATGTGCATAGAGATAGACCTCCATGCAGAATAGAGTTCTTCCCATATTAGGTTGTCAGAGCATTATTTTCACTGTAGTTTGCACATCATCTCACTTTGAAATCTTACTTATGATGTGTTAGTCAGTGTGCGACTAATAACACCAGTTTACAAAGCAAAAAAAAAAAAGATATAACTTTCAAACATGTTCCAGCACTGTGCAACAGTACTAACGTGATTAATGGAATGGTCTCAAACGCCCAGACCCCCTAAAATGGATATTTTGCTTTCATGTGTATGTAACTCATTTTTTTAGTAACGATGGAATGACTTGAGTAACATATGGCCTGCCTTTCTAACAGTAGCCTAATTACTTCTTTTTCCGGAATATTTCTCGGCAGTAACTCTCGTCAGTTTTTGTGGAATAAACAAACATAGCACAATTAGAGCGTACGTCTACTTTGATGATTCTACTTTTGCATTTCATTTTCAGGTTTTTAAAGTATCTGTCTATATCACGCTTTCTCATAATCCACAGTCAGTTTCATACTCCATGTACCGTGTTCCATATATCACTAGTTTTTTAACTAAACACAAATTTTAGTAATTCATACCCATCACCATTTACAAATTACAATAACAGGTAGTCTTCTACGGAATAAGATGAGTTGTCAAACGGAAACGTTTTGAATTTAGTTTCAAATTTTACTTCTCTGAAAGGCATTTCATATCATTGAGTAAGTCATCAAAACTTTTGGTTGCAGCGTTGTTTACCCCTGTTTGTACTACAGACAACCTTAATTTGACATAATGAATGTCTTTTCTTTCTCCTCGAATTGTTATTATGTACATCATCGTTCCTGTCGAAGTGCAGTGGGTTAATTGAATCACACTTCATGAGGGAAAAAGTATACTGTGAAGCGGATTGATTGATACTCACACGCCGAGCAGCAAGCAGACATGACGAAAAGAATGTTCTCTTAAGTTTTCAGCCAAAGCCCGCTTCAAAAAGGAAGTACAGCATACCATAAATTCATAGAATCATACACACAAAAATCACACATACACGTAAATGCCGTCTCCGTCTGTTCTAGCCAGATTCCTTAGAAGGAGGGAATGTGAACAATGAATAATTAATGGCAGGAAGAATTTAGGGCATGCGATGCTGCACCAACAATCAGCGTGGTCACGTAGCCATGTGTTGTGAGATGAGATCGTTGATTCATAGTGAGTCGGATGTTGGAGCGTTTGCCGGCCGGAGAGGCCGAGCGGTTCTAGGCGCTACAATCTGGGACCGCGCGACCGCTACGGTCGCAGGTTCGAATCCTGCCTCGGGCATGGATGTGTGTGATGTCCTTAGGTTAGTTAGATTTAAGTAGTTCTAAGTTCTAGGGGACTGATGACCTCAGAAGTCAAGTCCCATAGTGCTCAGAGCCATTTTGTTGGAGCGTTTGCGGTTTGGAAGTCAATGAAAACCATAGAAATGAATAATAGTGAACAGTTCGTGTATAAAAAAGAAAAACAAAATTTTGAACGGTTTCACTTTCGAATGAGATGTGATTTCTTTAAATTTTAGGTTATGACAGGGTCGATTAGTACACCCACAAACTACGTAACATGGCATTTTTGGTGAAACAACTACGTCTCCACACAATCAGACCACAAGGTGCTACTTGGGATACGACCAAAAAGTTGATACAGATACTTAACGGCCGAAAAGAGAGTGGCATCAAGGGGAACTAGCAATGCGGTGAACCATGGAGGTATGAACGCTGTGAACCTAATGTTTTCGGTTGGCATACGTCGACTTCAAGTTTGTGACGTAACTACAAGTCCCTTCTTTTTCTACCCTCATGGACAACTGCCATAATTTTTGTCCGTCGCAATTACAGACATGTTCATTGCCGAGCATCATCGCTGTCTCAGCATCACAAACATTCTCCCCTTCATTTAGTTCACGGCTGAGAGCTGGCGTAGGTGCTGCGTCTCACATAACACAAAGTATGAAACAGATTGTATTCAAACTTGGAACAAGAATACCAAAATATTTTTATAGGATGATATTGTCTTTCTTGTCTGGTGAATACCTATGCCTAAAAGATTTAAAGCGTGCAAAAATGAAAGAATAAATTATTGGAACCCTCGGAGGCAGCTCGCCCTATGCGAAAAGAAAAAAAAAAAAGAAAGGAGAAGAAAAGAAAAGGAATGGTACCTCATAGGTATATAGGTTTGTGGAATGAGATTTACGATGCGATCAACAACTAAATTAAGGTTACTGAAGGAATTACTACAAGTATTTTCTCTTTATGGGTATACTTGCAACAGACTTTTGAAAAAAGGTAACTGAAACTAACAGAAATATAACAACAGTATGACAGTAAGTGTCGTTCGCTAAGGCCTTTTTATTGGTGAGTATCGGACAATTGTCCCAAAGGCACTGGACGTCCAGCAATGAGTTGTCAATGTCGATATAATCAGCCTTCTCATTTTAACGTCGTCTGAATAAATCATTGCCAGGAAAATCCTGATGCATCTAGCAGGACACCGATGGGCTCTTCCCCTCCACCCACACCTCCCGAAATGAACCCAAGCCTTTATTTTTTTAGTATTTAATATTAATTTTCGTTAATAATTTTGTTACCTCTACGATAGCCGAATTACTACTGGTAAAAGGATAAATAAAAATTTACTCTGATTTAATGAAGGATATTTAATATACATAACAAAAAGAAAGTGATATGTTCGATTCCATGGGAATGATTGTGCCCCACGACCATGACGTAACTATGTACAATTGTGACATGGCGTTTGATAGGTACTGCTTCAATGTGTGATTCTTGTATGATTTCTATTTATAACACTGATGATAACTACTCTGTCACTTGAAATCTAACTCCACGATGTAATAAAAAAGGGATGACATTACGTGCTGTAAAAAGACAAATTTATTTTAATTTTAGAAAATATTATAGCCATGGAATTTTTAATAAAATAAAATTAACAAAGCCTTAAATATTACTCAGCTCTTGTGGTTGCGTTTGATTTCCCTGGAGAAAATGGTATTTTTCACTGCTTCCATCCTTCATGATCATGTCTCTGTTTTTTGAGACGGTATGGTAAAATTCTACACAGTCGATTTGTAGTTATACAGAACCTGTAAATTTGCATAGGAAGGTCCACTCCATTCTGTTCCTTTTATCCGTCAATTATATTCATGAACGTAAATAGTCCTTCTACATTGGCTTTATGCGCTGGCGTTGCAGTTATTACCATCTCAGAGTACTGCTGAATTTGGCCACGGCTCTTATAAAAAAATCACCCACTTCTCGTCACACTACAATACTGCTTTGATTTTATCATTTCACTTGTGAAGATTTTCTTCAACCAAATTTATCAATAGCCTGAACTGATCAAACAGAATGGAGTCGTCGAATCCATGTTTTTCTACATCAAAAAAGAAACTGTCTGTTCAATAATTTCCCATTCTGGCACTCTCTTGAATAGCATCCATTCTAACACATACAATAATGATTAATATGAGGTCTCCTCTTCCTCAGATATTCTATGTAAGTGTCATAAACTGTGTCAATTTCCTCGTTTAAAGTGCTTTTCTACTGATTTTGTTACTTGTGTTCTTTTAAGAACAGAGTAAACAGTAAAATGAACTGTCCCTCTTTTTCTTAGTAACAGTTTCAAGAGTATTTTTCAGGACACCCTTTACCTTTATTACGCTTTTAGTAGTCTCACAATTTTCTGTGTTTGGTACTGCAGAGTGCCAATCTAGCTGTGAATAAGTAGGCTTCACGTAATGGATTGCTGTGAAACTGAGCCATTACTCAGCCATTACTTCATTTAGTAGAAAAAAACTGTTCAAATAGTCTGATGCCTTAATGATACCATCATTTACTATTATATACTGATCTTTTTACAAGATTATGATTTTTACATCTGGCGTTTCGTGGTGAGCCAAAATGTTTCTTAAACTATGCCCTATACTGAGCTTGATATCCTGCAATATATGTCAATGACATAAACTCAGTAACTTGAAAATGCCATAAAAGGCCTAAACCTGGGTTGTAATTAAATAAACAACGATACAGTCAAATTGCGGTGTGTTCATTAAGAAAAGTATGATGACTGTTTGAACTGCTGGAAATAATTGTAACTAGCGGGTTTTTGAGTGACACATTACTTTCATTTATCCATTACTGGAGTCCTTTAGCCTCTAACTGTGTGTAGGGAAAAGTACGAGAATACCTTCACAATAATAGGTTCAACATCATAGTTCAATCAGCAGATGACTGCACGCAGTTGTGTAAAACAAGTGTAGACGACCCTACCGCTTCAGCGTTTTCATGAGATTTTGTTTTTCATTTGTCCAATACGTTACATTTGCCTTGTCTTCTTAAACCACTAAAGCTGTTCGTATTGTCGTCACAAAATGCCAGACGTATATTTTTGCTAGATCAAAAATTTCAGTAGTACTCGCATAACATGTTAAAATTTTGTCAGATGTTTTATTAGGCAGGATCGTAGGGAACTCGTCTTCAAAAGATTGGATTGAATTCCTTCATTAACATCGAAAAACTGACCAACGAAGGGTATATTTTAGCAGCTTTATGATTGCTGGCATCTGTGGATATCCCGCGGTAAGAAGACTTTTTTATGTTCTCTAGGTTTTCCTTTAAACTCTGGGAAACAATAACTCCTTTACCTAAGGTTGATACTCTAGTTCTTGACGAACTTAACTTTTATACCGTGGAAGGATCATCAAAGATAACGCTGTTAAGCTTATTACTACGGTCACTAAATCTACAGGTCTGGCGATGTTTAGCCGTGTGGTAGGCTAGTGCAAGTTCGGATATATGTATCTTCACTTGCCTGTGATTACACATAATAATTCTGTGTGATTTCACTACAGCTCGGTGCAGATCTGTTAATCTGTTTCTTTGACTCTTATGTCAGAATCCCCACAATGATTGATACTAATAAAACTTTTATATACCGCACACTCTGTTTCGAAATCACATCGACCTTCCTGGATAAAACTCCACTCCTTAGAACGAATTTACTCGTTTTGGCATTGCGTTTTGCAACTCAGTGACAACAATACGTCTGATACGGGAGGCCATCTTGTCTAATACAACATGAACAACTACACTAATCTGACAACAGTGGTAATATGTGCGACAGTCGGACAGTTCTCAAAACCCAAGTTGCAACGCCTGGAACTGTTATAATAACACAACTACCCTTCAGTCACAGTTTCGCTCAAATAAATTATTGTTGTACCGTATCATTGATACTGTGATTCCTGCAGGACTACACATTTTAGAGAAATAAGCTAAAATATATTAATTTACCGTGTCGTACTCCGTTTACTAAAGCGAAATCTCTAAAAAATTTTAGAATTTAATTAAATATATTTAAAAACTGAGTTCCGGAATTTTGAGCGTCCCGTATGTTATGATGAAAAATAGCGACACTCCCTTTTTTCCGGGACGTTTGGTCACCCTATTGTAGCATCATATGAGCCAGTATCTTCTTTCGTCATGCGAGACTTCAGTTCGCAGATAGGCGGTCACGCAAAACAGAAATGATAACGCCAACGACCTGAACGAGGAAATAGGATAAAGGCTCTTCTGACGCAGACGTGGGAGGTCAGAGACACCTATTACACTGATTTTAGCACTTAGCAACGTTGACAACATACAATGGTGTAGATCTAGTAACAGAACGTTAACCGTAATTGCTCCTTTCTGCAGGTATACTCATAGCGACCGGGGGTTAGTGCCTCACTGTTCCCATACTTCTATCATTTAAAATTTCTGTTTTCGTAATGTGGTAGTAAATACATGAATAAAAAAAATAATGAATTGTACCACTTCCTGTAATACGATCCTTCAAAAAGTGTGCCGGTTACGTTCTATTAAACAAGAACCTCATTTTTTCAAAACTAACAAAATACATGATCATGTTCATAACATCTTCTCATTACAAGTATGAAAAATGATATCTCTCTTATGACCTCATCCCCCGCGCTGGCTTGCAAGGAACTCTGCTCATGGAACTCGCTGTGAGTGCCTGAAAACACTCCACTTTCATTTCGCCAACAACACGTCGAATTTTTTCTTTTATTTTGCTGATATTTTATTGGCATACGTCAATGATTTAAGATAACCTCCCAAAAAAGGGGTAAATCACACGACTTTGATGGACTTTATTGAGATGGCGAGATGAGATCATCTGGAAACAGCTAATGGCGCAACCGAATTGTTTCGCTGAGGTCCGACAGGTGGCGCCATGCTGCTGAAACTAAGGCAAGTTAAGAGAGAGAGGGAGGGAGAGAGAGAGAGAGAGAGAGAGAGAGAGAGAGAGAGAGAGATGGAGAGAGATGGAGGGGACATACATACTTGCGTATGATAAACCCTCCCCTTGACAAATTATCTCATTCGTAGCTCCCCTGTGTTACCAGAGATGACTGTCACTGATCTCATTTGAACTAAGATTGCCGTACACGTGAGGTGACTATTTGCATCCACCACCCTGATTGGAATGCATAAGTTCTAATTAGTGTTAGCCTACCTGCAGTCTTCTATTGTCATCCCCTGCGCAGAAAACAGCACGTAGGTCGTGAATCCATTATCTCGATTTTGTAATATACTCTTAGTGAGGAACAAATATTTTACAAATAATTTAAATTTCCAATTAATTAGTTAATACTGGATGCCACTCGCTTTTTTTATTAGCAGAATACGAGAAAGTGCGCAATTACATTCGATTTTAGAGTCAAAAATAATGTCCATTCCCCAACAAAATAATGAACTGCGTGTTTCCGTAATTACTGTCACACTGTTCTCGACTACATGGCCAAATAGTCATAAATTGCTACTAAAATCTTAACCTGATGACCGCGGCAGGCATAAAGTCTCTCCTACAACACTGCCGAACCAGCTTTGATCTTAATAGCCGAACCACTTTGCCATCCAAGTTAGGTGAAATCCGAAGATCACCGAAGTACTTCATCTGCACTTTAGTTTAGCAGTTGTTTGTTATTCTGATGGTTGTTAATACTCGTGAAATTACGGAATGATAGCACGCTATTGAGAGATGCTTTAATAAGAAATTCATGTAAATACACAGTTTAGTTCGTCTAATATTAATAACAGATTATCATTTTGTCGCACAACTTCCTAACGCAGCAGCCAATCGCGAAGGACCGCAATTTAGGCGGTCTTCCTCACGATACCCATACCTAACAAACCATCTGTCATCGGTACCTCAAAACCCCTTACGTCATATTCCTACTGATGCTTCTCAACTAATCTAAGAAGAGCTTCTTGTATCTGAATATGGTGGCTACAAAGCCAGAAATATTACAAAACAACAAATTTGGAACGCCCATTCCACTGAAATGAGTCCACAAAAAGTCTCTTACATAGTCCGGCATCAGCTTCCATTAACTCTCACAGTTTCCCTGGCTGAAGAATATCATATGCCTAATTCTTGGGATCAGTGATGAGCCGAAGCCGGCCGGTGTGGCCGTGCGGTTCTAGGCGCTTCAGTCTGGAACCGCGTGACCGCTACGGTCGCAGGTTCGAATCCTGCCTCGGGCAGGGATGTGTGTGATGTCCTTAGGTTAGTTAGGTTTAAGTAGTTCTAAGTTCTAGGGGACTGATGACCTTAGAAGTTAAGTCCCATAGTGCTCAGAGCCATTTGAACCATTTGATGAGCCGAATTCACTGCCACGAAACTCCGTAATGTTATGCTCAGAAGTCTTGAAGTTCACTGAAGAACCCGTTCCACGGAACTTTACAATACGTGCAAGCACCGTTGATTCCTTCGGTGTTTCACTGCGGGCTAGAATCGTGCGAAGGCGTCTAGTAATTGTTGCATAACTTTGTCTTTTCTTATAAAATGTTTTTATTATTAGCACTCGCTGTGATAGTAAACGGCTCCTTAGACACATAATCAAGATACGTGAGGAATTCAGAGAGAGAAAACAATCGGAATGTTTATGGAAACCAGTATGATACACAACAATGCAGCCAACCGGCGAACAAAAACCTTAGAATTCAAAACCGACCATCTTTTATTACTCTTCTAAAGTTTAATCATATAAGTGTGCGGCAAGCGTCATTGCATTACACAGAAACAACCTGATTAATAGGGAAGATTTAAACCAATGGCGAAATTATACTAAATGCCTTCTCCGAAAATTATTTTGTGCAGTTACTTCAGGAGCATACTCGAAGAGTAAACAGGTGAGAAAACTTGTTATCCAAACGCCGCAGTCACATACCAGGAAATCTCCCTCGAGAGTGCTAGTTCTGATATCCTAAGGTAGCAGCCTACACCGAACACAGGCTCCATCTGCATTTCCTGTAAATAAAACGTTTGACATAAATTAACGTAGACTTGCACGGCCAGTGTTAACATCAATTAAATATTCCGGCCCGAGTGGTAGTCGATAAATACATACAGGAAAACAACATACATTAGTCAGTACTGTCATCAGGCTTCTGACTGCTTGGATGCTGCCCGCCACGAATTCCTCTGCTGTGCTAAACTCTTCATCTCAGAGTAGCACTTGCAACCTACGTCCTCAGCTATTTGCTCGATGTATTCCAATCTCTGTCTTCCTCCACAGTTTTTGCCCTCTACATCTCTCTCTAGTACCATGGAAGTCATTCCCTCATCTCTTAATAGATGTCCTATCATCCTGTCCCTTCTCCTTATCAGTGTTTTCCACATGTTTGATTCCTCGGCGATTCTGCGCAGAACCTCATCATTCCTCCCTTATCAGTCTACCTAATACTCAAGATTCGTCTGTAGCACCATTTCTCAAATGCTTCGATTCTGTTCCGCTTTTCCTACAGTCCATGTTTTAGTATCATACAATGCTGTACTCCGGACCTACATTCTCAGAAATATCTTCCTCAAATTAAGGCAGACATTAGATATTAGTAGACTTCTCTTGGCCAGGAATGAACTTTTTGCCAGTGCTAGTCTGCTTTTGATGTCCTCCTTGCTCCGTCCGTCATTGGTTGTTTTACTGCCTAGGTAGCAAAATTACTTAACTTCATCTAATTTGTGACAAACAATCCTGATGTTAAGTTTCTCGCTGTTCTCATTTCTACTATTTCTCATTACCTTCGTCTTTCTTCGATATACTCTCAATCCGTACTCTGTACTCATTAGATTGTTCATTCCGTTCAGCAGATCATGTAATTCTTCTTCACATTCACTCAAGATGGCAATGTCATCAGCGAACCGTATCACTGATATCCTTTTGCTTTGAATTTTAATTCCACTCCTGAACCTTTCTTTTATTTCCATCATTGCTTCCTCGAGGTACAGATTGAACATTAGGGGCAAAAGACTACATCCCTGTCTTACACCCTTTTTTATTCCGAGCTCTTCGTTCTTGGTCGTCTACTCTTATTATTCCATCTTGGCTGTTGTACACATTGTATATGAGCCGTCTCTCACTATAGCTTACCCCAACTTTTTTCAGACTTTCGAACATCTTGCACCATTTTACATTGTCGAACGTTTTCTCCAGGTCGACAGATCCTATGAACGAGTCGTCATTTTTCTTTAGTCTCGCCTCCATTATCAACCGCAACGTCAGAATTGCCTCCCTCCAGCCTTTGCCATTCATAAAGCCAACCTGATCGTCACCTAGCGCATCTTCAATTTTCTTTTCCGTTCTTCTGTGTACTATTCTTGTAAGCAACTTGGATGTATGATCTGTTAAGATGATTTGGCGATAATTCTCGCAGTTGTCAGCTCCTATACTCCTCGCAGTTTTTTTGATGATATTTTTCCGAAAATCAGAAGGTATGTGGCCAGACTCATACATTATACACACCAACGTAAATAGTCGTTTCGTTGCCACTTCCCCCAATGATTTAAAAATTCTGATGGAATGTTATCTATCCCTTCTGCCTCATTTGGTCTTAAGTCCTCCATAGCTCTCTTAAATTCTGATTCCAGTACTGGATCTCCCATCTCTTCTAAATCGACTCCTGTTTCTTCTTCTATCACATCAGACAAGTCTTCCCCCTCATAGAGGCTTTCAATGTATTCTTTCCACCTATCCGCTCTCTCCTTTGTGTTTAACAGTGGAATTTCCGTTGCACTCTTAATGTTATCAATCTTGCTTTTAATGTCACCGAAGGTTGTTTTCACTTTCCTGTATGCTGAGTCTGCCCTTCCGACAATCATTTATTTTCCGATGTCTTCACAGTTTTCCAGCAGCCATTTCGTCTTAGCTTCCCTGTACTTCCTATTTATTTTATTCCTCAGCAACTTATATTTCTCTATTCCTGAGTTTCCGGGAACATTTTTGTACTTCCTCCTTTCATCGATCAATTGAAGTACTTCTTGTGCTACCCATGGTTTCTTAGCAGTTACCTTATGTATACCTATGTTTTGCTTCCCAACTTCTGTGGTTACCCTTTTTAGAGATTCCCATTCCTCTACAGCTGTACTGCCTACTGAGTTATGCTTTATTGCTGTATCTATAGCCTTAGAGAACTTCAACTGTATCTCGCCATGCCTTAGTACTTCCGTATCGCATTTCTTTGCGTATTGATTCTTCCTCACTAATGTTTTAAACTTCACCCTACTCTCCATCACAGCAGATTCTGTCTAAATTGTGATTCTGAACGTAGCCTCACATCATGAGAAATAGGAACATGTATTGCATAAGGACGTGTTATGGTGTTGGGAGCTATAATGTTCCACGGCTACAACGACCTCCAAAATTTAAAACACTACACCAACGCGTCAGTGCTATTGTAAAAGTGTCCTCCTTCCCCATTTGTGTATTTTCAGGGATGCATTCGGCACTGATTTTATTTTTACGGATGACAATGCGTGACAGGTAGAGGAGCTCTTGGAACGAGAGGAGATTCAGTGAATAGGATAACTAACCCGTTATCCCGATTTAAATCCCATCGAGCGCGTGTGAAATGTATTGGGGAAACGTTTTACAGCACGTCCACATGCACCGACGTCCATACAGCAGTTGTCAGACGCGGTGTTGTAGCAACGGAACGGTATACCACAATAATTCCTTATCAATCTTGTGGCCAGCATGGGAGAACGTTGCAGAGCATGCATTGCCGTCCGTGGTGAGCACAAGTCCTATTGAAAACCATATCCTGCTTTTATGACGTCTGGGGGATCATCATAAATCGCTGCGACTACAGTGTAATTACTGTATTTTGTAGCAACCCGGCAGATGCCGCCTCGTGCATGAGTGTGTGGAGTCCTGTGGAGTGCCAGGGTGCTAATGAGATATCATTTAATTAACAGTTACTTATTAGGAAGAGTTTTAAATTCACTCTGTCTTCTTCCAGGCACTGCCAAGTAGCTGTGCCCGCACTGCACAAAGGCGCAGAGTAACACGTTAATATATATGGCAAGGAATTCGCAGGTACAGACTCTGGTGTTGTCAGAGGCCTGTGGCCTTCTGAGCCTCAGTACTGTTGTCGAGTGAAGCTAGATTCAGGCTCAGCCCCAGGAATCTGCGTGCCCTGTTTTCGGTTGTCGAGGTGGTGTAGGCGGAAAACCCAGCAGCGGCACGAAAAACAGCCCGGGACGCGGTTCCTAGGTGTGAGGGCAGAGGCGTACTGTTCCCAAGTGGAACAGCTTGCAAACAGGCAAATCGGTTCTTCATCCACAGAAGATCTGCCTGGCCCTCATCTTTAGTCACCGTCATGATTGGCAGGTGTGCAGCTCGCAAAGTTCCCTCCTTAGCCAGACGTCCGCGGACTCTTGGCAGTGGATACGAAGGTGGCAGCTGCTGAGACACTTCAATTCTACAGGGTATCCTGCAACTTGTAGAGCTCACCTTCCGTCGTATTCGTGACGAAGACAGAATGGCCAACTCTGAGCGTGAATGGAAGGAAGGCTAGGGTTTTATAGTAGTCGATGACGTGATTCCTCGCGTATGGGTGACCGAAGCTCCCGTTTTCTCAGGTGTAGAAGACCCAGCTTTGTTTAAGGAAAAGGAGGAGATGGGAGAAATGAATCAGGTCATAGAGGATCCACATGGGGGCAGGAGGCGTATACGAAGTCGAGGCAGACACAGGCATAGGGTCTAGAGAGACATAGAATTTGTGGGGGGGGGGGGGGGGGCAGATATCCAGGTGGGACTGGCATAACAGAGGATGGGACAAATTAAGGATTTATGGGTGTGGAGGATGGTAGAGGGGTTCAAACCCCATGTCCGGGCAGAGAGGAGTTTAAGGAGATGGAGTTGGTTGTGGGCTTTGGAATGGATAGAGTGGTGATGAAGTGACAGTCAATGATGAGTCCAAGGTAGGTGAAGGTGGGGGAGAGGCAGACAGGACAGGCGCAGATGGTAAGGGAAAAAGCAAGGAGCTTGAAGGAGCGAGTGCTACAATCTGCGATGATTGCCTGGGTCTTGGAAGGATTGATTTTGATGAGGCAGTGGTTACACCATGTGGCAAAAAGATCAAGGTGATTCTGGAGAAGGCGTTGGGACCCTTGAAGAGTAGGAGCAAGGGCAAGGAAGGCGGTGTCATCGGCATACTGCAGGAGGTGGACCAGAGGAGGTGGGTGGGTTGGGGCATATCTGCGATGTACAGGAGGTAGAGGAGAGAGGACAGAGCCCTGGGGCACAAAACGCGGAGGGCCAGAAGGTGCGTGAATCGACGTTATGGATGGTAACATAGGAGGGGCGACGGGAGGGGCAGGAGGCAATCAGATGGACATAGCTGACAGGAAAGGTGCCATACGCGGTCGTAGGCCTTTTAGAGGTCTAGGGAGACCAAATTGGCGGAGCTACGGGATTTAAGTTGGAGGGAGAGGAGATGAGTGGTCGTCAGCAGAGAAGGAAGATTAAAACCCACATTGGGTGTTGGGGAGGAGGTGGTGTCAGTGGAGGTGGCGTTGGATGCGCTGGATAAGGATGGATTCCAAGAGCTTGCTGAACACCGAGGTGAGTCATATAGGGCGATACGAAGAGGCATCAGATGGATGATTGTTGGGTAGGAGAACAGCAGGATATGGAAGGTTTCCCGCAGGTCGGAGTTGAAGCCAGTGACAAGGATTACGTTGTAGAGGGCGGAAAGGAATGCGAGGAGGGAGGGAGGACAGTGTTTGAGATGGCGGTAGGTAACGCGGTAGTGCCTGGGGCCGGCGTTGCATTTAGTGTGGAGTTTGAGGCTGATGTCCTGTCTAGTGATGGGAGTGTTAAGTTCTGATGGTGGTGTGTCTCAAGTACTGGAAGCTAGGAGCAAGGGGAGGAGCGGAGGTATCTGTACGTTCGATGACGTTGGGGGAGAGGGAATAATCGAATTGTGGATCATCTGGAATGGAAAAGACATAGGATGTCCTTAGTGAGGTTGTTAGGAAAGGGACGGTTATCATGGAGAAGAGGGTACTGTGGGATAGGGGGGTTCCCAGTAAGGTGGTGCTTTGTATATTTGACGAATCTCCATTAACAGCAGTCCATACTGATTTAATCTGCAAGTGCAAGTTTGCATGGAAACCTTTAAGACAGAAAAAAACTTGGCATGTGTTTCGTGCGAAAGTTTTGGGTGTCAAGGGGTGTCCATGTGGCTCAGTTTTCGATAAGATAGCGGTAGATCTACACTGAGTATGTTCCATAACCACATAAGGGTTTTATTAAACAGATGTCCACCAACAGATGTCGCTGTCCCCCATCTCCGCCCACTACCCAGTTCCAGCTCCCACCAACGGGATGGTCCTTGGCTGATGTATGATTGTACATTAATTTTATGTCATTGCTACTGTATGCTGTAATGCCTTTCATTTTAATGTTGTTATTTTAGACTAATGACGAATGTTGCCTACGAAATCAACGTGGTCCTGTTTGTATGTAATCATTTAACCTAATGGTCTGTACGCCACGGGTATACTTTGTGTACATGAAGTTATGATCATATTTCTGGAATGTTTGTAACTTTAGGTTACATGGCCAGCAATGGACATAAAAAAGATTTTTGTGCCTGATATTGTATACAGGCGGTTAATGTATGTGTGTTTTTAACATAACTATTTTAATCACAAGTGTATTGTAATAAAAAGTTTATTCCTCCTGCCGACCCACAAACTGGTTCCTTCCAACTTTACCTGGCCGACCATTTTAGCTTCCCTCCCATGCAACACGAGATTTGAATTTGTTTCTAGTGCAGTATAGCTATTTTACGGTTTTGGCGTTTGGTAATTATGCTCGACCTCAGGCTCCTATCTTCGTCATTTTCAAACTTTCTACTAATTGTATTTCACTCTTTGTATTAATGCTCCCCAGCAGTGTCAGTGTAACCTAGTTGTCCTCCTGATTCAGTTTCGTATTGTCGTAGAGATAAGATAGATGATTCGATAACTATTCAGAAGACGACCCATACGTGTTCTCATATTCACCCATCGATTTTGTCAATTACGTTTACATTGGGCACATGTTCATCGAGATTGCACCTATAATCACTGGAAACATGTCACCTGGTCGGATGACTCACGTTTCTCATTACTCCATGTCGATGATATTGTATGGATACGCTGTTATCCAGGCGAACGGCTGCTAGAAACGTGCACCGTGGCACAAATTTAGTCCCGTGGGGGCAGCGAGTGTAGAAGTGTGCATAGAATCCTTTGTGTGAGACGGCGTGTACAAGATCGTGTGCCAATATAAAGTTCTAGATTCCCATATTTTATTGTTCGCGTCGTTTCTGCGTTATCTTTCATTGATTGTATCAATACCCATTTGCATTGTGATATATTGTGAGATTTCGAACGTTCGTGAGCACCGCGATAAACGCGTAGTCTTACCTTTAATTATCGTGCTCTTTTAAAATTTTTGAAAGAAGTAGGCCTATCCTAGTTCAAAAAATCGTTCTGTAATTTCATAGTACAATTACGTGTGAAACAGCTTATTTTTAGAATATTCGGACGCTTATAAAACTACGTTTTGGGTAGATTACCGATACGAGTGTTTTGGATACGTAATTTATTTCGTAGCAAATCAGCGCTTCTGGTTCACAGTTCTACCAAAGAAGATATCACCCTTGAACTTCACTCAATATCAACGCAAATAAAAATTCGTTTTTGAGAGTTTTCGGAAGCTACCATTGTCCTCTACGTAATCTATGCGCAATTTGTAGCAAATCTGCGTTTGTAATTTAGTTACTGTAGCTGATTTTCTAACTAACATATTAGTCATTTTCTCTTAAAGTGGAGTAGCCCTATGAAGTATCTGCTTTTATGGTAAATTAACTCTGCTTGCAAGTACAATTCACCACAAAAGTTTTTAAGAAACTAGTAGTATATACCACAAGTTTTGCGTTGCCTTAATAGGAACCTCTTTTTGTGTACTTGCTTCAATTCTTGTAGGGAATCAGCAAATGTTTTAGCTCAACAGATTAAAATCAGCGGACTTAATTTAAAATTACTTCTTCACTGCCTTGTAATACATTGCACCAGGCAAAATGTAGCCCCACTGTGAATGCTGTTATCGAACATGTGAGGAGTTCATTGACGTTGGTAAGCAGCTGGAAATCGCCTTCACTGCTTTGAAACGATTGGCAGCTACTGTGAATTGGCGTGTTGGAAGAGCTCCCCAGAGTCGTGTACTTCTGGTACCTCTACCAGGGGTACCTCAAGCTCTATCTTCTCCCGTGGATCCTGTCTCCTCTGCATAAAATACAGGATCGGTCATTACTCGTCCACTTGACTGCGAAAATCGTGTCAATGGTAGATGTAGGCGTATTATACAGTGTGGATGGGGACCACGGAGGAGTCAGGATGTTGTACCGATGTCTGTAACGAACGAGTTTGAGGTGCTGTCTTTCACTGAAACTGAATCAGTGGGGCTCACTTCACCTGTTTTAGGGAAACCTGTTTTGCTTGGAGTCAAGAGGAGGCAAGTAGCAAAAAGGTAGGGGTCTATCAGTCGTCAGCAGTTCAAACGTACGGCAAATGATGGTACACCCTAGGGAAATGGCAGCAAGAGACAGTAAAGGCCACCAGGTGCATTCACTGTGTATGCCTGGTGGGCTTCATTTAACGTGTTGAAGAGGCTATTGCAGCAGCCATTGAGGGAACAGGGGCAACTAACTGCAGACTGTGGTGCACATTGGAATAAATGATGCCTGTCATCTGGGCTCTGAGGTCATTATTGGGTCATTCCAGCGACTGGCAGACAAGGTTGCGAAGACCAGCCTTGCGCATGGAATTTCAGAGAAACTCACAACTTGCGGCGTGTCCCCAGAACTGATCGTACCTCTTTGGTTCTGAGTCGATTGGAAGTAATGAACCAGAGACTACGAAGTTGCTGTGACAGGCTAGGCTGCGATTTCCCGGACTTCCTAAATCGGGTTGAGAACTGTAGGTTCCCCTAACTGGGTCAGGTGTGCACTACACATCAGTGGCGGCTTCTCAGGTAGCTGACTGTGTGCGGGGTGCACACAAGGGTTTCTTAGATTAGGAGACTCTCCATCCAACCCTGATAACGGCTGTAGAAAACCCAGAAGTATTAGTGTAAGATCGAAGGAAATGCCCCCCACAGGTGAGAGCATTAGAACGCTAATGGTAAACTGCCAAAGCATTCACAACAAAATGCCAGAGTTCGAAAGGCTCTTAAAAGCAGTGAAAATCACATAATACTCCTGAGAAAGCTCGTTGAAATTTTAAATTGATAGCAGTGAGATTTTTGGGGAAAATTTAAGCGTATATCGAAAGGATAGGCAAATGGGAAATGGAGGCGGTGTATTTGTTGCAGTATACACCGAGGTAGAAACTGAAGCTGCATGTGCGACTTTTTGGGCAAGACTCAGTATCAGGGGTGGGCATAAAACAATAACTGGCTGCTTCCATCGCCCACCAGACACATCTCCTACTAGAAACATCTCCTGATATAATCAAAAACTTTACAGAAAACATCAGTTCAGTTGTACGCAAGTTCCCCAGTCACGCCGCAATCATTAGTGGAGACTTTAATCATCCAACAATTAATTGGGAAAGTTACTGTTTAGTTAGTGGTGGCGAGATAAGACGTCCTGTGAAAGTTTACTAAATGCCTTCTCTGAAAGCTACCTTGAGCTGATAGGAACCCCACTCATGATGGAAGTATATTGGATTAATGGGAACAAATAGACCTGACCTTTTTGAGAATGTCCACATCGAAACTGGTATCAGTTACTACGATTAGGTTGTGGTGACAATGATTACCAAAGTACAAAGGACAACTACAACAAGTAGAAAGATACATATGTTCAGCAAAGTAGATAAAAAATCAGTAGTGTTATGTCTGAATGTGGAACTTGAAACTTTAAGTACAGAGCAGCAGCATGTAAAGGAACTCTGCCTCAAGTTTAAAAGAATAGTTGACCATGCACGTTATAGATTTGTAGCCAGTAGAATAGTTCGCAATGGGGGGAACCTCCATGGTATACAGTCACTGCAAAGAAACTTCTAAGGAAATAGAGATTACTGTGTAATAGGTGTAAAACAAAACGTAGAGCTACAAACACAGAGATGATGAATGAAACGCATTTGAATGTCGAGAGAGCAATGCGTGATGCCTTCAATGACTACTGTAGCGGAATATTGTCAAGTGGTCTTTCACAAAACACAAAGAAATTCTGGTCGTGTGTAAAGAATGTTATGGCACCGAAGTTAGTGTCCAGTGAATGAGAGAGGAACTGAAACTGAGGGTAGCAAAGCAAAAGCTGAAATGCTTAGCTCCGTTTTCAACTGTTCTTTTACCACGGAAACTCAGGAGAATTGCCCCAATTCAATCCTCGTATCACTGAAAAGATGAATTAAATAAATAGTAGTGTCAGTGCTGTAGAGAAACAGCTGAAATCGTTAAAACTGAACAAAGGTCCAGGGCCCGATGGAATCCCTGTCACATTATATAATGAATTTGCAGCTGAGTTATCGCTTCTTCTAACTATAATCTATCGTAGATTCCTCGAACATAAAACTGTGGCTGGTTGTTGGAGAAAGGGACAGGTCACACCCATCTACAAGAAGAATTTTTAACGTTGTGCAGCCCTGTCAGCAACTGTGATAATTAAACATGTAACACATCAGCCTCAGTTGCAAATAGGAACCAATCTTTACCCAGGTTTTTGGCTGAAATCTGGATAAAGATTGGTTTCTGTTTGCAGCTGAGGCTGACGTGTTACATGTTCATCTACAAGAAGGATAATAGAAGTGATCCCAAAAAACTATCATCCAATATTCTTGACACTGATTTGTGGTAGAATCCTGGAACATATTCTGAGCTTAAACATGATGAAGTATCTTGAACAGAACCACCTTCTCACTGTCAAGCAGTATGGATTACGAAAAAATTGACCATGTGAAACCCAACTAGCACTTTTCTTACCTGACATTCTGAAGGCTTTGGATCAAGGCAGTCAGGTTCAAAAATGGTTCAAATGGCTCTGAGCACTATGGGACTTAACAGCTGTGGTCATCAGTCCCCTAGAACTTAGAACTACTTAAACCTAACTAACCTAAGGACATCACACGCATCCATGCCCGAGGCAGGATTCGAACCTGCGACCGTAGCAGTCGCGCGGTTCCGGACTGTGCGCCTAGAACCGCGAGACCATCGCGGCCGGCAGGCAGTCAGGTATTCGCTGTATTTCTTGATTTCCGGAAAGCATTTGACTCACTACCACACCTATGCTTATTGTGAAAAGTACGATCGTATGGGGTAAGAAGTGAAATTTGTAACTGGACTGAGCTCTTTGTGATGGGGAGGAGGCAGCATTTTATCTCGGATGGAGAGTCATCATCAGACATAGAAGTAACTTCGGTTGTGCCCCAGGGAAGTGTGTTGGGACCCTCGCTGCTCACGTGGTACATTAATCACCTTTCAGGCAATATTAATAGTAAAATCAGGCTGATGCAGTTATCTATAACAAAGTACTATCTGAAAGAAGCTGCACAAATATTCAGTCAGATATTGAGAATATTTGAGAGTGGTGCAGGCATTGGCAACTTGCTTTAAATACTCGGAAATGTAAAATAGTGTACTTCACAAAATAAAGAAAAACGTAGTATTCTATGACTACAGTATCAATGAGTCACTGTTCGAATCGGCCAACTCGTACAAATACCTTGGTGTAACACTTTGTAGGAATATGATATGGGATGATCACACATGCTCAGTTGTGGGTAAAGCAGATGGTAGACTTCGGTTTACTGGGAGAATACTGGGGAAGTGCAATCAGTCTGCAAAGAAGATTGCTTACAAATCACTTGTGCGACCGGTTCCAAAATATTGTTCAGGTGTTTGGGACCCATACCATATAAAACTAACAGGGGGTGTTTAACGTATAGAGAGACGGGCAGCACGAACGGTCATAGGTTTATTTGATCCATGGGAGAGAGTCACAGAGATACTGAAGAAAGTGAACTGGCAGACTCATGAAGATAGACGTAGAAAACTGTCTCAAGACGGCACACTAACAGACCTTCAAGAACCAACTTTAAATGATGCTCCTAGGAATATACTAGAATCTCCTACGTGTAGCGCACATAGGTCTCGTAAGTGTGAGATTAAAATAATTACTGCACGCACAGAGGCTCAATCATTCTTCCCGCGCTACATACGTGAATGGAACAGGAAGGAACCCTAGTAACTGGTACAATGGAACGTACCCTCTGCCATGCACCTCACCGTGGTTGGCACAGTGTAGATGCAGATGCAGATGAGGACCACCTGCATGCCTTTATGCTTGGTGTCTTCCCCACTAGTGCTGGCTACTTCAGGCACGATAATGGTCCACATCGTAAGTCCAGAATCCTGCTATAGTGGTTTGAAGAGTATGATTGTGAACTCACATTGGTGTCGCTGTTACATAGGTGCTCATATCGATATACATAGACTTGAGTAGGAAATCGTAAATGGACATACATATGTTAATGAATTCACTTTTACAGGTGCATTTTGCAGCCAGAATTACCTCACAGTAACAAAATGGCGAGATATTCATCTATAGCATGCTTCTTGACTAAGATGATTATCTGAAATGTAGGAATGCAAGTCTTATCTATGTATAAAAGGCAATGTGGTGACTGACTGACTAACTCGTCATTGCCCAGCCCAAACCGCTAAGGAGAAGGTGTGGATCATATACTGCAGGCATCATTTACGAAGAGATTTTTCGAAATTCCAACCCTGTGGGGATGAAATAGGGGATGAAGGGTTTTATTGGCTAATTTCGCTATAAAGGCAATTTTGAAGCTAGACCTACGAAAACAGCTATGTTTCTCGGTCGGAAATAAAGAAATCCGTGTTTCAGAATTTTCGGAAACATAGCCCTATGAGGTAAAAGAGTCGATGAAACCTGTTTTTGAAAATATATCGTTGTTAAAGAACTACTGAAGCATTTTTAAAGCTACATCTATGAACACAGGTGTTTGACTTCCTGTTACAAATAGAAAAGGCGTATTTCAGTGTTTTTTGAAATTGAACTCTTCTGGGAGTGAAGCAGGGATGAAATTATTTATAAAATACTTTATTACCAACGCATTTTAGAAACTCAATCTACGAAAATTTAAATTTGATCACTGTTTTTGGAAATTTAACGCCCATGGGGTGAGATGGGGGGTTAAAGTTTTAATGTAAAAATTTCATCGTGCAAGCAGTTTTGAAGCAAAATCTATGAAAATTTGTATTTTGCTTCTCTGCTAGAAATGAAATATGGATCTCATTGTTTTTTGAAATTTAAGCCCTAAAGGGTGAAACAGGGGGTGAAACGTTTTATGAAAATATTTCATTGTGAAATCATTTTCAAACCTAAATCTTTGGAAACTGTTGTTTGGCCTCTCGGTTGGAGATGAAAAAATACGTGTTTCCCTGTTTTTGGAAATTCAGTCACTGAGGCGGTGAATAGGATCAGACTAATTCACTGATTCATCATCGTCCAGCTCAAATTGCTAAGTATAGAAGTTTGGAGACGGTGTGGATCCTATACTGTAGGCATCGTCTATGAAGGGATTGTTAGAAATTCCATTCCTAAGGGGGTGAAATATGGGATGAAAGGCTTTTCGAAAGTATGTCGCTTTTAAGGGAATTTTGAACCTGGAACTACGAAAACTGGTATTTCGTTTCTCAGTTAGAAAATAAAAAATACGTGTTTCAACAGTTTTGGAAATTCAACCACTAAGGGGGTTAACCTACCCCCACGAACCATGGACCATGCCGTTGGTGGGTAGGCTTGCGTGCCTCAACGATACAGCTGGCCGTACCGTAGGTGCAACCACAACGGAGGCGTATCTGTTGAGAGGCCAGACAAACGTGTGGTTCCTGAAGAGGGCCAGCAGTCTTTTCAGTAGTTGCAGGAGCAACAGTCTGGATGATTGACTGATCTGGCCTTGTAACACTAACCAAAACGGCCTTGCTGTGCTGGTACTTCGAACGGCTGAAAGCAAGGGGAAACTACAGCTGTAATTTTTCCCGAGGGCATGCAGCTTTACTGTATGGTTAAATAATGATGGCGTCCTCTTGGGTAAAATATTCCGGAGGTAAAATAGTCCCCCATTCGGATCTCTGGGCGGGGACTACTCAAGAGGACGTCATTATCAGGAGAAAGAAAACTGGCGCTCTACCGAACGGAGCGTGGAATGTCAGATCCCTTAACCGGGAAGGTAGGTTAGAAAATTTAAAAAGGGAAATGGATAGGTTAAAGTTAGATATAGTGGGAATTAGTGAAGTTTGGTGGCAGGAGGAACAAGACTTTTGGTCAGGCGACTACAGGGTTATAAACACAAAATCAAATAGGGGTAAAGCAGGAGAAGGTTTAATAATGAATAGGAAAATAGATATGCGGGTAGCTACTACAAACAGCATAGTGAACGCATTATTGTGGCCAAGATAGACACGAAGCCCATGCCTACTACGGTAGTTCAAGTTTATATGCCAACTGGCTCTGCAGATGATGAAGAAATTGATGAAATGTATGATGAGATAAAAGAAATTATTCAGGTAGTGAAGGGAGACGAAAATTTAATAGTCATGGGTGACTGGAATTCGAGAGTAGGAAAAGGGAGAGAAGGAAACATAGTGGGTGAATATGGATTGGGGATAAGAAATGAAAGAGGAAACCGTCTGGTAGAATTTTGCACAGAGCATAACTTAATCATAACTAACACTTGGCTCAAGAATCATAAAAGAAGGCTGTATACCTGGAAGAATCCTGGAGATACTAGAAGGTATCAGATAGATTATATAATGGTAAGACAGAGGTTTAGGAACCAGGTTTTAAACTGTAACACATTTCCAGGGGCAGATGTGGACTCTGACCACAATCTATTGGTTATGAACCGTAGATTAAAACTGAAGAAACTGCAAAAAGGTGGGATTTTAAGGAGATGGGACCTGGATAAACTGAAAGAACCAGAGGTTGTACAGAGTTTCAGGAAAAGCATAAGGGATCAATTGACAGGAATGGAGGAAAGAAATACAGTAGAAGAAGAATGGGTAGCTCTGAGGGATGCAGTAGTGAAGGCAGCAGAAGATCAAGTAGGTAAAAAGACAAGGGGTAGTAGAAATCCCTGGGTAACAGAAGAAATATTGAATTTAATTGGTGAAAGGAGAAAATATAAAAACGCAGTAAATGAAGCAGGCAAAAAGAATACACATGTCTCAAAAATGAGATCGATAGGAAGTGCAAAATGGCTAAGCAGGGATGGCTAGAGGACAAATGTAAGGATGTAGAGGCTTATCTCACTAGGGGTAAGATAGATACTGCCTACAGGAAAATTAAAGAGACCTTTGGAGAATTTTGTATGAATATCAAGAGCTCAGTTGGAAACCCAGTTCTAAGCTAAGAAGGGAAAGCAGAAAGGTGGAAGGAGTATATAGAGGGTCTATACAAGGGCGATGTACTTGAGGACAATATTATGGAAATGGAAGAGGATGTAGATGAAGATGAAATGGGAGATATGATACTGCGTGAAGAGTTTGACAGAGCACTGAAAGACCTGAGTCGAAACAAGGCCCAGGGAGTAGACAACATTCCATTAGAACTACTGACGGCCTTGGGATAGCCAGTCCTGACAAAACTCTACCATCCGGTGAGCAAGATGTATGAAACAGGCGAAATACCCTCAGACTTCAAGAATATAATAATTCCAATCCCATAGAAAGCAGGTGTTGACAGATGTGAAAATTACCGAACTATCAGTTTAATAAGTCACAGCTGCAAAATACTAACGCGAATTCTTTACAGACGAATGGAAAAACTGGTAGTAGCCGACCTTGGGGAAGATCAGTTTGGATTCCGTAGAAATGTTGGAACACGTGAGGCAATACTGACCCTACGACTTATCTTAGAAAATAGATTAAAGAAAGGCAAACCCACGTTTCTAGCATTTGTAGACTTAGAGAAAGCTTTCGACAATGTTGACTGGAATACTCTCTTTCAAATTCTAAAGATGGCGGGGGTAAAATACAGGGAGCAGAAGGCTATTTACAATTTGTACAGAAACCAGATGGCAGTTATAAGAATCGAGGGCATGAAAGGGAAGCAGCGATTGGAAAGGGAGTGAGACAGGGTTGTAGCCTATCCCCGATGTTATTCAATCTGTATATTGAGCAAGCAATAAAGGAAACAAAAGAAAAGTTCGGAGTAGGTATTGAAATCCATGGAGAAGAAATAAAAACTTTGAGGTTCGACGATGACATTGTAATTCTGTCAGAGACAGCAAAGGACTTGGAAGAGCAGTTGAATGGAATGGACAGTGTCTTGAAAGGAGGATATAAGATGAACATCAACAAAAGCAAAACGAGGATAATTGAATGTAGTCGAATTAAGTCGGGTGATGCTGAGGGAATTAGATTAGGAAATGAGACACTTAAAGTGGTAAAGGGGTTTTGCTATTTGGGGAGCAAAATAACTGATGATGGTCGGAGAGGATATAAAATGTAGACTGGCAATGGCAAGGAAAGCGTTTCTGAAGAAGAGAAATTTGTTAACATCGATTATAGATTTAAGTGTCAGGAAGTCGTTTCTGAAAATGTTTGTATGGAGTGTAGCCATGTATGGAAGTGAAACGTGGACGATAAATAGTTTGGACAAGAAGAGAATAGAAGCTTTTGAAATGTGGTGCTGCAGAAGAATGCTGAAGATTAGATGGGTAGATCACATAACTAATGAGGAGGTTTTGTATAGAATTGGGGAGAAGAGGAGTTTGTGGCACAACTTGACAAGAAGAAGGGACCGGTTGGTAGGACATGTTCTGAGGCATAAAGAGATCACCAATTTAGCATTGGAGGGCAGCGTGGAGGGTAAAAATCGTAGAGGGAGACCAAGAGATGAATACAGCAAGCAGATTCAGAAGGATGTAGGTTGCAGTAAGTACTGGGAGATGAAAAAGCTTGCACAGGATAGAGTAGCATGGACAGCTGCATCAAACCAGTCTCAGGACTGAAGACCACAACAACAACAACAAGGGGGTTAAACAGTGCGTGAAAGTTTCTTTGAAAATAAATAATTACTAAAGAATACCGAAGGAATTTTAGGACTACATCTATGACAACTGATATTTAACTTCTCGGTTAGAAATAAAAAAAATGTACTTGTTTTAGTGTTTCTAGAAATTCTGTGCCTAAGGGAATGCAATAAGGGATGAAAACGTTTGGGAAATATTTCGTTACATGAAATAAATTTTGAAGTAAAATTTATGAAAATTGATATTTCACTTCTCGCTTAGATGTAAAGAAATATTGTTGAGGGGACGAGAGTTGCTATGGAAATATCTCGACAAGAACACAAAAGACATGATGAGCAAGAACTTTGGATTCCAGCTACCAGAATCGCTTTTTGGTCTGAAGTGCGTTCGCAAAAGACCATGCTTATATGGTCTTCATTAGCGTGAAAAGCTTAGAAGGTGTTTCATTTTATGAACAACATAAAAATTTGATTAAGTAAAACAAAAGAACAAATCTCTGCAGGCCATATAGTGTACGCGAGCGAAGCAGTGGACGCTAAGCTGGTTTAATTCAGTGGTATAGACACTATTTTTCATAGATGACACAGACTGCTGCTTGTATGATGTATCACTATTCACCGCATCATATTTGCGTAACAGTTATGTTCGAAATGTGACGTCATATGACCTGTGTCTGTTTCATACCCCACCAAGTGCTCCGTGGACCAGACTGGCTGTGAAAACTGCGCTGCTCACGTGACAGTAAGTGACAGAATGGAATTACACCACACACCCACATACTGTCAAGGAATTACTGTTTCTGCAGTGCATCCTATTACCTTGTTAAGTTGTTGGAATTATGGTACGCCTAGCGTAGTTGATTTGGTAGTCAAGCCATACTCGTTAAAAACCTGGGAATCCGTATTTAACGAAATCACCTGTTGTCTGATATTTAAAGTTCGTGTAACTTTTTCTGTCCAATTTGAACAATGACCTTGAAGCAATTGTAACCAAATAAAAAAACACTCATTTGCATAACAAGTCCTGGATAGAGCAAGATGGGTTAAAGGCACTTATATATGCACGCTCTTTGGCTACCATTTTATCGCCGTATCTGCACAACAGTGTACTTTAGACCTACAGTCACCTGGAAAATTTAACTCGTTTCGTCACTTTCTGTCGTGCTATGACCCTCTAATCAGCCAACGGCCTTGCCTCGTTGAGTACACCTGTTGTCGTCACATCGGTTAAGCAATGTCAGTCCTGGACACCACTTGGAAATTGATAACCGCTTGGGTATATCACGTGATGTTGACTGCTTTCCCTTTGCCTTGGCGGCAGAGGGCAGGAGTGATATTGGCGTAAGGACTCTGATCAACAGTCTTCGCGTAAAAATGCCCTGAATTTAATTCTAAGCCTCTCCGCAGTGTCTCATGTAGTGAGGCCTGTGGCACTGTTGACGCTGATTAGTCCGTTAAATCAATGGCTCTGAGCACTATGGGACTTAACATCTGAGGTCATCGGTCCCCTAGAACTTAGAACTACTTAAACCTAACTAACCTAAGGACATCACACACATCCATGCCCGAGGCATGATTCGAACCTGCGACCGTTGCGGTCGCGCGCTTCCAGACTGAAGCGCCTAGAACCGCTCGGCCACACCGGCCGGCATTAGTCCGTCAGACGGGACGGTTAAGCTCGGCGGATCCATTCGTGATATACGAGAGGAGAGGGCAATCTGCCGGTACTGGATTTCAGTCTGTCTCTTCTCTCTTCATCATCCGACACAAATATGACACTAAACTACACACACAGTCACCTACACTTACCAATATACTTGAACACACAACTCACACACTCAGCGAATGAAGGGCGCCATTGCGTACGAAGGGTAGGAAGAACCTTTCCAGCTAGTTCGCTGCACTTACCGCTTCGGCGCTTTCCAACAAATCATGCCATACCGCTGTACGTTTTCACCTTCTTATTATCGTTTTTGTTTTCAGGGAAGAGAAGTGTAAGTTCTTTCTTCGTCAGCGGGCTGTTGATGTTTATGTCTACACTAAGACAGAAAAAAATCTGCACTGGGCTACGGAATGCTGCCTCAGTTAATTTCGCTTACTGTACAATGCGCGTCCGCGTAGTTGCGTGTAACACCGAAAGGGTAGTAGTTCCGTAGCGAGTAATTTATGCCATCCACCTTACAGTCCTCATCATGGGCCAAGTAACACTCACTTGTTTCAGAAATTCAAGGTGTGCTGGCGTTGAAACATGTCTACAGATGACAACGAGGTTTAAAAAACAAAACAAAAACTGTCATACATGAGCTTACAAAATGTGTGGGTGTAGGAGGTAAGTGTATGGATGAACAGCTAGATTTATTTTCTCAGCCAGTATGTTCATATGGAGATATTGTCGTCGCATTATACATCTAGTCGTGTACTTAGGATAGCCCTGCTACTTTATTTATTATGCGAAACTATGTTACCTCAAATGTGTAGAGGAAACCAAATACATTTTTGTCAGAAGCACACTGATAAGTTTCTAAGGGTGTTGTAGGGTAGGCTATACCGCGAAATAGAAAAAAAATCTATTTCTGTGCCTTTTGTGAGTTAAATTGCATTGAAGTTAGCCAATTAGGCCGTTGCATGCGCAAATTCAAGCGATCCATCAGATACAATTAGTGTCAGTTTTCCTCATAGCGTATATGATAGCACAACAGACTGCTCAGCCCTTGACTTTGCTTTGATTCTTACTAACGTCAGATGGTCAATGATTGTATCGCGCTCTTGTTCCATTTTACGAAAGCAAACGGAGAATAGGTTTTACGACACAATCTCTTGCGGGCCGATAGAATTTGCGTGCACAGTAGCATCATAGGCTAATTTCAGTGCCAATTAACTGGAAAACGGTACAACGCATCAAATGGTTTTCTTAACAACTATTTCCCAGGACAGCATATCCTAAAACATCATTTTCCAATTATGAGGATACCTTGATATTATTTTAGATAGTCCTTTTACCTCAGTGTGGCAGACCATGTTACACTGCTGGCCATTAAAATTGCTACAGCAAGAAGAAATGCAGATGATAAACGGGTATTCATTGGACAAATATATTATACTAGAACTCACATGTGATTACATTTTCACGGAATTTGAGTACAGCTGCCCATGTAGCTTCAACGCGATACCACAGTTCATCAAGAGTAGTGACTGGCGTATTGTGAGGAGCCAGTTGCTCGGCCGCCATTGACCAGACGTTTTAAATTGGTGAGAGATATGAAGAATGTGCTGGCCAGAGCAGCAGTCGAACATTTTATGTACCCAGAAAGGCCCGTACAGGACCTACAACATGAGGTCTTGCATTATCCTGCTGAAATGTAGCGTTTCGCAGGGATCGAATGAAGGGTAGAGCCACGGGTCGTAACACATCTGAAATGTAACGTCCACTGTTCAAAGTGCCGTCAATGCGAACAAGAGGTGACCGAGACGTGTAACCAATGGCACCCATACCATCACGCCGGGTGATACGCCAGTATGGCAATGACGAATACACGCTTCCAATGTGCGTTCACTGCGATGTCGCCAAACACGGATGCGACCATCATGATGCTGTAAACAGAACCTGGACTCATCCGAAAAAATGACGTTTTGCCATTCGTGCACCCAGGTTCGTCGTTGAGTACAACATCGCAGGCGCTCCTGTCTGTGATGCAGCGTCAAGTGTAACCGCAGCCATGTTCTCCGAGCTGATAGACCATGCTGCTGCAAACGTCGTCGAGCTGTTCGTGCAGATGGTTGTTGTCTTGCAAACGTCCCCATATGTTGACTCAGGGATCGAGACGTGGCTGCACGATCCGTTACAGCCACGCGGATGAAATGTCTGTCATCTCGACTGCTAGTGAAACGAGGCCGTTAGAATCCAGCAGGGCGTTCCGTATTACCCTCCTGAACCCACCGATTCCATATTCTGCTAACGGTTATTGGATCTCGACCAACGCGAGCAGCAATGTCGCGATACGATAAACTGCAATCGCGATAGCCTACAATCCGACCTTTATTAAAGAGGGAAACGTCATGGTACGCACTTCTCCTCCTTACACGAGGCATCACAACAACGTTTCACCAGGCAACACCGGTCAACTGGTGTTTGTGTATGAGAAATCGGTTGGAAACATTCCTCATGTCAGCACGTTGAATGTGTTGCCACCGGCGCCAACCTTATGTGAGCGGTCTGAAAAGCTAATCATTTGCATATCACAGCATCTTCCTCCTGTCGGTTAAATTTCGCGTCTGTAGCACGTCATCATCGTGGTGTAGCAATTTTAATGGCCACTAGTGTATTTAGTTGCTGAGAATTGATGTAGTAATGATATCACCCTTCGTTTTTTCCCTATGCCATTATTTGGCAATCCTTTGATAAGTCGTTTCTGCAGGCTAAATTTGATACCTTTCAGCTTATGAAGTATTCAACTTTTTTGTACTACACAGCAATTCCGAAACTACCGTAGTTTTATGTAATATATTTCATGATTCCTTTGACGCTCCGTCTTTTAAGGGATTTGTGGTTCCTTTTAAGAGATTTGCGGTCATCCCTTAGAAAGTTAGGAATCTGCTTTTCTTTAATTGCTGTCTTTATCTATTGCACTGGTGGTATTATTGGAAATACCTAAATCTTAACTCGTTCTAGTGGACTGGAGACATTGGCTGTAGCGACCTTGTACGTAATCCCAGTGGGTGAAGGTGTTTACCGAGAGATGATGTAGTAATATTCCCAGTTTCAAAAGCTTGGCAGCATTTTCCTCATTTTTGGAGAATTGTTTCGGTAGTTCCTTCGATGACGGATGCCTCCTAATCAGCAAAAATAGTGATTATCCAATTTCCTTGTGCCGAAGGGGAACGTATTTCACATATTTATAGCAAGATGAAAGAAGTGTACAAAGTTCAGTGTCTCGCGCTGTACACATTATTTCGATGATGTCAGTGCTATGAGGCGGGATGTGCGTTCAGAAGACCCTGGAATTCCTTCAAAAATTTTGGTGGTAAGTACTGGAACATCCTTCTTACGGCCCCCGTATCTTCCCATGAGACGCGTGTAATTTTGGACGCTTCAAACAATCTCTGAAAGATCGCAGGTTCACCTGTGACATGGATATGCAAGACACTGTGGACAACAGTATTCGGCAGCAGACCAGGACTTTATACGCTGAAAGCATCTGTTCGCTTCCTGCACGTCGGGATCAGTGTAGCAGTGTCCATGGCAATTATGTATGGTTGTATTGTTCCACATGAACTGTAATTATAACAATGCTATTAAAATTTCTTTACCTGTGACTACAGTCTCCTTTTCGCCTTATACACCCCGCACGCTTACTTATGTAGTATGGTGGAGGTTACTTCTGGCACCATTGCCTATTTTTCTTACTTCCATGTCTTATTCTCGAATGGCGTACTGTAGGTGAAACTCTGTATGATATCTAATTTCTCCCGTTTTCTCGTCGTGCTCATTTCGCGAAGCGTATGGGGGCGGTAGTAATATTTTGTGTCGCTCTTCGCAAACTCTGAGCGCGTTTACACCCGTGTTGTAGGAGTAGCGTCTTTGATTAATGGTCAAAAAGTCTTCGGCCGCGAGTTCGAATCCGTCATCGGTTACATTTTGATTAATAGTCAGCACTGGTGGAATAAAAAGTCACCCTCGTTCTGCAACGACCTTGTCGAATAGGGCGGAGTAGCGGACAGAGGTTCAGGGCACTCTCTTGTCGTTGGTGTCGGAAACTGCTCCTAGAGGCCGAAGAATCAGCAATGATCAACGGCATGAGGATCCAGAACGCAATGGCATCCACTGCTTTAAAGACACACGAAGTGTATCCATAGAACATGTCGCCTGTAGTTGGCAAAAGATTCCGGAATAGACGCACATTCGGATCTGCGGGAGGGGAATGCCAAGAGGTAGGTGAACATGAAAAAAAGATCGAATAACCAACGAAAGGATAACATTCACGAGTCGGGGCGCGGAATTTCAGAAGCTTGAATGTGTGAGGGAAATTAGAATATCTGAAAAGGGAAATGCAAAGGCTGAATCTAGACGTAGTAGAGGTCAGTTAAGTGAAATGGGAAGAAGACAAGGTTTTTTGGTCAGATGAGTATAGGATAATATCAACAGCAGCAGAAAATGACATAAAGTTAGAGGGATTCGTCATGAGTTGGAACGTAAGGGAGAGAGTGAGTTACTGTGAACAGTTCAGTGATAGGGTTGTTATTATCACAGTCAACAGCAGACCAACAATGACAGCTCAGTTATGCATACCGGCGTCAAGCTTAAGATGAAATGATAGAGAAAGTAAATGAGGATGCTGAAAGGGTGATGCAGTACGTAAAGGGAGATGAAAATATGATAGTCATGGGGAATGGAATGCAATTTTAGAGGAAGGAGCAGAAGAAACGGTTACAGAAGCATATGAGCTTGGGACAAGGTGTGAGAGGGGAGACAGACTAGTTGAGTTCTGTCATTAATTTCAGATAGTAATAGCGAATACTTTGTTCAAAAACAGCAAGAGGAGGAGCTGTCCTTGGAAAAGGGCCGGTGATACGGGAAGATTTCAGTTACATTACATCATGGTCAGACAGAGATTCCAGGACTAGGTACAGGATTATAAGGCGTGCCCAGGAGCAGATATATACACAGTTTTGAAGAGCAGGCTGAAGTTTAAGAGATTAGTCAGGAAGAATCAATACCCATCTTGCTAAGGAATGACGTGATATGCTTGAAATTCTCTAAGGCTGTAGATACTGCAGTAAGGAGTAGCTCAGTAGGCAGTACAGTTGAAGAGGAATGGACGTCTGTAAGAACGGCACTCACAGAAGTTGGAAAGAAAATCATAGGTGCAAAGAAGGTAAATGCGAAGAAACCATGGGTAACAGAAGAAATACTCCAGTTGTTCGGTGAAAGAAGTACTTACAAAGATGTTCAGGGAAATTCAGGAATACAGAAATACAAGTCGCTGACGAATAAAATAAATATATAGGGCAGGGAAGGAAAACGGTCAGGAAAAATGTGAAGAAATTGAAAAAGAAATGATTACTGGAGGGATTGACTCAGCATATAGGAAAGTCAAAACAAAGTTCGGAAAATTAAAAGTAAGGGTGGTAATGTTAAGAATACAACGGGAACTGCACTCTTAATTGCAAAAGAGAGAGCGTATGGGTGTAAAGAGTACACTGAAGGCCTCTGCCAGGGGGATGATTTAACTAATGTGACAGAAGAAGAAACAGGAGTCGGTTTAGAAGATATAGAGGTTCCGTATTAGGATCAGAATTTAAGAGAGCTTTGGAGGACTTAAGATCAAATTAGGCAGATTGGACAGATACTATTCCATCAAAAAATGGTTCAAATGGCTCTGAGCACTATGCGACTTAACTTCTGAGGTCATCAGTCGCCTTGAAGTTAGAACCAATTAAACGTAACTAACCTAAGGAAATCACACACATCCATGCCCGAGGCAGGATCCGAACCTGCGACCGTAGCGGTCGCTCGGCTCCAGACTGTAGCGCCTAGAACCGCACGGCCACTCCGGCCGGCCATTCCATCAGAAATTCTAAAATCACTCGAGGAAGTGGCAACAAAACGACTATTCACGTTGGTGTGTATAACGTATGAGTCTGGCAACATACCATCTGATTTTCGCAAAATATCATCAACACAATTCCGAAGGGTGTAAGAGCTGACAAGTGCGAGAATTATCGCAAAACCAGCTTAACGGCTCATGCATTAAAGTCACTAACAAGAATAATATACAGAAGAATGTGAAAGAAAATTGAGGATGTGTTAGGTGACGATCAGATTGGCTTTAGGAATGGTAAAGGCACGAGAGAGGCAATTGTGACATTGCGTTTGATAATGGAGGCAAGACGAAAGAAAAATCATGACACGTTCATAGGATTTGTCGACCTGCAAAAAGTGTTGGACAGTGTAAAATGGTGCAAGATGTCGAAATCCTGAGAAAAACGGGGATAAGCTATAGGGATAGACGGGTAAAATACAATATGTACAGGAGCCAAGAGGAAATACTAAGAAAGGACGACCAAGAACGAAGAACTCGAATTAAAAATGTTGTAAGAATGAATGTAATCTTTCAACCGTACTGTGCAACCTGTACTCTGAAGAATCAATGAAGGAAATAAAAGAAAGGGTCAGGAGTGCAATTAAAATTCATTGCGAAAGGATGTCAATGATACGTACGATTCCCTGTCGACATTGCTTCTTGAGTGAAAGTGAAGAGGAATTACATGATGTGCTGAATGTAATTAACAGTCTAATGAATACAGAATACGGATGAGATATCGAAGAAAGACGAAAGTAATGAGAAGTAGCAGAAATAAGATCAGCGAGAAACTTAATATCAGGATTGTTGGTCACGAAGTAGATGAAGTTAAGTAATGCTGCTACCAAAGCAGCAAAATAACAAATGACGGACGGATCAAAGAGGATATCAAAAGCAGACGAGGACTAGCAAGAACGGTTTTCCTGGCCAAGAGACGTCTACTAGTATCAAACATAGACCTTAATTCGAGGAAGAAATTTCTGAGAATGTACATTTGGAGCACCACATTCTATGGTAGTGAAACATGGACTGTAGGAAAACTGGAATCGAAACATTTGAGATGTGGTGCCACAGACGAAAGTTGAAAATCAGATGGACTGTTAAGGTAAAGGAATGAGGAAGCTCTGCACAGTATCGGAGGGGAAAGGAATACGTGGAAAACATTGACAAGGAGTAGGGACAGGATGATAGGATATCTGTTAAGACATCAGAGAATGTCTTTCATGGTATTAGAGGGAACTGTAGAGGGCAAAAACTGTGGAGGAAGGCAGAGATTGGAACACATCCCACAGATAATTGAGGACGTAGGTTGCAAGTGCTACTCTGGGATGAAGAGGCTGGGGCAGGAGAGGAATCCATGGCGGGCTTCAAAGTCAGAAGATAGACGTATCAAAAAACAACAAAAACAACCTCACGAAATTTCTACAGCAAATGCCTCTGTGATGGATAACCCCTTGCTTTTAACGTCTGCCAGTGGAGTTAGTTGAATAAGTCCGTAATGCTGTCCCGACAAATAAACAACACCGTTTCAAAATGCGGGGATCTTCTATTAATCCGCGTTGATACGGGTTCCAGACTGACGGATAATGCTCAAGTACAGGTAGAATGAATGTTTTATAAGACAATTCTTTCGCGGATGAGCAACACTTCCTTAAGATTTTCACAATGTATCTTAATCTAGCATGTTATTTTTCTGCTGTTTGTTTTATGTTGTCATTCCGCTGTAGATCGCTCCGTATGGTACTCTTCGGTATTTTACGGCACTTTCCACTGATTGCGCTTCTTTCCTAGGTACTCTACATTACTTTTTAGTAATTTGTTACTGAAAGTGAAATCGAACAGTTGTGGATCTCCTCGCTTATGGAACTGGTAGGGAGCAAGAATCTGGGTGGGAGTAGTAAGGCTCTGAGCGAAAACAAAATAATGTGTGAAGGAAAATTACTTAGTTATTTACGACAGAGGCCTGTTTTTTAGTTTGCACAAGCAAGTGATACTTGTTCGTACTCATATTTTACTAAACATTTTCTCAAACAACAATTTCTGTTAAACACATTAGCAGACAGCTTGAAATGTCTGTGACATACAGAATACACTGTAGCATGAATAATTTCAAAACACTTAAGGGAAAGAATTACTAATAGTAAATTTACATATATGGTCGTGAAGCAGCCATGGGGAATATTATGCCGCTAATATGAGCAATAAAAGATCTAAAGCAATTATGTACTCATTTTAACAACAATTTCTGTAATATGCATTAACAGTTGCCCGAAACCTGAAATAATATACACATCCGTGAAGCAGACAGGAAATATCATAACATCAGCAATTCCCAAAACGCTTAAATAGAAGTACTAGCAAAAATTTTTAAGAAATTGCGTGCACAGCTGTAAACCGACCAGAGGGGATTGTTGTGTGACTATTTTGTACAATCATGGAAACCAAATAACCTGAAATGTCGACGCCTGTGAAGTAAACTTTTGCATCAACTAATGTCAGTCGCATGGACGACAAAATTAGCTGAAAAAATTGTTAAAACTTTGCAGACATGGCTATGGGGCAGCCAAAGGAAATTAATATCTCACTAACATGCGTAATCGTAGAAACAGAAAACTGAAAATAATGTTCAGGTCTATGAAGCACAATGAGAGCGTTACTAACCACTTTAATGAGCAACGAAGTCCCAGGCAGCCAAAGGGCCTAGAGCACATGAATTAGGCAAGTGCAGTGACGACTCAATTTCGACCGACCTCCCAGGTAGTTGCTCTACAAATTCTAAATCACACAGAGTGCAAATTAAAGTTATCCAGCAACTGAATGACAAACAGCACACGGACTCCCAACCACAACAGGGACATGAGAAGATACAACTGAGTCCATTTGGGCACTAGTACAAAAAATAAGAAAATACATGTGATAGGCACTGAAATACAGGAAATGGGAGACAATGAAGCTTTAATTTAGAACACACATACGCCTTCTGAAACTGATACCCTCTTACAATTAAATAATTATTTGATTTAGACAGGTTCTCATCGAATCGATGCTGAGGCACATAAAAGCATCGGCCGAACACTGCCAAGAGAACGATTCGAATCAGTTTACTGTGAAGTAATCGGCCACAAAAACGGTGCTCAATGTCGTTTCGGTGTAATGGCATCCGTACATCCTCGAAGGATGATGGCGTAATATTCCCTGTTCAGTGCCTCCGACGTATGCTACGGCTGAAAAGTTTCGGGGAGACAGTCCCTTCAGGTTTTTGGGTACTTGAAACGAGAGGGACATCGAACAGAAGCCCGTCTCCCTTTCCGTCTTGTCCTCTTCCTGATTTGTTCCTGTGTAATTTCATCCTCTGGAACCTTGACCACATTTCGCACAGTTGATCGCCACCTGACACGGCCATTAGTACTATTTTCCCAACGACTTGGATTAATACTGATCTTAGCAAGGTCTCTCTTGCAGGCATCCTTAAGGTGTAGGTGGCGTCTTCCCACTGACTTCACACCCTCCTGGAGATCTCCGGACAGCAATTTTTTTCGGTATTTGCTCAGGATCCATGTGCCTAACATTTTTCAGCCACCTTTGATGTTAGTGGCCCAGGAATGTATGAATGCTGGTTGTGCTTGCGAGCTGTAAGACTTAGGTGCTGGGTTCTCTATCTCCCCAAGAGATCTGGAAGATAATCTGGAGACGGCAGAGATGAAAGCTGTTCAGACGAGATTGGTAGTTAGCAAGATTTGTCCAGGAGCCTGATAACACAAGTGTTGTATACCTGTGATTTAGTTTTTATTGTGATCAGTCCATTGTTTCACAATCTGTTTTTCAGTCTAGCTTCTACGACTGTTAATAAGAGTCCACCGACAAGTTCGTATATATTGTACAACCCAAGTACGCAAAGTCATCAACTAGCTGGAGAGAACTGCCATCGATGCTGATGGATGGAATGTTAGTGGAGCTCTGCGCTGTGATATTAGTCTTGTCGGGGCTGATGGTAAGCACAAATTTTCAGATGTATGTGATAATTTTTTAATTAAATACGGTAGTTCATCTTCTGTGTTTGAAAGCAGAACTGCATCGTCTGTATTTAGATTGGTTTTGGCCTTGAGGCGGGCAATTTTGAAAAGAATTCCGTCAGACCTAGTATGCAAATATACAGTCTTGAAATGCAAGATCCCAGATACAGTAGGAACTGACACACATCTGTGCTTTCCACCCCTGTTAAGAGGGAATGCTTTCTATGTCTCACGGTTGAAGCAGAATGGTACTTGCGTTTTCACATAGAGAGGGTCAGTTATTTGAAGAAGTTTAGGTGAACATCCAATCTTCTGCATCAACCTGCCCAATAAATCAAATGCTTTAAAAAGATCAAGAAAAGCAATGTCAGGCCGAAGGAAATCATGGACAGTGTACCTGGCCACATCCACGAGCCAAGGCAGCAGGAAAACACCCGAAGTACAACTGCGGCATACCCGTCACCTCACAGACAGGTCAAAGTTGCAACTCCTCCGTAGGCGAAGGCTCGGCCTTCGATATATCAACTGTACAGACACGATGGGCTATCACCACGGCTCCCAGGTAAAAGCTGATATTCCAAGCCGAGCCGCCAAGGCACCGCCACCCGGGACGCCAAGGAAACTACAGCTAAGCAACGCTATGCAAAGAGTTTCTGCAAGCACAGGAATCCTTATAACCCTTATAGTGTATGTAGATTTAGAGAAGGTTTTTGACAATGTTTAGTGCAATACTCTCTCCTGTACGAACTGACCAAAAATTGCAAATATGGGCTTTGTTGTCGTCTCAATACCAAAATACCAATGTATCGTCCGACAGCTCAACATGGAAATGTGGACGCACTTTCACGCATTCTGATTGGCCCTGATGCACACTTTGTAGCTTCTGCTGCATCTTGTTGTGACATCGATGCTCAGGATTCTGAATTGTTTTAGTCTCTTCCGCTGGACAATAATAAAATTGCAGAGGCCATGGAAGCTGATCTAGATTCGAACATTTTGCTCAACTACATTCGCACATCTCGGTCTCACTCATTGAATAGCATAAAGAACTCTGTCTATCTTGCGCCGCGTTAGCGTACAAGCTGTTGGGGGAGATAAGAGAGGCAGTTTTCCGGCGCAAAGTACGTGGCTGGAGGGTTGCTATAGGGGCGTGGCGAGTGGCTAGCAAATAAGTGGCCTTCGAAATGTTCAATTGTGTGTGAGTTCTTAAGGGACCAAACTGCAGAGGTCATCGCTCCCTAGACTTACACACTACTTAAACTAACTTAAACTAACCTATGCTAAGAACAACACACACACCCATGCCCGAGGGAGGACTCGAACCTCCGGTGGGAGAGGCCGCACGGAGCCTTCGAAAAACCCAAGCGGAAGCTTGGCAGGGGAGCGTATGGCCGATTTGCGCGCTTGGAGGAATTTACCTGTCAGGGAAAAATTGATAAAAACGGAACTAAGAGTGACACGGAGGTGTGAGTTGGCACTCATGAACAGAAAAATATACAAACCTAAATCATCTAGACGCTCCAGAAAAATATATAATATTTTAAAAGATATTATTGTCTTAAAAATTGTAAATTTGTGGAAGTTCAAAAGATAATATCTCTGCAATACTTCAGCCGATTATTATAAACGAAGTGGCTACGGATACGGCTAGCAGAGCTGCATCGGCAATCATAGTCGATTTAACAGAATACATACCATTTTTGAATGAGAGGTCGGAAGATGGGATTCGACCCAGACATACTGCGTTTTTGGTAATACATAAATTTAAAGAGATGAAACTAGCGGCAGCATTCTAAAGGTTAAAGAGATCGATGAGTAATTAAGTATGTGTTTTTATTTGTTTATTACGTTTAGTATCAAAAACCCAGGAAAAGCAAAATCACGCCACAACAACATTATTTGTGAAACAAACGATGGCAGACACAAAAAATAGTACTTTAGATTGTTATTGTACGGAAAATTTCTATATTTCTCAATGTGTCATATGTGTTTTTATGTTTAGTTTTGAATAATAGTAATTTTTTTCCAAAGATTGTTTTGAGTTAGGAAGTCGTTTCGAGGACCATAGGACGGCCATCTTTGGGCGGACCTGAGATCGAACGACACCAAGAGCCGGAGGTGCCGCCCATCTGGGGGTAGTATTGGGTTGGTAGGCACGATCGGAGACAAGTATGTATGTAGTGAGCTCTAAAACGATCACGTTGAGCGCAACATAGTGATTTAGGACAGCAGACAACAGTGTATTTTGTGAACTGTGAACAGACTGTCGAGGGCCGTGATCGTGACATATGAATTTTTTATTGAAGTATTGTAGCATAAGTTATGAACGGTCGCACTAACGTCACATCTCCTCAGACTGCATTTTAAGTATTTAGTCAATATATTGAAGAGTACTCGTGAAAAACAGAAATAAACTACTTGTTCGAATTATAAATCAACGTGAGTGACCTAGTATTTTAAATTTCATCCCAATACCTGCCTGCATTGTTTTTTTTTTTATATTTCATTTCGTCTTGAAAATTAAGTTAACGACGGATGTGACAGATATGACGAACAACGCAGCCAAGCACTGAAACCAGCTACATCTATGGGGTCACTCAGTTAAGCTGAATGTTGAGCAGAACAAACATATATAGTATTTCCGTGTCCTAGCAAATGGGGGCTCAAGCTAAGTATTGAATCTAAACTTACTTTTTCATAAATAATCTTCGAACAGCACCAACATCAACTATATAAATATTTTCAACATTTTCATCGAATTTTTAGAGTATGTAGTGCCCACAACCGTCGTAATACGGGGTTTCTCGTCCGGTATTGTCTTCACCGAACAGGCTCGGTAGGCAGTGCAGGATTGCATTTGAAAAAGAAGAAGGTTGGGAGAAACGCGTTGCCGATCGCCCAGCAGTACGCTGAGTTCGACATCGACCACCAAAGCGGGAGTTGAAGTACAGTTGGCGCCAAACATCAACGCGCCGACTTTGCCGCTCGAATCACTTCCGCTGCCAACCTGCAAGCCCTTCCTTGCGACACCTCACAGCACGGCAGCCTACAGCATTAGGCAGTAGTCGTCACACAGCAGCGGTCTCAACAAAGCTAAGTGTTGGCAGCAGGCGCATTAGTTTCTCAATTCTCTATCTCACAGCCAGTTTAGCTATGGAGTCCGAAGTTAGCGAGGTGATGATAAATAAGTCAGCTGGTGATGTTGAGTCTAGCGGTATTGGGAGTGAATCTCAGACCTCACACCGACAGGGAGAAGAAACGGAAGCTAGTGTAATGACTATGCTCAGATCATTAATGAGCCAAATGAGGAAATTCAAGACTGAATTAAAAACTGGTATGGGGGATATGGAAAGTTTTTTGGGGGCAAAAATCAGAGAATTATATGATCAGTTGGGGGATTTATCAGAGAAGTTTAAAGAGGTAGAAGGAAATCTGAATGCTATGATTGATGCACTGGCTGTTGAATTTTGGGGTAGAACTGGTTCAGGCAGGCAGTTGTGTGACACATGGAATGATGAGACAAGGCAAACTCTGATTGATGCAGATCGGAGGATTGTGGCTAATTGTGATAAAACCAGAACTTTATTATTAGGTAAAGTGACAGTGGCAGCTAGCGACCTACGAAAGGAAACTGAATGTGTGGCTGCTGTTACTGTCATTCGTAATGTAGAAATTGACAAAGTTAACAGCATATTAAGTAACGTAGAATTATGTGGGGCAAATGGAAGTATGGGGTGACCTATGGTACAAGTACCCAGACGTAAGACGTTTTCAGAGAAAAGCAGGTACTGTGCTGTAGATTTTCTAGCAGTATGCAAGGATTGTTTTATTGGTGGTATGAGTGATAACAGCAAAATCAAAATGGTAAAAAGATAGTTGAAGGGTTCTGCTGAGGCATGGGCAAATCAATTTAGTGAACGTTTTAAACTTATAGTATATTTGAACAGATGTTTCTAAATAGGTATTGGAGCCAAGAAAAACAATGCAGATTACATAATGAGTTTTTGAAAGGCCCAGTTTACAGAGGAGGCAGGAAAGCTATGAGAGAATTTTGTCAAGAGGAATTAAGAAAGTTGGTACATTTGGATAGGTCATTGGGAATTTCGACTGAGATTTCTGCTCTAAGGAGAAGGTTACCCGAAAATGTACAGTGGGAACTGATACATTGTCCAACAGAGCCTCTAGAAAATTTCTTCGATTTTATTGAGAGGATGGACCAGGCAATGTGCTATAAGGCAAACTCAGGGAATAATAATTCAGGGAATAATCAGATGAATAATGGAGAGAGAAGAAATAACGCGAGTTGGGCTAATAAACACCGTTATTCAAGCAAGGAAGGAAATTAGAATGGTTATTGGGGAGAAAACAGAGATAGAATTAAAAATGAAATTTGGAGGGATAACAGGAATAGATCTGATGATGATGTCAGATACCAAAGAGGTGCATGGGGAAATGGAAACAGTAGTGATTAAAGGTCAATGCAGGAACAGAGAGGTGGGAGACCAAGGGGACCAAAGGGAAAAAATTCTTTAAACTGAGATTCGTTCCAAACAGGGTCAAATTTGGGAAAATAAATCATGCAGGAAACAGGACCATGAGATGGGAAA
Organism: Schistocerca piceifrons; assembly: GCF_021461385.2. Taxonomy (NCBI): domain Eukaryota; kingdom Metazoa; phylum Arthropoda; class Insecta; order Orthoptera; family Acrididae; genus Schistocerca; species Schistocerca piceifrons. Next base: position 391,534,325 of record NC_060140.1, read on the forward strand.
ATAACTGTGGGAGAAATAATGATGGATCTTTCAATAGTCTTTGGCAAAAAATGGGAGGCATTTTAATGAAAGCAAAAGCAGAGGAACAAGGGAAGAGCAAGTATAGAATAACAATTATAGGCAACCTAATGGGGCGTTTGTTGATCGTGATAAAAATAAATAAATGCGGGAAGAAAGGATTTGTGGAATGGAGGCAATTGTGGGTAATGAGATGTTTGGAGGCTGGTTTAATCAGTATGATAAGAAAGGACCTTCAGAATTAAAAAAAATAGTAAATGTAGGAACCAGAAAGGAGAAATAAATGTTGGGGATTTGGTAAACAAAAGAGATCAGAATGTGGAGGAAAATGATTCAAATACTATTAGCTTGGCAATTATGTTAAGTAATGAGCGTGTATCAGCTGTACAACCAGTGGGAGAAAATGTGTGCTGTGATGTTGAGAGCGTGTATGTGAATGACAGCAGAAATAGCAATGTGTTGATTGCAATGGAACTTTCACTAGTACTAAGAGGTATAAATCATGTGGAGGCCACAGTGTCTGATTCAAATGTTGTTGTAGATGGAGATATACAGGAAGGTATGTGCTCCATCAGTGTGAATGTATTAAACAGTGAGCAGGTAGTAGATCCTGTACCAGATGTTGTCATGTGTAATGATGTTGATATGTGGCACAAGGCTGCAGAATATGTTGTTAATGTATGTGGAGGCACTCACTCCAGTAATGATAGGGAATGTACCATTGAGCAGGCTATAGTTTCTGTAACCAATGAACAAGCAGTAGTTGTGGGTGAAGTTTTTAATGTGCAGAATGGAGCTGCAGGTGTTGATATTGTGGTTGAAAATGTGAGGGATTCTGTTGATTCAAGTAAGTTTATGTTTGTTGCTAATGGTACGAGTGAAGAAGCAGAGCAGGCACATGTTTTCAAGGAAGCATGGGAGATTGAGGCAGAGAGTGATATTTAATCTGATAATTGGTTAGCCAGGGAAAATGGTTTCCTAAGTGGGCACCTGATGACTGGGAGATTAGCAAGCATGATTATGCCAGGCACATCAAGGATTTATGGAGGGAAGGTGAGCTGTTCAAACATGCTTACAAGGAAATAGTTAATGGGGATAAAGATGTTAAGTTATTGGATGAAGAAAATGTATTTACTATGGGAAAAGATGGTAATAGGTGGTAATAATACTGTGAATAATGATAAAATTAGTGAGGAAGATGAGGGTGTTCATGAAATCCAAAATTTCATTGTGCATAATGATGAACAAAGGTAGCCATGGATGAGGAGCTAAATACTCAATGGATGGGGAAAGATGAGTGTGATTATGGGGCTGATGACTGGGATAATTTTGCAACGTTGCACCAGCAGTTGATTCCAGTGGCCTGGGAGGAAGAAAAACATAGAGTTGTTACATAGAAAGTGAGGGGGGTTGAGTGTATGAAACTCTGGAATTAAAGAAGCCTTTGATTTCAGGGAATAAGGACACTGAATCATTTAGTGGAGAGCAGATGTGCACCATGACTAAAGATTGCATACATAAGATAGAGGAGGACTTATTGGCTGAAACAGAATTGAAGCATAATTTTATTGAAAAGGTGCAGCTGATAATAATTGTTGGTGTAGCAGGGGCCTGTGAAACTGTTTGGTGGATACTGGAAGCTCTGTGTCTGGGATGTCAGAGAGCTTTTCTGATCGTATTAAGAACAGGGAAACCGTGGAATGCCTCATCTCAGGGATGAGAATTAAAAATTCTACAGGAACTTTCGGTAAACCAGTGAAGAAGCAGGTAGTTCTAGGTGTAAACATTGGTGGTGAAGTATTTAGTCACTCATTTTTGGTGGTCCCAAGTTTAAATACGAATCTGGTGTTAGGGATTGATTCCCTGAGTAAATATGAGGTATATATAGACTGTAAGGACCAGATGGTGGACTGAATATTGTTGAGGGAAGAAAAGGGTTAAATTCAAAAATGCACTCAATGATGAAGAATTGGTGGCTAGTTAGCATGTAGCACGGTGCTTAATGGATAAGATGGTAGTTGAGAAAGAGATAAGGAGTAAAGTAAATGGTGCAATGGGGATTTCTGAGAAGGTAGAATTATATCAATTATTGAGTAAAAACAAAAAAGTGGGTTTTCTGAAAAACCAGGCAAGGTGAACCCATTAAGGTCAAGTCATACCCCATAGAACTGGCAAATGGGGCCTTACACAGAAACCATCGGCATGATTTAAGATACAAGCCTACAAAGTACAAGGTGGGAGACCTTGTATTAGTAAAGACAAGGGAATGGTCAAAGGATTTAGATGGTGAGATCAAAAAGTTTTTTTTTTTATTTTACTGTAGCTCATTTGTTGTAATATGCTGCCCTCAACCAAATGGTTACAGGTTGGAGTATCGTAAGTCACGTAAACTGTTGGGACTGAGGAATGTAAGTGAGCTCTGACTGTAGTGGGGTTGAATCCTTGTATTATAGTAAGAATAGGTGTTTACTTAATGGTGGTTATATATTAAGGGTAATTTATAATGTGTATGTTAGCTAAGTTTTCTTTTTTCTTTTTTTTTCAAGGGATTCCTTGCTCTATACTGTTTATATGTATGTGTTTAATTTTAGGAATTTTCAGGATGACCTAGCGGTTTTCATGTTTATCTTGGTAAAAGTATCGTGGTACTTGAAATTGTGGAACAGCTGATTGACACAGCTGATTCATAATGGCTAGTGACACAGGCTAAAACAGTTGTACTCACTGTACAGCACTTATATGTACATGATAGGATGTGAATCTGAGAGAGGGACATTGAGTGGCATTTTTCTTATTGTTTACAATGATATGAATATTAATTTTTCGTGAGTGCTGATTGTGATATGGTCATAAACAATTTTCTTTATGTGTGGGGGTGGAGATAGTTCAGAATGGGATTGAATGATGAGAATAAGGAACTGAATGGTATATATAATATGGTCTTGTATTCATTGAAGAAATGTTTGGATTTGGGAGGATGTATAATTTGATTTGATTTTTGTTTACATGTTTAGTATTACTTAGTTTCAGGGAAATATAGATTGATTTGTGGATTATGTTCTGTCTGGGGTATTTTATATATTTGATTTTATTCAGTATGCGGTGCTCTAATTTTCATTGGTCATTGAGCAGCAGTTAGATTATAGTTTGGGCTAAAACTAGGGATAGGGTTGTTGGTGGAACCTACCATGGAACTAATCATACAATAAGTTTTTAAGTACTATTCTGGTAACATATTTTCCTAGTTTAACTTTGGTTAGAGGAGCCTTGTATCAATGTTGTACAGTTGCAATGATCTGACCCTCTTCTGTTCTTCATAGGAAAAAATTGTGGCGATCAAGGGAAAGTCTGTAGCCAGCATATATTTCTTGGTAGCACTTCCAGCTGTATGTTTGTGTCAGGTTTCGCCCCGAAGTTTGGCTTTGACTGTGTCAAGTCTGGATAGCAGAGGGGGTGGGTTTATATCCGATAGGTTCTTAGTTCCCAGATAAATTTTCTGATGGGAAGTTGATTGGGTGAATTTTGTTTGTCCCTGATAGAATCAGATTAACTGACTGGCGGGAGAACTTGAGAAACTGTGCCGGAGGTCTGAGCTGCAGCACTGATGCTACTTGCGATACCTTGCACTGTGTTTATGCGGTAGCAAGTGGAGGTAATTGTGAGCAAACAAGTTGTTGGGGGAGAATATAGCGGCAGTTTTCCGTCGCAGAGCACGTGATGCACGCCCGTGGCAAGTGGCTAGCGATTACGCGGCCTTCGAAAAACCCAAGCGGATGCTTGGCAGGGGAGCGTACCGCTGTTTTGCGCGCTTGGAGGAATTTATGTGCCAGAGAAAAATTGATAAAAACAGGACTAAGAGTGACACGGAGGTGCGAGTTGGCACTCATGGACAGAAAACTATGTAAAGCTAAATTATCTAGATGCGCCACAAAAATTTGTAATAGTTTAAAAGTTACTATTGTCTAAGGAATTATAAATTTATGAAATTCAAAAAGTAATATCTTTGCAATGCTTTATCCGATTAATATAAACAAAGTGTTTGCGTAGGCGGCTAGTAGATCTCCATCGAGCAATCATAGCCGATTTAAAAGAATGTGTACCATTTTTGAATGAGAGGTCGGAATATGGGATTCGACTGAGACATACTGCCTTTTTGGTAATAAATAAATTTAAGGAGATGAAACTAGCGGCAACATTCTAAAGTTTAAAGACGTAGGTGAGTAATTAAGTATATAGTTTTTATTTGTTTATTTATGTTTAGTATCAAAAATTATAGGAAAGCAAAACACGCCACAACAACATTGTTTGTGAAATAAACGGTGACAGATCCAAAAAAACTGGACTTTACATTGTTACTGCCCGGAAAATTTCCATATTTTTCAATGTATCATACGTGTTTTTGTGTTTCGTTTTAGTTCGTCAGTAATTCTTTTGTCGAAGATTGTTTTGAGTTAGGCAGTCGTTTCGAGGGGCATAGGTTGGGCATCTTTGTGGGAGTTGAGTAGGAGCGACGCTAAGAGCCGGACATGCGCCCATCTGGGAGTAGTATTGGGTTGGTAGCCACGATCGGAGACAAGTATGTATGTAGTGACGCTCTAAAACGATCACGTTGAGCGCAACATAGTGATTTAGGACAGCAGTCAACGGTGTATTTTGTGAACCGTGAACAGACTGTCGAGTGCCGTAATTGTGACAGGTAAACTTTTTAGTGAAGTGTTGTAGCGTCAGTTATGAACGGCCGCACTTACGTCAAATCCCCTCAGACTGCATTTTAAGTGTTTAGTCAATATATTGAACACTATTCGTGGAAAAACAGAAATAAACTACTTGTTCAAATTATAAATGAACGTCAGTGACTCAATATTTTAAATTTAACCGCAATATCTGCCTGCGTTGTTTTTTTATATTTTTTTCGGCTTGAAAATTGAGTTTACGACAGATGTGAGCTGGCACCCTATGACGAACAACGCAGCGAAACATTGAGACCAGCTATATCTCTGGGGTCGCTCAATTAAGCTGAGTGTTAAGTGTAGTAAGTACATATATTTTCGTGTCATAGCACCTGGAGGCTCGAGTTAACTATTCAGTCTAATCTGACTTTTGTATCAAAAATCGGCGAACAGCAACAACACCAAATATTCTCATTAATTTCAGCGAATTTTTAGAGTGCGTTTTGCCATTGTCGTCGTAGCCGATACTTTGCATGTCGGCATAGCCTCGCTGTACAGAAAGGAGTAATTCTTGTTCAGAATGACAGTGGACAGTCACGTGTGATGATCCCTAAAAGCTTTGCAAAAAAGAAGTGTTGCAGTTACTTCACTAAGGACACTGAGGGACTGTTCATTCGAAACAGTTCGCACGTCGGCATTGTATTTGGCAGGGGATGGACGCTCAAGTACAACAGATGACTTCACAGTGTCATGCACGTGCGGAAAATCAGTCCGCCCCGCCACAAAAATTCTTTTCTTGGCCTTAGTCGGAATCACCATGGCAACGTGTGCACGTACACTTTGTGGCATCTTTTTGAAACACTCGTTTGTTGATTGTGGTTGATGCATATAAAAAGTTTCCATTTGCTGTGCAAATGAACTCGACTGTGTCACTTAACACAATTCAGGGGTTGTCATTCATTTTTTGCCTTCAAGGGCTACCTGCAGTAGTAGTGTCTGACAACAGCCCTCAGTTCACGTCAATTTGAAAATTCTGTGAACACAATGGCATACAGCATCTAACTAGTGCCCACAGTCAAACTGCGAAGCGGACGATTTGGCAGAACCTTCAAGCAGCACATGGTCCAACTTTGCCCTGCACACACCAGGGATCAAGCACTGCAACTTTTTCTCGCCTCATATCGTTCTCACCCACGAGATGGACCATCGCCGGCGGAATTGCTTCACGGCCGCCACCATCACACACTGCTGTACCCTCCTCAGCATTCGGCGCCAAAGGAAGGCCGCAAGTATCGCTTCGCGCCGCATGATATTGTGTTTTACAGGGTTTTTAGCGGCAGCAGACGGTGGGCGCTAGGCGAGATCGTCCGTCGACTTGGCGCTTGCATGTATCTTCTTTTAGGTCCAGATGGCCATCAAAATCAACGTCACCTCTGTCATGTACACGGTGATTTTGAAGTCTCTCTTCCTCCAGATTCACGGGTCCAGAGGGCAGCACAGTCACAGCAGCCGCCAGAGGGTGTCATCACGATACCGCTGGACTACCCCATGTAGAGACGAGGCCTTCGCCTCCTTTGCCTCGTCTCGTATGGAGCGGGACCCGCCCACACCGCAGCTGTCACCGCCTTCAACTGGTTTATCGCAGCGGGAGGTGGACACGTACCCTTCTGGTCGTTTTCTGGGGGACATTTATGCCAGGGCGCGGGCTGGATGGCGGGGTACGGTCGGCACCTTGACGTTCCCTGTAGCCACAGCTTCCAGCCCAACGTAGCGCCCACAGTCCTGCATCCCCCGCCGTGGTCGTCCTCCCTCCAGGACGACGATCCTTCGCTTTGGAGGGGAGGAATGTTCTGGAGTAACCACAAGCGCTGGAACGAAGACGAAGAACGCAATACCAGAGAAGGCGGTGAAACGACGTCGGCCAGTGGTGGGCCGATTAGGACCGCGCCATGACAGGAGCGACGCCTGCAAGCAGTGAATATAAGCGCCGCTCCTGCCAGCCTTGGCCAGACATTAGTGGAACGTATTCGCGGAGCCTAGCACGACCCAGCAGAGAGTGCTACAAGAACAGTTAGTAGTGATCCACACACCGTGTGTCAACTGGCTGGAGCATTGGATATAGCCAAGAGCTCCAAGCATATTGCATGTCGCCCATCGATTACGACAACATAACATATTGTACATTAAAGTTAAATATTGTCACTCTTCTTCATAGAAATAAAACTACTAATGTTATTTGCTTGAATTGTTGTATAGAATTCCGAGAACGCAGCATTCCTTAGGCACCCTATACGAGACGATTGAACAAGACACAAGATAAAAAAAAATTACAAAACGATTTAGAAAAAATATCGGTGTGGTGCAAAAATTGGCAATTGGCCGTAAATAACGAAAATCGTGATGCCATCCACATGAGTGCTAAAAGGAATCCGTCAATCGTCGGTTACACGGTAAATCAGTCAAATATAAAGACTGTAACTTCACCTAAATACCTAGGAATTATAATTGTGAACAACTTAAATTTCAAGGAACACATAGAAAATGTTATGAGGAAGGCTAATCCAAAACTGCGTTTTATGAGCGGGACACTTAGAAAATGTAACATATCTACTACAGAGTCTGCCTACACTACGATCCTCTTTTAGAATACTGCTGCGCGGTGTGAGATCCTTATCAGATAGGATTGATGGAGTACATAGGGAAAGTTCAAAGAAGGGCAGCACGTTTTGTAATATTGCGAAATAAGTGAGAGAGTGTCACTGAAATGATACAGGATTTGGTGTGGACATCACTAAAAGGAAGGCGTTTTTCGTTGCGGCAGAATCTTCTCATGAGATACCAGTCACCAGTTTTCTCCTCCGAATGCAAAAATCTTTGTTGATGCCGACATTCAAAGGGAGAAACGATCATCATGATAGAATAGTAGAAATTAGAGCTCGCACGGGAAGATATAGGTGATCTTTTTTTATTATTTTATTTTGCGCGCTGTGCGAGAGTGGAATAATAGAGAATTATTGTGAAGCTGGTTCGATGAACACTCTGCCAGGCACTTGAATGTGATTTTCTGAGTAACTATCCCTGAGATGAACTATCCCCGTTTCCGAATGCTTCATGAGATAAAACACATTTAATATCACTTTTGTACTTTTTTTAATTGAATATTGGAAAAGCGCAATATCCAGAAAAAACGTGTTGCAGTACAAAACTGAAGTATATAAAATTTCCTACGCAGAAAGTCCTATTCATTTTTTTCTCTAAGAGTAATAATTTACAGTAAGATACCGTGAAAATAGTGAAAATCTCACGCGACACGCATGCGCTGTTGCTTAGGTAGTTTTTGTAGGTCAATTTCTAGTAATTTACCAACTTAATAGACCACAAGTGTCTCGTATCAAATTGTTCGTCTCAGCTTCCTGATTTTAAATGTAATCCTTGCATGAACTCCGTATGAACTATTGCAACAATACATATGCTTTGAATTGGAAACCTCTAAAATGGCTTACTACCTTTTTTTCTCATCTGCGTCTACATCACCATGGATACTCTGCAAATCACACTGAAGTGCCTGGCAGAGGTTTCATCGAACCACCTTCATAATAATTCTCTATTATTGTACTCTCAAATAGCGCGCTGGACAAACGAACCTGTATATCTTTCCGTGTGAGCTCTGATAGTTTCTTCCTATGTAGCTCGTCGTCAGCAAAGTATTTTGTCATTCGGAGGAGAAAGTTGGTGACTGAAATATCGTGATAAGATTCCGCTGCAACGAAAAAGCCTTCGTTGTAAGAGTGTCCATCCCAAATCCTCTTTCACGTCCGTGATACTCTCTCCGGTTGAGCCGTGACTTCCTGTGATGCTCTTGGCGGGATAGTTTCTCTGTCGAAGTTACGCGCTTTGCGGCGTCCTGGTTGGCTAGCCCCCTCTATTTAAGACGGCCGCGGCGCACGGCGTTTGACTCTGTCGAGGGCAGTGACAGAGGGAAGACAGCGCATAGAGCATCGCAAGTAGTCTGTCGCAGCTTGGTGTACTGCGAGGACGCACGGTGTTTACATTCCGGCGTCTGGGTCTAGTGGCGAGAGAAAATGGGGTGCAGGAGCAGTCACTGGCCAACATAAGCTCGTGTGTATCTCGAATCCTGTGGAGAGGGCGGCAGTTTATCCTGGCGTGTATGTTAACAGCGAGCTCCGGGACTAGTTTTAAATGGTGAGCCATTTGTGGTGGAACTTTTGGATGTGACTGCTCCGTGAAACCACTTTGATTTTCGCTAGTCTTTCCTTAAGCACTAGGACGTAGGTCCGGGATACTTGGTATTGCAAGTCCATGTAACTGCACTGTGCCCTGATTCCGTTGCATTTATCTTGAATTACAAGTGTGGGCGATATTCGGCGATTCCTTTATTTATTGTTAATATGCCAAGTGGTCAATTTTATGAATCAGTCTATTCTATGTATGCAACTTCGCCCGCTAATTTAAATTGGAATTGCAAACCTTTTCCTTGTTGGCAACCATTATAGTAACAATTTTGCGCCGTCAAACGGTACTTTGGTATTTAAGGTTGTGTGCGGATTGTCTGGTCAATATTACCCTGAGCTAATTTTGGTTTATAAATTTATCAAGTGAAATTTCACATCATTGGAGACTGTTTAATGAACTATTGCTTTAATAGTATCATATTTGGCGCTACCCAGTGCTTTGCAGTTGGTTTTAGTATTTCATTGAATTGTTTATTAATACTGGGTTTGCGTGTTCTAGAAGGCGTTATTGGTGTCCTCCTGCCTCTTGTTGTCACTTGAGCTCTCGAGCACGGAATTCAGATGTGAGTTCGATATGAACGCCAAACGTCCAGAATGTGCTGATTGCTGTGTAGCTCATTCAGGCTATCATAACAGCATATTGCCGAAGGTTTTCCATAATAGTTACTTCAAGTAGTTATGAGATATTGCTATTTCAGTATTTTTAAAACCGAATACCTTTTATAAATTGTTGTTTTTCATATTCACAAGGCCGGATAATTGACTGAATTTCACAACTAGTGAGCTCAGATCTGCAGTTATGTTAAAATTATATTTCTGTCAAGTAATTTTCTATTACATTTGGGGCCATATGGCTGTTTTTCTTTTAAATTTTTTTGAATTACTGTCACTGCTTTTATACAACTTGATAATTGATGTAGATCACCGCATTCTGCAAATTCTAATTAATCATTGTGTTGTTACCAGTGCTCTGTTTCAATTAACGCAGTGAAAGTAAATTTTTGTATCCTCAAATAGGGTCAGCATTCCACTCCAGCAGCCCATGTGCCCTATACCTCACCATCCCTATTTTGCGATAATACAAATCGAACTGCCCTTCTTTGAACTTTCCCGATGTGCTCCGTTAATCTTATCAGATCGCGCAGCAGTACTCCAAAAGAGGACGGACAAGCGTAGTGTAGGCAGTCGCTTTAGTAGATCTGTTACATTTTCTAAGTGTTCTGCCAATAAAACGCAGCCTTTGGTTAGGCTTCCCCACAAAATTTTCTATGTGCTCCTTCCATTTCAGGTTGTTCGCGACATAATTCATAGGTATTTAGTTGAATTTACGGTCTTTAAATTTGACTCATTTATCGTGTAACCGAAGTTTAACAGAGTCCGTTTAACAATCATGTTGATGACCTCCCACTTCCCGTTATTTAGCGTCAATAGCCAATTTTCGCACCAAACAGATATTTTTTCCTATATTGTTTTTCAATTTTTTTTGGTCTACTGATGAATTTACTAGACAACAGAAGACAGCATCATCTTCAAAAAATCCTAAGACGGCTGTCCAGATTGTCTCCTACTACACTGCCTTGGGGGAAGCCAGAAATCACCTCTGTTTTACTTGATGACTTTCAGTTAACTACCACGAACTGTGACCTCACCGACAGGAAATCATGAATCCAGACATATACCAGTAACGATACTCCACAGGTACGCAATTTCATTACAAGCCACTTGCGTGGTACAGCGCCAAAAGTTTATTTTAAGCTTAAGCTTCATTTAATTTTATAATACATCTCTGATACGTATGGACAGGTATACATCGTATTTCTGTGCGTAAGTATATTAGTGTACATAATTACATCTATTAGGTACCACAAACAGTAAACTTATTTTTCCATAAAGTGCAGTATAGGCTCATATGTTATATCAGACAAAAGATATTAAGAATCCTATCTGCGGATGGTCGATAACATAAAGTAACCTACCGGCACAATATTCACCGGCATATTATTTTCGTTATTCTCACATGTACCATATTATTAAAAGTAGGGGACCAAAATTCGTACATCATATGCCATGCCATGTGTAATATTAAAAATTACATAACAAAGTCTGAATCGCAAAAGATTACATCTGGCCTTTTAAGGTGGAGTGCAAGTCAGTCTAAAAAATAAAATAATAGTGATGTAGTAACAAATACGTCATTTGGTACATTAGAACAAGTAACGCATATATACATATATACACACACATATATATATATATATATATATATATATATATATATATATATGGTGAGTCAGTAATTATTGCCACCTAGAATGACTCCGAAAGTGTAAAGCAGCTGAAAAGTTTGTGGGACAAATGTTTCATGCGACAATGGTGGCCATAATATGACCTTGGTTTTTTGTTCCTAGGTGGGGTCGCGTCAGAGATATGGTCAATTTTTTTTTTTTTTTGGATGCTATAGTTTGGTACTTATTTTCTGACAACGGGTATCGAGACGAATCCAATGATGTGTAACAGTAAGGACTTTGAAGGTCAACGAAGGTCACAAAGGTGGCATGAACATCCATATACGACTCACCCTGTATATATATGACAGGCGAAGTTTCACTTCATCCTTTGTGTGGTGTTAAGGTAACACTGCAAAACTGTGGTTGGATTAAATCATGTCAGTACATTTAACTAACTGTACAACTCATTGCGAAATGGAGGTAGTAGCTATAGCTTTGAGGAAAATAGCCTCATTTAGAGCTCATACTTTGTAAGAATTACAGTGCTAGCAGATGTACAGCTCATACATCATGTGACATGTTACAGGTGGAAACCGCGAAAAATACCCCGGACTTCCTCATGCGGCGGTTCATCAGTGCGTAGATTACTATCTGTGCCTTTTTTTAGTGGATGATTCCCTCTCAACAGTGTTATTGCGTAATTTCCCAATGCGATACAACATCTCCTCTTGAAGTACCTGTATTTCACTGCTTTATCGTAAAAAGTGGTCAGCAGCTAGTAGGACTCATGCACTGAGGGTTGAGTGCAAACTTAATTACACAACTGGTAATTAAAATTGCTACACCACGAAGATGACGTGCTACAGACGCGAAATTTAACCGACAGGAAGAAGATGCTGTGATATGCAGATGATAAGCTTTTCAGAGCATTCACATAAGGTTGGCGCCGGTGGCGACACTTACAGCGTGCTGACATGAGGAAAGTTTTCAACCGATTTCTCATACAAAAACAGCAGTTGACTGGCGTTACCTGGTGAAACGTTGTTGTGATGCCTCGTGTAAGGAGAAGAAATGCGTACCATCACGTTTCCGACGTTGATAAAGGTCGGATTGTAGCCTATCGCGATTGCGGTTTATCGTATTGCTACACCGCTGCTCGCGTTGGTCGAGATCCAATGACTGTTAGCAGAATATGGAATCGGTGGGTTCAGGAGGGTAATACGAAACCCCCATGCTGTATCCCAACGGCCTCGTATCACTTTCAGTTGAGATGACAGGCATCTTATCCGCGTGGCTGTAACGGATCGTGCAGCCACGTCTCGATCCCTGAGTCAACATGTGGGGACGTTTGCAAGACAACAACCATCTGCACGAACACTTTGACGACGTTTGCAACAGCATGGACTCTCAGCACGGAGACCATGGCTGCGGTTACCTTGACTCTGCATCAGAGATAGGAGCACCTGCGATGGTGTACTCAACGACGAACCTGGGTGCACGAATAGCAAAACGTCATTTGTTCGGATGAATCCAGGTTCTGTTTGCAGCATCATGATGGTCGCATCCGTGTTTGGCGACGTAGCGGTGAACGCACATTGGAAGCGCGTATTCGTCATCGCCATACTGGCGTATCAACCGGCGTGATGGTATGGGTGCCATTGGTTACACGTCTCGATCCCCTCTAGTTCTCACTGACGGCACTTTGAACAGTGGACTTTACATTTCAGATGTGTTACCACCCGTGGCTCTGCCCTTCGTTCGATCCCTGCGAAACCCTACATTTCACCAGGATAATGCACGAGCGCATGTTGCAGGTCCTGTACGAACCTTTCGGGGTACAGAAAATGTTCGACTGCTGTCATGGACAGCACATTATCAAGATCTCTCACCAGTTGAAATCGTCTGGTCAACGGTGGCCGAGCAACTAGCTCATCACAATACGCCAGTCACTACTCTTGATGAACTGTGGTATCGTGTTGAAACTGCATGGGCAGCTGTACCTGTACACGTCATCCAAGTTCTGTTTGGCTCAATACCCAGGCGTATCAAGGTCGTTATTACGGCCAGAGGTGGTTGTTCTGGGTACTGAATTCTCAGGATCTATGCTCGCAAATTGCGTGAAAATGTAATCACATGTCAGTTCTAGTAAAATATATTTGTCCAATGAATACCCGTTTATAATCTGCATTTCTGCTTGGTGTAGCAATTTTAATGGCCAGTAATGTATGTCTAAAGGCAGTTCGTGCATTTCGTGGATCGAGGATCTCGATGACTTTTGCTTGTTGTCGATATTAGCACTGGTAAAGTATCAGTCCCAGGGATTCCAAGACTTCCGCGAGTCTTTCCATTTCAAGTTTGGAGTAGAATAAAAATCACAAAAGAAATAGTTTTTCTTGTGATAATTACAAATTATATTTTTTTACTTTTTGGCTTTATTTGTACTGCGAAAGCTTTGATCTTGCCAATATTTTTGATACTATGTCAAGGGAAGTACCCTATGGTTTTTAGTGAGTGAATTTACGAATATCATTCCTCGCCAGGTGACTATGCCTGGACTGATTTACATCGATAGTCATAATGTTTTAGTTTTTCAGTGTAAACGGGGGTATCTTTCGATTGTATTGACTTCGAGGCTTCACCTTGTTGCACTGTCAAGGGACAGTAGACCTTAATATTTGACGTAATTTTCAACTTGATATGTTTACCGGTTTCAGAGTAAAACTGTTCTGAACAATCGAACAGATAGACAGACGGACGGACAACAAAGTAATCCTGTAAGGTTCAGCTTTTACTGTTTAGAATACAGGATCCTGAAAAGAAAAAGAGAAATTTAATTTGTATTATATGAGTTTATTAATTCAGAGAACTACATTATTCATTGAATTGTTTGTTGGCAAGTGTAACACGCGTACTACCTTCACTCATCGATTTCTTTTGCTGGCAGTTTATTTTGGCTAATAGTACACGAAAAACTCCCACACAAACGGTTCGCTCTTAAAATTTCGTATTCCTATGGCACGAACAGCTGAGACGTTCGAGCTCAAACTGAGGAACAACTGTTTACGGAAATGCGGTGCCTTGTTAGGACGCCAGCATTTCTGCCCGGTCCGCACAGACGCCACGAACGTCCTCAGATGCGGTCCTCGTACTTGTAGGCACCGAAGGGCTTGCTGTTGTGCACCGCGTTGGAGGCGCTGTAGCCGTACAGACCGTACGCGCCGAGGCCGTACGGCAGGTAGCGGCCGTACGCCTGTGCCAGCAGCAGCGGCAGCAGCCCGCCTGCGCCCGCTCCGTGCAACAGCGGGTAGTAGCCGGCCGCACCGGGGCCCAGCAGAGAGCTCAGCACCACCGACGACAGCAGGGGGTTGGCTGGCCCCAGCAAGCCCAGTGAGCCTGCGGTTCCCAGCAACCCTAGCGGCGACACCACAGAGCCGGCCGCCGCGTGGTCCTGCACCGGGTTCTCGCCCGCTCTCACAGGTGGCAGCACCGCAGTCGGCCGCATCTCCGTGTCTGCGGCGCCAGCCGAAACCAGAAGCGCCACCGTCATCTGATAACACAGGCAACAGGTTGTGAGCAGACCATTATTTCGGCAAAACAAGGAAAACACCTTCCATCCCTGTTGAATGATTTTATTCAATAGCAGTCTGCAACTTCTCGCAAAGAACACAAATATCTCCATCCAGAACTACACCACTACTCTGGAATTCACAGTTAAGTGCCTGGCAGAGCGTTCATCGAAAGAAAAGCAGTGCACCTGGAAATATGACGTAGATTTTTATCCGTTGACGACATATACAACATGGGAGAAACAGATGCACTGATAATGGTTTCAATATCATCCGCCAACAGATGGCATAGTGGTATAGTTACCAGAGCGTCATGTCTGTCTACCCTTTAAAGGGAATGCTCACGGCTAGAGGGACCTCAAATTCGTGTGTCTACCCTTTAAAGGGAATGCTCACAGCTAGAGGGACCCCAAATTCTATAAGTCCCTCCAGATCCTCGAGCACATTGCACTCCGCCTAGAATTCTGTATACGCCTCCCGTCCCCCACGTGGATCCTGTATGACCTCATTCCTTTCCCCCATCTGCTCCTATTCCTCAAACATATCCGCATACTCTACACCTCCTGCATCCTTGATCCCCCTCACCCCCTGGTTGCTCCTCTCCTCTCCAATCCCCGCCCTCTGCCACGCCTTTACTGTTGTGTCCCCCCTACCCTTCATCTCTACGCCCTTCATCTCCTTTCCCAAGGTGGCGTCCGTCAACTCCCCCTCCCAGATGATGCCCTCTGTCCCTTCATTTATCCCTCTGATCCTCACCTCCCCTCCTTTCCTCTGTCGTTTCCCCAGTCTCCCTCTTCCTCCCCCCCCTTCCATCCTGTTTTCTCCCCACCTAACCTCTCTCTGACTCCCCTCTCCCCCCGAGTCCTTTTTTATACCCCTCCTCTGTCTTTCCCCACTCCCTGTCGCGTCTGCCCAGCACCCGCCCCCCTCTTATGGGTCCTCGTCCTCCATCGGCTCCTTTCCCCCCTCCCCCCACTTCGTTTTTTCCTCTCCTTCCCCCCCCTTTCCCTACCTGTCATCTGTCCAGGTTCCCCCCATCTGCTCTCGATTGTTGCATATCATATTTGTGCCAATTTTTTAGTACATTGTTCAAGAGAATGTTCAGTGTTGTTTCGTCTTCCCAAAGTGTTGTGAACAGAAACCATGCTGTCGCTAGGTGTAAATTTTATATCTCTGGCAAACAGAAAC
This sequence comes from Schistocerca piceifrons, assembly GCF_021461385.2. NCBI lineage: Eukaryota > Metazoa > Arthropoda > Insecta > Orthoptera > Acrididae > Schistocerca > Schistocerca piceifrons. Next base: position 391,550,248 of record NC_060140.1, read on the forward strand.
CAGACTGTCGCCGTGCTTTTTTTAATTGTCTGTCTATTCTTTTACCTGTCTGCCTCGTATGTATTTTATTAGCATCATCAACCCTTTGTTCTATGTTTTAAGTTCCACGATTTTCCGCCATTTTACCATTTAAGTCAGCGATTTTATCGTCTGCTTTTATTATTTGTAATCTTCAACTTTTTAAAACAATTTCTGATGGCTGAAGAGCGGCGTACTAAGCTGCTGCCAGCCCACCACCTTCGGGGGTTAAAAAAAAAACAAAAAAAAAAAACTTCCGAATGTTGGGACGGTCTTTTCGGAGAAGTGCCATAAAAGTGAGACGTGGTGCTTCAGTTGTGTGTCGATGCTGGTATCAGTGATCACGCGACCGTTCTCACACCCTTAAACGCGGTTCTGGACGTCTACGCAGCACAAACGCCCGCCTGGATCGTCGTATTGTAAGAGCAGCAGTGGCAGATCGTACAACTGCCACAGCACAGTTAAGAGGGTTTGTGAACTCCGACGCCTCAGCAACTATGGGCATACACACGTTTAGCCCGTCTTCCACTCTAGCCACAGCATCGACAAATATTCTGCTGCTGTCAACGGATCACTTGGAAGATGGAGTAGCGCGCTGTGGTCTTCAGCGACGAAAGCAGATTCTACCAGCAGGCAAGCGATGGTCATATGCACTTACGATGTAGACGTGCGTTCACCTCTTTCACTGAGTGCATTCATCCAAGACACACTGGCCCCAGCGCAGGCCTTATGGTCTGTGTCGTCATAAGTTACAACTGTCATTCAGCTTTGGTGTTTCTGTAGGCGATGCCAGACAGCGATCAGGAGGTGCAGAATGTTGTTAGATCTGTTCTTTCGTCGTTCTTGCAACAATAAGGTGATGTGTTGTTCCAACAGGATAATACTTGTCCACACGCTGCCCGCTAAACGAGCAGCAGTTTCTCTGGTCAGCACAATCTCCAGACTTGCTTCCAGTCGAGCACGTATGGGATATAATGGTACGAGAAATGACTCGAGTGGCACGTCAACCAAGGACTCTAACAGAAGTATGTGAACAGTTCGAGCAGGCTTGGCATAACGTATCTCAGGACAGTATTCGCATCTGCACCATCGACTGGATGTCTGAGTCATCGTCTGCATTGCCGCCCATAGTGGGTACAGCGCACAATGTATCTACGTCCAATGTATTCGTGCTGGCAGTCGCTCTTGATTCGAATTTTGGAATATTTACTTCATCATTTTTGTTGTAGGAATCTCAGAAAACCATGTTTACTAGCTCTGCCTCACTTCTCCGTCATCAGCAACATGCCATTGCCATCATGCACTGAAGGCATTGACTGCGTCTTGCTGCTGGTGTATTTTACACAAGACTAGAATCTCTTTAGATCTTTCTGCCAGATTTAGACACTATTTCGTTGTGGAATCACTTAAAAGCATTGAAGTTCACGCTAAATTTCGAGGTTCTGCTATACTTCGCGATATTGGGGCTTTTGCGTACTTTCAAATTTGGGATGCTTTCCCTGTTGGTCGTGAATACGATAGCTGAGGCAACACAATGGTTTGACATGTTGTGAAAATAACACGGACAAGCATTGATTTGTGAGCGAGAGCATTATTGTGATGCTATTTCCATTTGTGGTTTTGCTTCACTTCTGGTCGTTTTCTTAGGATTGCTTCATGAAAACGGAGTATAACTTCCAGGTGGTATTTCTTATTCACCCTACGAATATATGGCAGGAATTCATGATGCACTGTCCCGTTATAATCGAAGGAAACAAGGAGAATAGATTCACATGTGATCGAACTTGTCGAACTTTTATCCGTCATGGCTCTTCAGGTAGTTACCTTTGGGGCGATTGGGCCTTGGTTTCGACATCATAGCGGTATTATTCGTGTTCCGTCAACTTTCATAACTTTATTTAGAAGGTCCAGTTCGGTATCGACTCCATTTGCCAATTTCCGAGCGATATCTTCTCGACGTCGTTTTTGGTTGAAAGCCAACAGTTTCAGAACAAATTTTACTGCTACACGTCTCATACCAAAAGCATCCGAAAAACATTGCTTTGCATGAGCTACAGGACTTGTTAACACCATCAGTGTGCCGTGGAGTGGCACATCTGTGCCGGCAAGCGTCTCTGACGCTTGGCGGAGGCGCCATCCTGGGCCGGAAATCTTAGCTAGAGCCGCAGAATGGCAGTCAGTGTTAAGTTCGCAAGAGAAGGCGCCTGGTTCTTCCTGGACACACCCAGTACGGATTTTGTGCGAACTGTCTACCTAAAGTCATTAGGTGAACCTTGGGAGAAATCGGCATTTATCCAGATTTCATGGTCGGAATGCATATAGAGATTTGGCGCAATTGTGGCCTGGGGCGCAGATAGTTGACTTTGTATGATAATAACTATGGACAGCAAACAATTAAGGAGGTATGACTAATCGTGTGTCGTACGCCCATATTACTGCTATATAACTCGTGTCTACATTTCTAGTTACGCAGCCTGTGTGGATAAGAGGGTTGGAACATAAATAGCGGCAACTATTTATTCACAACCGATACAAAAGAGTTACATGTTTTCACATGTTACTGTCCTTCAAAGTAGACACCAAAGTTATGTAGAACCCGTTGCCAGCGATGTGCAAGGCGTAGTATACCGTTAGCAGAGACCTATTGATGGTGCGAATGGAGCGGTCTAAAGTTATGGTGATTCTCGTGTACGACTGTGATGGTGTTATCCTAACGCATTACGTTCCTCCACGGCAGACCGTCAATGCACAGTATTACTGTTCGTTATTGGAGCATCACCTGCGATCTGCTTTGCGAAAGAAGCGGCGGCAATTTCTTCGCAACGCACCCATCATTTTGCACGACAATGCGCGAGCGCATACAGCGGAAGATGTGGCTGCTCTGTTCGACCGATGGGACTGGGAAGTACTGCACCACTCACCATACTCCCCGGAATCCAGTCCTTGTGACTCTGATTTGATTCCGAAGATGAAGGAACCACTTCGTGGCATTCGCTTCAGAACTGTTCCAGAGATTCGACAGGCAGTAGACCGCTCCATTCGCACCATCAAAAAAACAGACTCTGCAAACGATATACTACGCCTTCCACATCGCTGGCCGCAGGTTATACACAACGCTGATTACTACTTTGAAGGACAGTAACAGGTGCAAACATGTAACTCTTCTGTATCGGTTGCGAATAAATAGTTGTCACTATTTAAGTTCCAACCCTCGTACTAGTGGTGACAAAAGAGTATTCTGTTATCATTTTCCTGATAGTGGTTTCGTTTACATCACACTACTAACTCTCTTAGAGGCAGTTGTAATACCTATGTCAAATCGAGCGTTTCTCACTTCGCCATAACTGTCCTCGTTATATGTATGCCACACCTGAGCAGACCGATGTGGAATGAAGTATTTCTGTATGATAGAAGCAGAGTGATTTTAAAGGTTTACATTACAGTGACCAACATCAAGATACAGGCGTATGTACAATCCGGTATTTAAGTATGCTGAAGAGGCATCCCTCTATTTTTTAAACAAAAGGTGCGGAGGGAGGGGGAGGGGGTTGTATGATTGTTTTACTCTCGCTGTTATAACACGATGTTTGAGATAATTATGTGTCAAGAGTACCTGAGACTTGTATAAAGTTCTATTGCTATGATTGACAAACTTATAATGTGTGACCACTGTGTTGTTTAAAAAGAATTATCTGGAGGAGAATAATCTCTCAGTGGTCCCACTGTAATTTCCTCGCAACTTAGTAAAACTCTGTTGGTATGAAAGCTTTCACGACCGGATGACATATCTTCTGGTAAACCTTTCGGGATGTAAGGTCGTGGTCCATGAAACTCTTCAGCTCCTAACGTTTCGTCGACAAGACTCACCGGAGGAGAAACACCCCTCTGAAGATGTCCAGCGCAGCTCTGGACGAAACGTTAGGAGCTGAAGAGTTTCATGGACCTTAGATCCCGGAAGGTTTACCAGAAGATCTGTTGGTATTTCTTCCCAGCACCTAATTATGGTTGTGGTTAGATTACCTCAAGAAGTGTCTGATACAATGTAACATTAGTCGACCTCCAGTGAATATTGTCAGTAGTACTACTCCGGCGCCATTTGCTGCCGGTGCACTGCTTGACGGTTGTCTACGTAGCTGGTCTGAAGCTACTGGGGCACCTGGGTTCTCAACCAAGCTGTGATCAAAAGAAATTTACGAATCTTTATCAAGTGTTGATAGTTAATTTAAAATGAATGGCTGTTAAAGAATACCTGATTGTCACAGTAGCCTACATGAGATGCTCCCATTGCCTAGTGTACGATGTTTTATATGGCCCGTCATAAATTCGTCTCCCGTGCCAACCGCCTCATGTCTGTGTAGCTGAGTAGAACTTGCAACTTAGGTCCCCAGTTATTCGCTGTTCACAGTTTTTGCCCTTTACAGCTCCGTCTAGTACTTGCAAGTCGTTCCCTCATGTCTTAACAGATGTCCTATCATGCCGTCCCTTCTCCTTGTCAGTGTTTCCACATATTCCTTTCCTCACCGATTCTCCGCTCAACCTCCTCATAACTTGCCTTATCAGTCCACCTAACTTTCAACATTCGTCTGTAGTAGCACATCTCAAGTGCTTCGATTTTCTTCTTTTCCGGTTTTCCTACAGTCCATGTTTCACTACCATAAAATGCTGCGCTCAAAAGTACATTCTCAGAAATTTCTTCCTCATATTAAGGCCTATGTTGTTTGATAGTAATAGACTTCTCTTGGCCAGAAAGCTCTTTTTGTCAGTGGTAGTCAGCTTTTGATACCCTCCTTGCTCCGTCCGTCATTGGTTATTTTGCTGCCTAGGTAGCAGAATTCCTTAACTTCATCTACTTAATGACTATCGCACCTGATGGGTTTCTCGCTGTTCTCATTTTTGATACTTCTCATTACTTTCGTCTTTCTTCGATTTATTCTCAGTCCATATTCTGTACTTATTAGACAGCTAATTCCATTTAACAGATCATTAATTCTTCTTCACTTTCACTCAGGAAGCAATGTAATCAGCGAATCGTATCATTGATATCCTTTCGCCATGAATTTTAGTTCCACTCCTGGACCTTTCTTTTATTTCCATCATTGCTTATTCGATGTACAGAATGAAGAGTAAGGGCGAAAAACTACATCCCTGTCTTACACCCTTTTTATTCCGAGCACTTCGTTCTTGGTCGTCTACTCTTGAGTCTTGTACATGTTGTATATTATCTCTCTCTTCCCCTTATAGCTTACCCCTATTTTTCTCAGAATTTCGAACATCTTGCAGAATTTTACATTGTCGAACGCTTTTTCCAAGTCGACAAATTCTATAAAAGCGTCTTGATTTTTCTTTGGTCTTCGTCAACCGCAACGTCAGAATTGTCTCTCTGGTGCCTTTACCTTTCCTAAAGCCAAATTGATCGTCATCTAACACATTCTCAATTTTGTTTTCCATTCTTCTGCATATTACTTTTGTCAGCAACTTGAATGCATGCCTTTCAAGTTGCTTTTGCCATAATTCTAGTACTTGTCAGTTCATGCAGTCTTTGCAGTAGTGTGGCTGATATTTTTCCGAAAGTCAGACGGTATGTCGCGAGACACATACATTTTACACACCAGCGTGAGTAGTGGTTTTGTTGCTACTTCACCCAATGACTTTAAAAATTCAGGTGGAATAGTATCTGCCTCATTTGACCTTAAGTCCTCCAAAGCTCTCTTACATTCTGATTCTAGTACTGGATCTCCCATCTTTTCTAAGTCGAGTCCTGTCTCTTCTTCTCTTACATCAGACGACCTTCCCCCTCATAGAAATTTTCAATGTTCTCTTTCCACCTATCCGCTCTCTCCTCTGCATTTAACAGTGGAATTCCCGTTACACTCATAATGTTACCACCCTTGCTTTTAAATTTACCGAAGGTTATTTTGACATTCCTATAAGCTGAATCAGTCATTCGGACATTCATTTCTTGCTCGATTTCTTCACATTTTTCATGGAGCCATTTCGTCTTAGCTTTCCTGCACTTCCTATTTATTTCATCCTTCAGCGACTTCTATATCTGTATTCCTGTATTCCTCAGTTTCACTCAACATTTTTGTACTTCCTTCTTTCATCGATCAGTTGAGTATTTCTTCTGGTACCTCCGGTTTCTTCGCAGTTACCTTTCTTTCCAATTTCTGTGATTGACCTTTTCAGAGATACCCACTCAACTTTAACTGTGCTCTTGTATCTTTAGCCTTAGAGAACTTCATGCGTATCTCGTCAATCCTTAGTACCTCCCTATCCTACTTTTTTGTGTATTGCTTCTTGCTGACTAAATTTCTTAAACTTCCGCCTACTCTTCATTACCACTAAATTGTAAGCTGAGTCTATATCTGCTCCTGGGTACGCCTTACAATCCTGTATCTTATTTAAGAATTTCTGTCTGACCAGGATGTAATCTAACCTAAGTTTTCCCGTATCACCTGGCATTTTTACAAGTATACTTTCTCCTCTAGTGATTCTTGAACGTAGTATTCGCTATGACTAACAGAAATTTCTTGCAGCACTGAATTAGTCTTTCTCCTCTCTCATTCCTTGTCCCAAGCCCATATTCTTCTGTAACCTTCTCTTCTACTCTTTTCCTACAACTGCATTCCTGTCCCCCATGACTATTAGAATTTCGTCTTTACCTACTGTGTTACCCTTTAATATCCTCACAGAATTTCTCTATCTCTTCATCTTGCGATGTCGGCATGTATGCATGGATTATCTTTGTCGGAGTTGGTTTCCTGTCGATCCTGATAAGAACGAACCTTTCACTGAACTGTTCACAATAACAAACTCTTTGGCCTACCTTTCTATTCGGAACTAACTCTATTCTCGTTATACCATTTTCTATGCTATTGACATAACCCTACACTCATCTGACCATAAATCCTTGTCTTCGTTCCATTTTACTTCACTGACCCTTACTATATCTAGATTCAGCCTTTGTATTTAAATTTTCAGATTTTCTGGCTTCCCTACCACGTTCAGGTTTCTGACATTCCACGCCCCAACTCGTATAACGTTATCCTTTCGTTGATTATTCAATATTTTTCTCATGGTCGCCTTGCCAGTCCTCTCCCAGAGATACGAAAGGGGGACTACTGTGGAGTCTTTTGACAATGGAGAGATCATCATGACACTTTCTCAATAACAGGCCACGTGTGTCTTTAATGCAGTGGTTTTCATTGTATTCTGCTGCCTCATATCGTTGATCATTGCTGATTCTTCCTCTTTTAGGGGCAGGTTCCCATCCCAAGGAATAGAGAGTGCCCTGAACCTCTGTCCGCTCCTGCGCTCTCTGTGACAAGTCCATTGGCAGAATGAGGATGCTTTCTAATACCAGAAGTCTTCGGCCGCCAATGTTGATTATTTATCAAAATTTAAGAGGTGGCATGTTTCGAACCACTTACTAATCAAAGACACTGCCCCTCGACCACGAATGGACAAAAATTTGTAAAAAAAATTCTTAATTTCTGTTTCAGGGTTAAGAGAAAATGGTTCCTGTTATACTGAGTTCTGTCAATAATTATTATGATTTTACTGTTTTTCTGATCAAGTAATTTCAAGTAAATTAAAATTCTAAGGGGATGTCGTTCTATTTAATTACGAGTTTCCGAGAATTATTTAATTGGAAGTTCTTTGCTAAATATCCACTGGAACATATAATCCACAGAAGATGCACCCCGAAAGCAGTGTTATGATTAAATATTTAATAAATTGTAGGAATGTTTAGTTTTAATAAAAACTTGAAAGTGTTAGTCCACGTTTCGGTCACCCAGTCCTCGCTCGATATCTGATATATCAGCAACCTTCTAATGATTATTCGGCGAAATGTTATCGTATAATGCATATGTGAAACAAGAGAAAGATTTTTGCGTTTAATATAGTCATAATTCTGGAATTATTTAACTTATTTGAAGCTCTCACAGGAAAATAGAGGATAAGGAACATGTAGGGATGACCACGAATCTTCTGTTCCTCAATCGAATGGCATGTGTTGCTCTTGGCATGACATTACTGCAGCCGCGATATGTCTCCTTACGTGACTCAGGCAAGCCATCAAGAACATTAGTGGCCACGTTGTAGCTGCCCTGAGACACTGCTTGATGTTATATGTGGACCCCCAGGAGAAATCATTTAATGCTATAACTCCCCTCCACTCCCTCGACGCAGTTCCCTCACAAGCGAGCCTAAGGACACGTCAATACATGAAAGATGCCTTTAGGTGAAGACGCAGTATAAGAACTTTAACTTAGGAAGCAAGATTAGATGAAACTGTCACAGTGAGGGAGATACCGAAAATATACGTCATATGAGGACAAGTTGTTCTACCGTAAAAAGTTTACTATTGTGAAATATTTATCCGAAACTGAGGAAAATTTTTGTTGTAATATCGAACGGAGCACCGTGTCACTTGGAAAATAAAAGTACAATACGAGGAATGTAAAGAACAAATTCAAATTTTTATGAGTGTAGGTGAAATATGAAACGAAGAGGTACCGGAGTAATGAAGACGTTGAATGGTGTATTGGCTAAAACTCACCAAAATACATTGCTTCCAGTGACGCCTGTAACAGTCTCTTTTTAAATTTTGACGGGAGGAAGTACTATCCACACTAAGTCATAAAATGGGAAAGTTAACTATTTTGGGACAACAACAAAATAATGGTGGGCTGGGGCTGGCGGGATAGAAAGAGAGAAAGAGAGAGAGAGAGAGAGAGAGAGAGAGAGAGGGAAGGGGGAGGGGGCGAGAATGACACTATTGCTCGTTGGCAGAAACGTTACAGCGACCCGGTAACCTTCTAACATCGGTTGGTTGCAGTTCTACATTGAGACAACTGAGATACTAGGCACGAAGTCAGGTATTCTGAAATTGCATCTTTGTATGTATACAGTATTAGATATCTGCCTATTTCTAATTTGTTAAGAGCTGACATAGAGCTTGAGATGCCACTTGCAATATGTTTCAGTTCTTTAAGACACTATCTCACTGCAAATTGTGTACTAACCCTCAGGTTAACCTATTCTCTAAAGCTTATTTTAAATCTCCTGACCGTCTGGCCCGTGTATAAACGGCAGTCAACTGATAAAGGACAAAGATGGAAAAAACTAGTTAAAGCGTTTATAATTTCCAAATTAATTACCATAACTGTTAATACATATATCTCACTGTGAGACAAGACAGTCAATTCCTTCGTGAAGAAAAGTTTCCTTTCGTCTACGGAACCACTACTGTGCTCAGAAGTGCACCTCTTCGTCCGAAGAACAAGAAATCTGTTCTTCAAAGCTGTATGGAGAATGTGTAAGGGCTTTTCAGTGAAACTTTTACAGCTTTGTCGCAACATGTGGGCTCGCCCACATCCCAAGGTTGCTTCGAGAACACTGAAGTTTCGCTGGGAAGGCCTTACGCATTACATAGGGCCTTTTTCACCCCATACGATTTTTGGAGCCCTGAAGAAAGATATTTGTGATTTGTCTCATGTTCAGTAATAAAAAGATTGCATTCGCTTCATTGAATTGAGATCAGAATAGTATCTACACCCTCCTGTGTCCTTCCAAGCATAACGAAAGAATCGTTGAGGTTTTTCTGCTGGTAAATGACTGTAGTTACGTGTACGGGCATAAAATTAATAACGTGAGCGGTATGCAGGTTGTGCGTATCATTTTGTAGATGTAACTGAGAATACGCCAGGTATGTAAGCGAGACAACTCTTCCCGGTTAGTTAAGTTCACTAGTTTTGTGACATCGTACACATAAATAAATGATAATGAGAAGGGAGATATGACAGGGAATTGCAAGACCAAAGTCGAAACAAGGCACCTGGGCTAGAAAATACACTATCATAATTATTAAAATCCTTGGCAGAACGTACCACGTCAAGATTATTGTGCTTGGATGCAACATATGGGAAAGGTGAATTACCATCAGACCTCAAGAAGAATTTAATACTTACCATTTCACAGAATGCAAGTGCTGAAAGATGTGAATAGGAGTGCCCATCAGACTAAAATTTCATGGTTGCAAAATGCAGGCATCATTTATTTGCAGAACATTGGAAAGACTCGTAGAAGCCGACCACGGGAGGATCATTTAGAGTTTTGGAGAAATGTACGAATGGTAGAAGCAATAATGATGTTAAGATTTATCTTTCAAGATAGCTTGGCGAAAGTCAAACATACGTTTATTGCATTTATGACTTTAGAGAAAGCGTTTGACGCAGTTTACTATAACTTCTGATGGCAGCAGAGGTAAAATACATGGAGTGAAGGGTTATTAATAATTTGTTTAGAAATGAATCTGCAATTATCAGTCGAAAGACATGAAAGGAAGCAGTAGTCGCGAAAGGAATAAGACGTGTTTGGAGCCGGTTCTCGTTGTTATTAAATCTATACGCTGCGAAACTAGTAAAGGGGACCGAAAATAAATTTGGAAGCGGAAATGAAGTTCACAGAGAAGAAATGAAAACCTTGACGTTTGCCGATGACAATGTAATTCTGACAGAGACGGAAAAGAACTAGGAAGAGCGGGAACAGTTTAGCAGAAAGGTGTCTTGAACATGCACAGAAGTCAAATAAGAACAATGGAAGGTAACCGAATCAAATCAGATGATTCCGAGGGAATTCTATTCGGGATGACGCACTAAATGCAATACATGAATTTTTCTGCTTGATCACTAAAATAAATTATGATGGCCCAGATGGCCTACAGACTAACAGATCGGTAAAAACCAAGAAAAAAGTTTCTGGTTAACAGAAATTTATCAACATTGAACATAAATTTAAGTATTGGAAAGACTTTTCTGTAGATGTTTTTCGATACTGTAATGTTGTACGGAAACAAAGCGTGGACGACAAACAATTCAGCCAAAAAGAGATTGTAAGTTTTTGAAACGTAGTCCTGTAGAAGAATAATGAATATTAGGTGGTGAGAACAAATAAATACTGTAACGACGAGATAGAATAGCTTTTGGAAGGAAAGAAATACATGGTGCAACTTTTTCAATTGGTAGAACACATCCTGAGGCTTCAGGGAGTTGTCAGTTAGGTAATGGGCGGACATTGACAGGTAAAAACAGTGGAAGGAGACGAAGGCTTGAATGCAAACACCACGTTCACATGGATATAGTTTGAAGTAGCTACACAGAGTTGTAGATTCATGCACGTGATAGACTAGCGTGGGGAAGACCACCAGACTTCGTACTAAAGACCACAACAAGAACAAGTTTTAAAGTAACACATTTAGTTATTGACGTCTCTCATGCTACAGGTCTAGTGCATGAAGATAAATATGGATGCCCAAGTGTTTAAAATTCACCTTTGCTACGGGCATTACACCTGATAATATAAAATTACATCACTAGATCATTCCTAAGGTCTGTAAATAGAGTTGACCTTCACTGTACATAGCTTCTCTACGTACTTCCAGGCTATGATTTTAATTGCTGCAAATCGATCTGTGATGAGTTTGGTGATCCTTAGTCCATATAGACAGCCAATGCTACGATATATCGTCGCTCCAAACAATTCCGAGATTGGCTTTATTCCTGCGGCACAAGCGACGTCAGCGCAGTAAGTACGGTGGCACCTTAAACTAACAATTGTAAATAACAGATATGCATTCGTCCTATAATTTGCGAGCACGAAGTGTTACGTATTCGACATGTGTCAAAGTAGTTGTGTCTCAAATTGCAGAGGAACAACGTAGATGAATCAAGTGTTCAAGTCATATCTAGAAAGTTTTGAAGAAAATAAATGTGTGTGAAACTTTTTTTCTGACATCTTGACTCCAGAACAAAAACAACGACACATGGACGCACACGAAAACTTGATTGAAAAGCAAAACGCGGACAGCTCTTTACTGTCAAAAATCATCATGCGCGACCAGACTTGGTGTCATCAATACGAACCTACCAAAAAACTAGAGAGTGCAGGAACTCACGTGAAAGATCAATGCTTTCAAGACATAGCTGACAAAGAAGGCTATGTGACGCATGAGTTGAACAATGAAGGGCTTTTCTGACAGTTTCACATACATGTATGAATGTTCTTTGCGTTGAACTGAAGTGGGAGAGAGACTATGTAGGGCACCCAAAGCATTGAAACCAACATCTTAACTTTTCCCTATTTCTGTTAATCAAGTCTCAAAGTCTTTTGGACTGACTGCGTATCTCATTAGCGTCAGTTCTTGTTCAAACCTAGTTTTATGATCCTGTGCAACTCACACCTAGCCATGTTTACATGTATCTTTGTTTACAGACTCCTTGGTATTAGCTCCACTACTACGTTTATCACATGTGACCAAAGTTCAGTTGAACTCTTTGGATGCAAGCTCTCTGATCAGGGCATCTGCTTGGTCCCAGTCACAAGTTGGTGTTCTTTTAATTGGCCCCCGTTTGTTTTTACACCGTGAGACGTATAATGTACTTCAAGTCTTAAAGATTATTCATGCCATAACAGTCTTCATTGAGTTAATCCATTCAGAGGTAGATACCAGATAGGCTGCAGCTACACAATATATTGTTTCTGTACCAGTCGCACATTAGCAATTCGATACGCTCCTACACCCACATGTTTCAGCCTTTTGGCCTTTGGGACACACCAAAGTACGTTTCAAAAATCTAGACACCCCTACATTTGATTTTCTTCCCTAGATGCAAAAAGGCAGTCACGAGAATTACATATAATAAATTTTTAATTATTATTTGTTAAATCGAGCATAATTATGGGAAATTTCCCGTACATTGGGCTACTCCAAGAAATAAATTGTTGATAAATTGCCGGATATTTAATCTGCGGATGATTAGAAGACATTAAAACATCTCACACCTGAGATGTATTCGCGACACACCAATGTGTCGTGACTCGAGAGTAGAGAAACGCAGCGCTAGACACACATGGTGGTCAGAAACAGACTGAAAAGTTTGTAACCTTGTTGCAAGGCTATGCTGAGAACTAACTGTCAAGAAATAAATTCGATTCTTTGGTCCATTTCCGAGTTAAATTAGACAATCAGATCGTTGAATGCGCAAATTCATGCGGCCCGTCAAAGGGGTGTCGCCAAATGTGTTCTTCGTTTGGTTTGCTAAAATCGAAGAAGAGAGCGACATAAAAATTGGATAGGGCACAGTAGTGAGGATCGAACTCAAGTCAGCAGTCTCGCGGACTACCATCTACGCTATGAGAACAACTGACACTAATGCTATCTGACGATCCGCCTGCATTTGCGCTCACAACGGCTTCACTGGCTAACTTGAATGTTAATTAACTCGGAAACGGCGCAACGAACCGAACTATTTCTTAACAATTGTGTCTCAGCAGAATCAATACTGAGAAACTCCTACACGCCTTACAAACACCTTACAAAAACCAAAGAATCGAATTTATTTCTTGACAGTTAGTTCTCAGCACAGCCTTGCAACAAGGTTACAAACATTTCAGACTGTTTCTGACCCCGTATGTGCTCGGGCTTCAGTTTACAGTTCTCTCGCTGGCTGGAGCAGCTAATTGTGTTGGTTGTTCTGCTGCAGTTGACTTATTACTTCCTGGAAGTTGCCTTGTCTGTATAACGCTGAGGATCCTTTTGAAGCTCTTCGATACATGTTTTGCTGGTTTCAACGTTCCCCTCTACTTTACAAGAGGTGCGCAGATTTATTGTCTCTTTGATGTGACTATCCACATGATTCATTCGTGTTTCTAAGAGTAAGACAACTTATCATGTAATCGGTACGCTCATATTCCTTCGAAAATGCGAGTGCTGTATCAATAAATACTACGGGTACAATAGCAATTAATAGATTCTATATTGTTGGTAAAGTTGCGTTCTCGCGAATCGCTAACTGCATAGGCCGGGACTCGATTCTATTATGGATCGGGGACTGGGTGTTGTGGACTGGGTGTTGTGTTTTCCTGATCTTCGGTCCGTTATAACTGATACGACAATCGCCTACACCGTGTCACATGACAAGGCTCACCCCATGTGCCTTCGTAGAAGGTACGGCTTGACCTTAACGAATGTTCTGCACTGTCGAATCAAAGGTAGTATCGTGTTTCCACAGTTGAGATGGCTGTTTAGGCACTTAACGAAATCCAGTAATTAAAAGAAAAAAAGTTGCGTTCCGTCTGATTATCCATTTTTGTACTACGCGTTATTTTGCTGATGAATTGTTTATGTTTATGAAAATTTTAACCATTTCATACATATCTTGTGCTAGACACGTGACTTGATTTTGACTGGGATAACAAAGAAGATGCTGTTTGTACTGTGTATACAGGGTGCAATTCAGGAGGAAAGGTCTGTGCTTTAAGGGGTGATGGTATTTGATTCTGAACAAAAAAATTCATATCGACACATGCCCTATTCCGAATGGTTCCCGAGACAGAACACATTTAACGTAGATTATTAGTATTTTGCGTACTCTTGAAACATTGTCAACGTTTACAACGAACTACAGTAGTGTAGAGGAAGGTGAGATGATTTGATACAGACCATCTGCGGTCTATTGAGTCGGGAAAGTACCTCATATACGCCTACAACAACTACCTAAGCTGCAGAGAATGGGTTTCGCTCGAAATTTTCAGTATTCTCGTGCTCTCTTCGCCAATAGTATTAGCGCTAGAGAAAAAAAATGAGTAGGACCTTTTCTGTAGGAAATTTAATTTAATGTAATTTTGTACTATGGCACGTTTTCATTAACCGGTGCGGTTTTCGAGCAATTCAAGAAAAACGTACTAGCTTGGTACTTCTGTTCTCTGTGGGAGCCAATCAGAATAATGCATATGTCCATGTGAAGCTTTTTTTGTTCAGAATTACTAACTCTATCACCCCTCAAAGAAACGTAACCTTCAACAATGAACTTTTCAGAACTGTCGACTAGGTTATTTAGGTCTATCGCAATGTATATTTTAACATTCTGACTGCGATGTTGAGTATCCGGCCCGACACCGATCCGGCAAGGAATAATTTAACACAGAAGTTTTATGCAGCCGATGTCGACTTCAGTCATAAAATGGTGAAGTTCCTAAACATCATAATCGATAAAGTGAGATTACATGGTTTGCACATAGGCTCCGTTTTCTGCGAAATAGCCCATTAAGTGATAAAACAGTGCGCTGCTTAGGACCTGGCAAACTGTTCATGACGTAATGCACAAGAAATGTGATCTGATTCGGATAACGCACTGTTGAAAACTCATATCTACATACGAGGGAATAATTTTAGCGTTGAACTCAACATGTTCTCTTAGGTATTCTAAGTTACCAGGGTTAATGTTGTGCTGAGATGCAGTGTGTGTTAAAAAAACGATGGAACAAGCAGTGACATAGTTACAGTAACTCTGAAGCGATTCCTTATTATAAAATGACACGCACTGTCACTTTTCTCAAGACGATAGACGTTAAACGTTTGTCTCAACAGAACTGTGAGCTTAGTTACGTCTCGTGGAAGTAATGATTCAGTCTTGGTGATATTCCTCTCAAAATACACCAGATCTTAAAACACCGTATCATTAGTGACCAGATTAAAGAGAGTTTTGCAGTTCGACGAGTAAAACAACATCCCAGCGAAAGTTCAGTGATTTAGGCCACTAATGAGTCAATAATTTGATACTCATCAGACACCCGGTATAATTGAAATTTTATCTGCATAAAGCGCTTAGGAATATGCAAGCTAATTCTGACCCAACGACTTATCCTAGAAGGCAGGCTGAAGAAAGGCAAGCCTACATTTACAGCAATTGTTGATTTAGAAAAATAGCTTTTGACAATAGGCTGGTTGAATGAACTACGCTCTTAGAAATTTTGACGATAGCAGGGATACAATAAAGAGAACACGAGGTATTTCATAAACAGTAAACGTGTGCTGTGTAAAACGTAAGAAATGCATTTACCAATGTAGAAAAGCAACCAAGCAGAAATCACCACCACAGACGACTCTTTACCGCAATAAAGTGAAACGTGTCTGGTGAAAAAACACGTATTTTCTTGTAGCTGTGACAACCGTCCGAAAATACCCTTACGAACGAAAATTACACCGGGAAATTAAGGTTCTTCCAAACGTGGAAACATGTTACAATTTACAAGATGGTCATGTACCGAGGAAAAAATTTTCGATAGAAATTTAAAAGTGTGTAACCGAGAAAATCTTGCCAGTGCTGTATTTAAAAGTCTATCTGTTGCATTATTACGTTACCACACAACAGTAATCAGTAAGTGAAATCAAATGATTTACAGGTATTACCCTAAACACTTTACATGCTAAAACGTTTTGAATTGAAAGCTATTGCAAAATTTCCATTTTCAAGATAGGTAAAATCTTTAAGACGTTAAAGAAATTTAGCTCATTTGCAAGTATCACATTTTCCCGTGGTAAAAGACTTTCTGTTTTAAGATGCAAGATCTTGTACGACGGACTTAAGTATCCACGTCTTACGTAAATAGGACTGAAAATATGTATCATTTTCCTCACCATAAAATTCGGCATCTGATGAATTAAGAATATATTCGAAATAACTATAAGATATTACAGAACACTTAAGTGGGTAGAACGCAAGATATCTAAAAACGCTGCGTGCAACACAACCTATTGTCTAACAACAGAAACTACAAATAATAGTGGAAACTGCTTACGGCTGTTTCTAGTGCCCATTCATTTAAGCGATTCTAAATTCAGTCACTAGACTGAAGTATCGATCAAACATGTTGTGTTCCTACGTGAACTATCTTCCAAAAAATGGTTCAAATGGCTCTGAGCACTATGGGACTTAATATCTGAGGTCATCAGTCCCTTAGATCGTAGAACTACTTAAACCTAACTAACCTAAGGACATCACACACATCCATACCCGAGGCAGGATTCGAACCTGCGACCGTAGCGGTCGCGCGGTTCCAGACTGAAGTGCCTAGAACCGCTCGGCCACACCGGCCGGCAAACTATCTTCCAGATGCAACACTCTCCTTACAGATAATATTTTAGCAAAAGGCATCTCACAGGCACTAGGCCTTTAAACTGACCATAGAAGAGCCATACGTGTTCAACAAAAATAACAAATACTAATTGAATGGTATACTGAGCAGACGAAATAAACGACGAAAAGAATAAAAAGTCACTACAATCATTTCACTCTTAATAAATGATAATACATGTAAAAATGCAAAGCTAGTACAGCAGAAAACTCTTGCTAGGCAGAGTTATAATCCTCTCTTTCCCATCACTCTTATTCCGTAGTGTACATACAAAAGTTAAACGCTTAGCTATTGGACGTAAGTGATGTGGCACTTACCACTCCTCCTACAAGTTCCATGCTCTTCTCTCCGCAGTTGCTCTGAACGCTGAGAGTGGCAGAGCTCCGTTCTTTATACGTGGAGCTCTGTCCGGGAAAAGAAAGTAAAAGAAACTCGTGCATTATCGACGAGATAAGCCCGGAGCGGAGAAAGTCTTTCTCCGGGCACGGAGTGCGGGGAAATGAGTGAGCCGCTAGCGGAAGAGGAGTACCGTATCCACTGTGCGTCCCGGGAGCGTAATGGCCCATGCTGCTAGTCGCCGCTTGCGTTATCTCGCGGTCCAAAATAGTACCGAGCAGGGACTCCTGGCGACATTCTGAGAGTCTAGACATTAGGGTAAAGTCTTATAAGATGTACCGACTTTTAAATTGTACCACTAACATATCTAACAAATTATCTGCACGTGACGCCTAATGTTGGGTAGAATGTGTTCTAGGTTGTAACTACAGTAGCGCTCAAAAGTATTTTTTAGTTGCGGTATTACGTAGTCGGTATTGTTTGTATGCTGTGACAGCAGAACAACACATATCACTATGTCCATCCAAGAAGAGTTTCTTTCCACTGTGGTCACATATTTACAAAAAAATGGCTCTGAGCACTATGGGAGTTAACTTCTATGGTCATCAGTCCCCTAGAACTTAGAACTACTTAAACCTAACTAACCTATGGACATCACACGCATCCATGCCCGAGGCAGGATTCGAACCTGCGACCGTAGCAGTCGCACGGTTCCGGACTGAGCGCCTAGAACCGCTCGGCCACCGCGGCCGGCTCACATATTTACATATCTAGTAAACAACAAGGTCATACAACATCACTTAAGTATTTATTCCTTTAGCTTAAAAGTATTTTGTAATTGATTTGTGTGGTATTCATTAACTATTGTTACTCAAGCATTCAGACAGAGTATGTTTATTTATAGAGACAATTAGAAGCATGCCAAAACACAAGGAATACTCGGTTGATGTCAGAGAAACTGTTTTTAATGCCCTGAAGAAAGGAAAGTCTTTGTCTAACGTTGCTAGGAACTAAGGTATAACAACTAATAAGTGTATGGATTCGACAGTAAAACAGGAAGGAACAGTAGTCAATTAGCCAAGGTTACCAGGTCGTCCTCGAGAAACAACAAGTAGGAAAAACACAATGATTTGTAAGAAGTCGGCTGCTGATGCAAGGAAATCGGCTCGAGAAGTTAGGGATGGTCTGGAGTAGCAGCATGGACTGAACATACATGTCTCTGCCGTAAAACTTGACCTTGTGGCAAGCGATTCAAAAAAAGGTCTGGCTACCATCACGTAAACAATTCTTAAGTTGAAAATATTAAGACCAGGATAGTCTGCAAAGAAACATCAAACGTGGAATACTACAATTTAGTGTAAGGTTTTATGGAAGATGAAGCTTAAAGTGTTCTCTTCTGATTGTGTGCTGTGTATACGTCGTCCAAAAGACGAAAGGGACATCAAAAGTATGAGACACCGATCATTCAGCATGGTGGTGGCTGCGACATGGTATGGGGATGTTTTTATAGACGTAGGGTTGGTCTTTTAGTCCAACCAGAAGGCGAAATGGATCGTTTCTTCTACAGTGACATTTTGGAAAAGAATGTTATTCCACATGGGAGAAAGAATATGCCACGTAATTGGATGTTTCAGCAGGACCGTGATTCAAAACACCGCTCCGGCCATTTAAAAAAATTCTCTTCCCGTTAATAAATGAACCTTTTGAAGTGGTCAATCCAGGGCCCGGACCGAAATCCAATCAAATACCTCTGGGATTAATTTGATCGACATGTTCGTCGTAGAAGATACAAGGATCAATTTGATGCTGCATTATTGGACGAGTGGTCAAAACTTTCACTTCACCTATTACTAAATCTTCTAGGTTCAATGTCAAAGAGATTTACAGTTGTGATCAAAGCTCACAGGTGTGCAACGAAATATTGATTTGTTCTTCAGATTCCAAAACAGTTTTCTCTTAGTCTTACTCACTCAGACCTACAAATTACTTTTGAGCCTGAAGAATTGTCAGTTCTGTTTTGTTGAAAGATAGCTTCATTTGAACAAAATGTAGTTTTGTGTTAAAGTTGTTTTAATTAGCCAAAGACAGTTTTTTTCTATGCGACATTTATCATTTCGTAATTGTAGCTAATGCTATCTACAAAATACTTTTGACAACTACTGTAGCTGTTGTACGTGACTTGCATGACAGGCGGTTGATAACTGATGCGGGGTGTTTACTTTGTGCTGCGAGGAAATAAACATTTGTTCTGGAAACTACTCATCTGCAATTTTACAGTACTGTAAAGACTATTTATAATATATATAGCATATAACTACACGTATTCACCCTAGCTTCTGTGCAGAAAAATACGCTTAAAAATATGGCGTAGTATTATAAATTGTACCACTCTTCTTAATATTTTACCGGTGGATTTTAAAGCAGCATTCACTACACATGCTTAAACAATAGATTTGTTCTAAAAATTGGCCGGCCGAAGTGGCCGTGCGGTTAAAGGCGCTGCAGTCTGGAGCCGCAAGACCGCTACGGTCGCTGATTCGAATCCTGCCTCGGGCATGGATGTTTGTGATGTCCTTAGGTTAGTTAGGTTTAATTAGTTCTAAGTTCTAGGGGACTAATGACCTCAGCAGTTGAGTCCCATAGTGCTCAGAGCCATTTGATTTTGTTCTAAAAATTGTTCTCATGTATGTGTTGCCTGCTATAATGTTAGCTAGAGACAGTGGTGTAATAATGCTTTGCCTGCCTTCGCACGCATCTAATAGGGTACAGCCACAAGAAATTACATTTTTTAAGCCGCTTCTTGCTTACAAAGCGGCTAACTAATGGATTCGTACAAACTCTGATAGCAAAAGTGGTTCGACAAGGATTGCTGAGTTGTTAGGAGCGTCAAACAGCGGGGCAGCGACATTACAAAATGCTGCCTGTGGCTTCTTCAAAACTGGAATCTGGCCATTGGATCCAAACCAATTGGATATGCACATCGTGGTGACTAAACTCAGTCCATAATCGGAAGCTAGGAAAGAGGAAAAAGAAATGAGTGAACAGACGAGTAAAATTTTGGATCTCTTACCCAGTGAAATAAAATGCCTGACAGGCAGCAAGGTAAAATTTGAAAACAAATTGAAACAGTTGCGTCTTGACAACTCCTTCTATTCGGTAGAAGAATTTCTATTATTGTAATATGTAAACTGTGGTGGTTAGGAATTAGCAGCTCAGAGCTGTATGTTTAATAATAATTACACTCTTAAAATAAACGAATTTATAAATGAGTGGCAGGTAGCCATATTTACAAACTAATTTCAATAAACTGAGGAAAACTTCCCAAATCAAGATCGTAAAAAAAGAATTTTATTGGATGACCAGTTTCGATAGACATATACTGTCATCATTGGATCTTATGCCATAAAATGCTACAATATATTCTCCATCATCGTTGCAAGTGGCTTTCCACTGCATATACACTTCCTACTAACATGAAGTAGCAGTAGTAATAGTAGCTCTATTCATCTGTAGATCCCTTTTTACTAGGATTTAGGACATGTCAATGTATTTACAAGTTTAGACCAATTTAAAATAAGCTAATTCATACGCATATATTTACAGACTTCTAGTTAGAGACAATCATTATATTTACTACTGGTATCCAATACTTTTCTTTACTAACAACATATTAAATAATATAATGCCACACTATTCACTCGTATCTCACTATCAGTCGCTGCACACACTATACTCACATTGTTTCATAACACTTCACTCACTATGCACACACACACACACACACACACACACACACACACACACACACACACACATTTACTATCCATCTGTAATGAGTGAGATGTTGAGTTCAGAAAGAGGAAGAGGTGTTAGTATTGTGCTATGCATAGCTTGGGGGTAAGTATTTCTAAAAAGAAAAAAAAAGAAGGAAACAAACGTAAAGTGAAGGTGTTATGTGGAATGTTAAATGTTTTATAATCATTATTAATATTATTTATTTGTATAACATTTTTTTATCAAACCCCAAATCTAATCTACATAATCCTTCAATGTATATAATTTATTGCATAATAGGTACTTTTTAGCTACCTTTTTAAATAAGTGTATCTTTGCAATTTCTTTAATTTCTTTAGGTAATTTATTGTACAGTTTTATTCCTTGATAGAAACTGCTGTTTTGAGTTTTATGTTTACTTTTCTTGGTAAATTTAAGTTGAGTATATCTCTTGTTGCATGGTCACGGACAGAACTGTTTGTGCAGTAATTACCAATGCTATTTTTGATGTGTACAACTGACTGGTGAATGTGTTCACATGGAGTAGTTAAAATCCCCAGTGTTTTCAACAGATCTTTACACTGAGCTCGACTAGTATTTTTGGTTATTATTCTTATGGGTCTCTTCTGGAGTTTGAGAATTGTGTTCATATTTTGTGGATTTGTACCCCAAAAAAGAATGCCATAGCCAAGAATTGAGTCTACATATGAATAATATGTAACTAAAAGACACTGCATGTTACACACTGATGATAGGATTCCAAAGACACAACATGCTGATGACATTCTGTCTGCAAGTACCTCTATGTGTTCACACCACTTCAACTGAGAATCAATATTCATTCCTAGAAATTTCGCATTTGTTACACAGTCGATAGAGGTGCCATCTACATTTAATTTAATATTCATTCCTAGAAATTTTGCATTTGCTACACAGTCTATAGAGGTGCCATCTCGATTTAATTTAACATTGTCATTTTTCCTCTTCAAACTGAAATTCATGGCATCAGTTTTCTATATGTTCAATGTCACTTATTGCTTATTGACCAATGTTAAACTACCTTGAGATTTTCATTTGCTTTCTCAGCAAGGAGTTCTCTTGTTTTCTCAGAAACTATAATATTGCTATCATCACTGAAGAGAGTTTTTTCACCATGAGTAACACTACTGGGAAAGTTATAGAGGCATATCAGGAATAGTATTGGTCCTAATATGCTACCATCTAAGAATCCCTATATTAATGTATTTTGGTTCTGATAAGCGTTTTACTAAATGTTTACATCTATTTGAAGTATGTGTTATTTCTACTCTTTGTACCCTATCTGCTAGGTATGATCAAAACCAGTCATTAACTACCCGTTTTATTCCTAATGCTTCTAATTTATTTAATAGAATCCTGTGGTCGAATGTATCAAACGCCTTAGAAACATCCAAAAATATACCTGTGACACACTCGTCTTTATCAAGAGCATCAAGTACAACTTTCGTCAATTCTACTATGGCTGACTGTGCTTTTGTCGCTTCAGAAGCCAAACTGTGATTCGCTTAAAAGATTGTATTTATTCAGGTAATTCATTAATCTGTCTTTCATAATTGCTTCTATTATTTTTGAGAATGCCGGCAGCAGGGAGATGACGAGTAATTTTCTATGTCTTCTGCGTTACCTTTCTAAAGCAAAGGTACAACTCTTGCTTGTTTTAACTGCTCTGGAAACGTCCCTGTTGCGAAGGATTCATTTATTATATTTGTAATCCCTAGGCATTGTTTCAGTACACACATTGGTACTTCATCTAAGCCCACAGAATTTTTATTTTTTAGTTTTTGAACAGTTTTATTGACTTCATTCTCTGTGGTTAGAAGTAACATCATTGTATTTAGTGCAACATTATTTACAGGCGTTGTATTTGTTTTGGGAATTTTTGCTGCATTACTTGAAAAATGCTTGTTTACATAGTTAGCTAAGTATTGTGTATCGTTTATTACCTTATCCCTTGACAGTATGTTGCACTGCATTTGTTTGCCTCTCCCCGATTCCGTTTTTATAACATCCCAGACTGCTTTACTTTTATTCTCTGCATTATATAATATTTTGTCACTAAATGACTTTTTTTGCAGCAGTCAGTACCTTACTTAAAATCTTTTTGTATCTATAATAGAAATTTAAGAATTATGGATCATTGTGAATCTTTTTCATGGAACAGTTGTTTGGGAGGTCTTCTTAATATCTGCTGTTATCCATCTGTTTTTGTGAGATGTTGATACAGACAAGCATACTTTTGAAAGTGCCTTTTCAAAATTCAATTTAGACAATGTGGAGGATTTAGAGAATTCCATTTTCACATTGGTTTCCTTATACACTTCATCCCAGCTTTGTTTCTTAGTTCTTTTTAAAAATCTTTTATTTCGATTTCTGATAGATGTTGTTTGTAGGCTTGTAGTTTATGGAATGATTTGATGCCTGATTTTACTGTTGTTATTTGACAGAGATGGTCTGACAGTCAGATCTATTACAGCTACATTACATTTTTCCCTGTCCATATTTGTGGCCACATGGTCAATTACTGATGCAGTCGTTTTAGTAACACTTGTTGCACTATTGACCAACAGGGACATGCCAAAATTTTGAAGGATTTATGTTGACCCTTGTACTTGAGACTTTATCTAGAACTTATGTTAAGTTATTGAAAAAAGTGTCCACACTACCACTGGGAGATCTATACACACACAAAATGATTAATTTCTTGGTGATATCAAGCCATGTTAATTCAATAGCTGATATTTCAAAGTGTTTGTCTTCACTTACGTACTGAGGTCATATCTTGATTTGAGCTGTGTTCCTTTTCTGATATAAATGCATGATCCTCCACCACCTGAAGCAGTTCTGCAGTAAGACTTTGCCGTTTCATACAATGATAATACTACATGTTGGATTTCTGTGTCTCTACACCAGTGCTCGGTAATACAAACTACTGTGCAGTTCAAAGATTGGAGTTCAACTTCTAATAGTTGTATTTTATTTTTTATTGATTGCATGTTTTGGTGGAGGATTGTAAAGTCTGTGAAATGCCCCATCTTACTCTTTCCAATGGTTTGTTTTTCTTTGTGACATCTGGTATGTGTGATGTTTGAAGTGTTAAAATCTGTCTTGTGAGTGATTGTTTCATTATTTTTTAAACTGCTGGAGATCATTACAAATTGCCAAGTCATATCTAAAATTACTATTTACAAACATAACCGATGGACAATACGTTGTAATATTTTAAGTGAAGGTGCTGGTGAAATGTCAACCTGTCGTAAAAAATTCGCTATGGGCTGAAAATTTGTCATGAGATTTCTTGGCATGGTGATTTCAGTGGGTAAATTCAATCTGGTAAATAAATTGTTTTTCATACTTTTTGATTTTTGGAAAAAAGCAATATCTTTTTTAAAATCCGGATGTGGAGTTGTTGGTTGTCACAGAATATAGTCACAAAAATAGTCTGAGCCAAAAATGTTTAAAATTGATGGAGGACTAGCATTTTTTAAATGTGAAAATTTTGAATTTTTTCAAAAAAGTTGAATTACAGTTAGTTTTCTATTAGTACACAGATACATACGGTGAAGAAATTTAATAGAATATGTCTGTGTATGTGCATAATCTCTACGAACATCCGTAATTGTGTGTGTACATATGCCTAATGTAGATGCACATCCGAAATAAATGTAACAGTAATTTACGTTTTTCTGCAATTTCCAGTCATGTGGGTATACGTTTCCAGTGGACTCAGCTGCGAATTGGAAAGTAAATATTTACGAAGGTCTCTGGTTCAGAATGGGTGGTGGTGGGGTATGAAGTACTTAGGGCAAGCGGATTATCAGCACTAGAACACAGTATAGTTAGTTTCCATAGGTTTATTCATGCTACGATACACACATAAACTTTAGCTGTCAAGGCCCCTGCAGTCTACGTACTCTAACACGATGCAGAAACCCGACGATTAATGACAGCAAAGTGCATGGCGGCCAGAAAAGGCTCACTTTTATCCCGCATGGCCAGCTACACCCACGGCCACCGAATCACCCGTGTGGAGGTAGCGGAGACAGGAATTTGTGATGTAATATGTAAACTGAAAACAAGGAATATAATTTTCGAACGTATCAAGTCGTCTTTTATTTATTTTTCCTTCATACTGGGCCAAATATTGTGTAATGTCATAGTAGTTTTATTTTACACCAAATTCTTGTTATATACTATAAATACAGAATTCGTATAAATTATTTACGCTTTTCTTATGTATGTAGTGTTAAGAAAGTCCTTTGAAAAAAATTAGAATGGCCAAAACGAAAAAATGTTACTCTTCCGCCAATTCTAAACATTTTTTGCACAAAACATTTTTGTGAACACATTACGTGATAACCAACAACTTCACATATGAGTTTGAAAAAATATTGATTTTTTTAAAAAACTCAAGAATCAAATAATATGAAAAAAAATTATTTAACAAACTAGATTTACACACTGAATGTAGCATGTTTTGCAACAAATTTTCAGTCCAATGCGATTTTTTTGCGACCAGTTCGAAATTTTACTGGTACATCCCCTTAAAGCGTAAGCTCAGATGGTGACAGCATAGCTCAGCGAAACTAGTCATAGAATAACATGCTTTTATGGCGATCCTGCTTGTGAAGATTTCTTCAGTTACTATACACTACAGATAGTTCACATACTGACAATGACAGGAATATTTAAAATAATTCCAGATGTAAATGTAAAACGACTCATTCTACATCATTAAGGTTTATCGTGCAGATGATCCATGGAACTTGAATCTAAGTAATTAACTCTCCAGAAAATCAAGAAAAAACTACGTGCAATTATGCACTCCTGAATCTTTCAAGTTACACAAAACAAACCTGCTGTAAGAGAGTGAGAGCATTCCGATAAGCCTGTAAGGTGGCAGAATAAATGAAGGTCAATTTCGCACCTTACGTAAGTTTTTTATATATCGTAATGGGAAGGTGATATGACACCTAACGTACTTCGGCGGTCACGAGCAGATTTGCCTTTAAGTATGTAATGCCCCAGGAGTAGACCACATTCCATTAGAACTACTGACAGCCTTGGGAGAGCCAGTCCTGACAAAACTCTACCATCTGGTGAGCAAGATGTATGAGACAGGGGAAATACCCTCAAACTTCAAGAAGAATATAATAATTCCAATCCCAAAGAAAGCAGGTGTTGACAGATGTGAAAATTACCGAACTATCAGTTTAATAAGTCACAGCTGCAAAATGCTAACGCGAATTCTTTACAAACGAAAGGAAAAACTGATAGAAGCCGACCTCGGGGAAGATCAGTTTGGATTCCGTAGAAATGTTGAACACGTGAGGCAATACTGACCTTACGACTTATCTTAGAAGAAAGATTAAGGAAAGGCAACCCTACGTTTCTAGCATTTGTAGACTTAGAGAAAGCTTTTGACAATGTTGATTGGAATACTCTCTTTCAAATTCTAAAGGTGGCAGGGGTAAAATACAGGGAGCGATAGGCTATTTATAACTTGTACAGAAAGCAGCTGGCAGGGACATGAAAGGGAAGCAGTGGTTCGGAAGGGAGTGAGACAGGATTGTAGCCTCTCCCCGATGCTATTCAATCTGTATATTGAGCAAGCAGTAAAGTAAACAAAAGAAAAGTTCGGAGTAGGTATCAAAATCCATGGAGAAGAAATAAAAACTTTGAGGTTTGCCGATGACATTGTAATTCTGTCAGAGACAGCAAAGGACTTGGAAGAACAGTTGAACGGAATGGACAGTGTCTTGAAAGGAGGGTATAAGATGAACATCAACAAAAGCAAAACGAGGATAATGGAATGTAGTCGAAATAAATCGGATGATTCTGAGGGAATTAGATTAGGAAATGAGACACTTAAAGTAGTAAAGGAGTTTTGCTGTTTGGGTAGAAAAATAACTGATGATGGTCGAGGTAGAGAGGATATAAAATGTAGACTGACAATGGCAAGAAAAGCGGTTCTGAAGAAGAAAAATTTGTTAACGTCGGGTATAGATTTAAATGTCAGGAAGTCTTTTCTGAAAGTATTTGTATGGAGTGTAGCCATGTATGGAAGTGAAACGTGGACGATAAATAGTTCAGACAAGAAGAGAATAGAATCTTTCGAAATGTGGTGCTACAGAAGAATGCTGAAGATTAGATGGGTAGATCATATAACTAATGAGGAGGTATTGAATAGAATTGGGGAGAAGAGGAGGATGTGGCACAACTTGACTAGAAGAAGGGATCGGTTGGTAGGACATGTTCTGAGACAGCGAGGGATCACCAATTTAGTATTGGAGGGCAGCGTGGAGGGTAAAAATCGTAGAGGGAGACCAAGAGATGAATACACTAAGCAGATTCAGAAGGATGTAGGCTGCAGTATGTACTGGGAGATGAAGAAGCTTGCACAGGATAGAGCAGCATGGAGAGCTGCATCAAACCAGTCTCAGGACTGAAGACCACAACAACAACAATATGTAGTGCAAAAAGAATGACACTCAATCGACGGTACTAGCACACTGCTCCTATATAATGCAGGTCAATGAGTAGAAGGTGAAACAAGCAGTGAGAGGAAACGTCTTTTTGTGGAAATGGGCACGGTAGAAGCAGAGGCCACACCACGGGAGGCATCACGAAACGCTCTTTGGGGGGAGTCCTGTGGTGGGGGTCAGCGAGCGGACAGGTGTCGCATACTGAAGTGCAAGTAACGGGCCATCAGAAATAGGACAGAAATAAGCTTTAGAAAGCTGCATTTCAGAATTCCAAATGGATATGAGCAAAAGCAGTGATGCAGTTGATCACGTGAACAGCAAATGGTGCACATGTGATGTACGCATGTAACTTTTAGTTGTCTGGAGCGGGCACAAAATGTCCGCTTGGCGTAAACGAACTAGGAAGGAGTAAAGTGCGAAATTTTGACGCACTTCAATGGTAGAGCCCTTGCGATTGGCAGAGAGAGTTTCCACAAAATAAGAGGAACACTCCCATTGGTCGAAAAAAGCCGTGATGTGGAGAACGAAAGAACCCAGGTGAGGGGACAGTTCGGCTACGAGAAAGACGAGAGCGAAATTTCCAGGGACTCTTCTCTGAACTGGTGTCAAGTGCAGAATGGGGCACATAACGCTCTGTACGAAGCAGATGAGAAATTTGTGTGAACACTGCTTTCACTGCAGCTGACATTCAGCTATTTATTAGCAAAGGAAAGACAAACAAAACCAGAACTCGCAAAACAAAAACTGGCAGTAGGTATTCAAACTGATTCAGCAACATCTGCGAAGTTGACTTGGAGGAAGATCTCATTAAGTTCCTGAAACGTTGTGTATGGTTCGGTAGCTGGTGCTCGAAAATAAGTGCGAGGAAACCTGAATGCGTATCTAATGTCGAAACTGTTCAGTGCAACTCCTAAATTAGCCCACTGTTTTAGAAAACGAGAAAGTACTAAGGTTTCAGATTAGTTCGCCAATCTTTTAAAAAATAAATATTGGTTATACAAAATATATTTCTGTATATTTGGTTATAGTTGAAATTATTTTAATGGTAGAATTTAGAAGACCTGTTTGCAAATTGTACCGTCTTGCATCTCTCCAGCAACTGGTTTACGTCTTTTAAATTGTAGGAAATCTAGGCGTGTGTGTCAGACAATGGGCTACACAAATATTGCTATTACATTTGATTAATGTATATTACATTTCAATAAAATCAGAAAAATACTGGAACTGGTATTATAGTAATCAATATAAATGTTGCATATTGTTTTACTGTCAATACTGGACTTAATAGAAAAAAAACCTGATTTTTTTCTGTCAGGTACAGTAAAAATAAATAGATAAATAAAAAATAAAGAAGATAAACATATCCACTTCATAAACAAACAAAAACAGAATCCTACAAAAAATTTTCGCTGCAAACACTACAGTTTCGTAACACTGTCATCTTGCAGAACACATTGTTTATGAACCAATTGGCCTTACTCGTAACTGGAGACATTTTCTAATGCGGTTATGCGTAATCCTTACCAATTTGTTCAGAGAAGCCTGAGGAATATGGCCCATTCCTCCACAGCGGGCTGTATGATGCCCCGAAGATCTCTAGTGGGACAGGACGATTGCAGAACACTCGCCTTAGGATGGCACGTGCATTATTAATACAGATGATACCTGGAGAATATGGAGGCCACTCTATCTAACTCTACGCTCCACTAGGGAGGTGTTCACGAGATTGTGACGATGGGAGAGTGCATTTTCGTCCATCAGCGCAAAGCCTGCTCCGATACGTTCACCAAACAGAGCGACAATGCGTTCAAAGATGTAGGTGCGATACATCACACCAGTCTTCTTACCATTTAATGGTACAAGGGGTGTCTGACGGTCATGCATGATTCCACCCCAAAACATGACTTGCCTCCCCACACGAGTATCAGTAGTGTCATGAAGGAGACAGATACAGATCTCGTCCGAAAAGAGCGTGGTTCTGGCTGCTGCCTAGTCCACAAAGCGTTATTACGTGCATGCAACACTAGCTCCTCTCCAAACCCGAATCAGGGAAGGAGCCTTGAGAAATCTTCTGGCACCGCAATTCGTATCGTTTGTGATGATACGTGCATTCCTGCAGCTTTTTGGAACTGCCGCTGTGGGCGTGTAACATTGTATTCTGTGTTTCTGGTTGCTTTGCCGGCCGTTGTGGCCGAGCGGTTCTAGGTGCTTCAGTCTGGAACCGCGTGACCGCTGCAGACTCAGGTTCGAATCCTTCCTCGGGCATGGATGTGTCTGATGTCCTTAGGTTAGTTAGGTTTAAGTAATTCTAAGTTATGGAGAACTGATGACCTCAGATGTTAAGTCCCATAGTGCTCAGAGCCATTTGAACCATTATTTTTGTTGTTGTTGTATTATACGCAGACACTGGCCCTGCGCACCTGTTGCTTTTCATCTGCGGCGACATCTGGGACCATCCTCGGCTGATAGTGTGGCTAGAAACTGGCTCCAGATTCTACAGACATCATTTTGACTCACAGCGACATTCGCTGCACGTGCACCCGTCACATACTCTGATCTATTAGAGTGACAGAACCTGTGGTCATACGTTACTGTTTTCCAAACCCTCCTGAAGCAAAACAACTCCTAATGACATAAAGAACAAGAACAGAAATATTTACAGGTGGTGCGGTTGCCACAGTCTGCACGTACTGCTCTTTTATGGTAAAAACATGGAACGCTTCCACTAGAAATGCATTACAAACAAATCAGTGTATTGATATGGTAATGTATTTCTGGATCACGATGTTGAATATTGAAATTTCAGCAATATGCAACATTTATTTTGACCAATGTATTTACATGACATTACTCTTCATTAGAAATCGGAGTTTCAAGAGGTGAGTGTGGAATCAGGATTATTTAGTAGGAACTGGGGGCTACAAGTAATTTGGCTTTGGATTATACGTTTACCCAACGGATAATTAGGAATATAATGTTTCCAAGATTATATTTAACAAAAACTTTACCATGTAAATCCGAATATTATCAGTGATGTGATATAATAAACCATTTGGTTTACAGTAAAATGGAAGAGAAATAATCTTGTGCTTTGCTTTTTACAAGATGTCTATTGGAAGGATCATGAGACTAATTGCAACCTTTTCTCCGCGCACAACGGCACCTTTCGTTCGCGAAATATAGGAGTTACGTATCTGTTAACTATAGGTAATTTTCAACGTGCGTGAGAGCGCACGTGTATCTGCATGCGTGCGCTTGTGTGTGTATGTGTGTGTGTGTGTGTGTGTGTGTGTGTGTGTGTGTGTGTGTGTGTGTGAAAGGAAGGAAAAGAAACATTCACGTGCTTTGTTGCATGTATTTTCGCTTAAACGTATCGTTTCAGTATGTCCTTTTTAGTGAGGTCAAACGTGTTCTCTACTGTTCCACATGCCCTGTTTAAACGGAACTCAGTATTAGATTAAGACGTTATGACGGTTGGTCGCTCAAATTCAGACTGCTGCTTTTAGTGGATGATGCTCTAACCAGCATTTAGGAAATTTCCAGTCTGAGCTTCTCAGACTGTTGCACAGCTTCAGTCGAAAAGTATCCTAACGACATGCATTTCTAGCACGAAATTTGTTGGAGTGTTTACTGGTGGTTCTCGATATCAAGAGACTTCAAGAGTAGGATGTGCGTTTCACGTGCTCAAGCTAAAATATTCCAAGCAATTTCGTCTGCTCCCCGTGTTGTTCAATTTTTTCCGCGGAAGTGAATGTGATTAGAGTGGCTCTCAGATCTGGTCGTCATGTGGGGCTGCAGAACCTGCTCGTAGTATCACTCAAAAAGCATACTGTAGTACGTTGAAAATCCAATGTGAAGCGGAGACATGAATATTGAAATACTAGAACCCATATGTCAATCATTGACAAAAAAGGTCATATGAGAGTTTCCACTCTATGGGTGTCATCGCATGTAGGATTTTCCCACAGTGACACGAACCAACTGGCGAATAAGGACAGTGTTTTTGGCTTGTAATTAACATCAATCTGCCTTATCCCTATTTCAAGTTATGGATACAGCAAATGACTGAGGAAGAATTGATAGAGGACTTATACCGTTCCATCTGCCATAAGGGTGAACTCTACGCCGCGATACAGCCAGTAATTAGAAGCATCCAGCAATTGCGAAAATTTAGGGCGAGCGGGAATCTATTAACTACCGTGGTAGAATGGGTACCAACCATAGTTCATCTTATAAGGCACAGTCATCAAGGATACATTCTCTGCGACTGTCGGAAGAAAGAAGAATGAGATATTTAGCACTTCATGTTTTCCTGGACTTTATTCGAGGCACAGAAAAACCACTTACTGAAAAACTTTATGAATCTGAAGGCGTCCAACAAGTGCCTCTGTTTCAGTATGTCATGAAGGTCCTACTTACTTTACTTTTTCGTGTCCGGAGATTTGTTTCAAAGCCTTTCAGCCCAATGTCGGCCAAGTCCAATGTTTCTCTCTTCTCAAGCCATAGTTCGTCAAGGGTACACCTTGTGGGGCAGGTGGAACACTGTAGAAGGTGTTCCATATTCTGAACTTCACCACAGTCGCATTTGTTTGTTGTCTCCTTCGTCCTTGAAGCCTCATTTGACTAGGCTTGTTTTAACTGGTGCTACGACTGTTCTGATGCGGTTCAGTGTTCTCCAAATCTTCCAGCTTGATGTACTGCCGCTGGGTATTTCTCGTGAGGTAGGGTAGTCCTTCGGAGGCTCGTTCAATTCACTAGTGAGAAATCTCTTGCGGGATTTAAGTCTGCTACGTCCACATGAAGAACCATGCAGCGGATGGTGCGCATCGAAAATCTGTTTAAATTTTTCTGTATGTTCGTGCGCAATTCTTCGGGATTCAGGAAATGAGAATCCAGCTGCTTTGTATATTTTCCCAAGTGGAGTGGGTTTCATGCATCCTGTTGTTAGCCTGCATGTTTCATTAAGGACTGTAGTGACTTTTTTGGCATGTATGGATCGAGACCATACAGGGCATGCATATTCTGCCGTGGAGAAGCAAAGTGCTTGAGCAGTTGTTCTTAATACAGTTGGACTAGCTCCCCATTTACTATTCGTCAGCTTTCTTAAAATATTGTTCCTGGCAGCAACTTTTTGGCAGGTTTTTTCACAGAGATATCTCTACGTCAGTGATCTATCCAGCACGACACCAAGGTATGTCCGTATGGTCCAGTTTGTTGCCATTCCAGGTGACGTTCAGCTTCCCGTTTGCCTGTTTTGTGCGGAGGTGGAAAGCGCTAACCTGTGTCTTAGATGGATTTGGTTTCAGAGAGTTCTCTTTATAGTATTCAGACATTACGTGTAGCGAGCTTTCTAATTTCCCTTCTACTTCCTCGAAGCTATTTCCTTGCGCTGTAATGGCCACATCATCGGCATACAAGAAATGGGTAGTACGTTCCGGTGTTGTTTGATCATTGGTGTATAGGTTAAATAGTAGGGGGGGGGGGGGGGGGGTAGGTCCTAAAATATACAAAGCCCTTTCTCTTTCTATACGATTTTGTAGCGTGCATATTTGAAGTTTTATGTTCTGCCTGTGGTTGTATAAACAGTAGAATCTCCAAGTGTATGCTCCGCAATCTCTGTTGAGCTGTCTCTTTCTTTTAATACTGCACTGTCCATTCACATTAATGTATTAATGTGACCACTTGTCTAAAGCCTGAATAACAACCTCTGCATAGAGAACCGCCACGAGACGTCCAGGAATAGAGTCAGCGTGGTTCTGGAAGGTACCGATAGTGTCACTGCGTAAAGCCAAGCTCTGGTACGCCACTCGGGAACGACAAGGAAGAGAAGGCTGTGAGAAGAAGTCTGCCAATCGCACGCTGACCGACCTCCCTTCCAGGACGACAATCGTCAGCAGTGGACCCTATGTGAAGAGGACATAAGTGCCGCGACCGAATTTTATTTCGAATGTCGGCCTTTGCTTGCGACACATCTGTGTAACTGCCATAAGTATCTGTAATTGCCTTGTAATAAAATTCATTAATACGAGTTGTTTGATTGTTTATTTAACTAACCGAGTATGCAGGCTTCCTAGACGCAACAAGATAGGGATGTTGAGCCATGTCGACGCCAATGAAGTGGATAGCTACCTCAGAGTTCTCGGTTGAGGATCCATGACGTGTACAGCACAAACGAGGTGGTCTTACAACTTCTCGATTGGATTTTAATCTAAGGAGTTTACTTACCAGGGGAGTAAGGTATTTTCATCCTGGTGCTCTTCGAACCATACACTAACACTGAGAGCTGTGTGGAACGTTACGTTGTCTTGCTGGAAGATGACATCGTGCCGAGCAAAACAAAACTCCATGTAGGGGTGGACCTGGTTGCCAAGGGTAGGTGTATATTTGTGTTGATCCATTTCCCAGATCGTAGCGCCCCCTCCCCCTGCCTGGATCCTTCCGATCACTGATGCAGGCTGTTTGCTTTCAGACGTACCACGGCGCCCGTGACAGCGGCCCTCTTACCAGTGGAGTATAGAAAGTGATTCATCACGAATGGCCACCTGTTTCTATTCAGTGGACGTGCAGTTGCGGTGCTGGCGTGAAAATTCCAGCCTTCGTCGCCGATTGACAGCAGTCAGCATGGGTGCATGAACAAGGCGTCTCCTGTAGAGGCCCACACACAGACGTTCACCGAACGGTCGGCGAGGAGACGTTGTTAGTAGATCCCTGTTTCAGCTGGGCGCTCAATTGCTCAACAGTTGCACGTCTTTAAAATCATCTGTTTGGCCATATTTCCGTAGTTGTTTTTCAGATCCTGAGGGTATTTTCGTTCCGTCCACTATAAGAAAATACGTGTTTTCTCACTAGATGCGGTGTGCTTTATTGAGGTAAAGCATCATCAGTGGTCTGTAATTACAGATGTGTACAACGTGTTTTTTTTTTTTTTTTTTACAATCGAAAAACCGTTCACAATTTGTTGGTTTATAATCCCTGCGATTTCTCGTTAGACACTGATACTTGTCAAATTTTTTGTTCTGCAGAACTTTGCATTTTTTACCTTTTACAGAGCACACTTTTCCTTGCACCACTGTTTACAGTTTATTTTGCACTTTTATGGTTGTAGCGTGTTTTGTAGTATTGCAGACGTAACGTTGTCACTCGTTTGTTAACCTGTACTTTGTATAGGAAAAGTGTAAAACGTAATAAATACATAGTTCTGTAGAGGAAAGTAAAATTAGACTACAGGTATGGTGTCTAGTGAAGAAACACTAAAGACGAGCTAGCAGACGCCATTTTCTGAACTAAGCGAGAAACCAAGCAGAAATCAGGTTATGGTAAATACGATGCTTCTCTTTGAAGCGTCTGAACTTGTGCTTTATTAACGGTCACACCAAAGGCTACTTTTGTTGGGAATTTTCTTATCATTTGGGAAGGCGTGGTTAGACCGGAACGTGTGACGCTAATGCGGGGGTATGAACACAGTTTTACTGCAGCCAATGAATTTAGAAGTGGTGATGCACTCGTCTGCATTACCAACAATCTGACAACATTAATTAATCTCTGATTATCGTTAAGATTACGTGAATTGTTTCTTACAATGTAGCCATTATTTCTCCTCAACATGTTCTATTGACTTCATTCTGTATACAGTGTTGTAATTCAGTATCAAAATCTATAATGAAGAAGCCTGCCTAAGTTGGTGAAACTCCTGCAGGAGACTTCCTATCCTATGATTCGCCTGCCCAGGTATTTTAAAACAATATGGCCCATGGCCAGCAATATCAGTCTAGTTAAACTGAACTGAAGCAGACATCAATGCATTGGTAAATTATCTAATATTTTTAGATCGTTCCTAGTATAGTCGCAACTCTGATCTATGACGTTTTGAAGCTCATCAGAAACTTTAGTGGGCTGTACGTTAACCTTTCCTTTGTGGCAACATATGGTAGCTGAACTATCACTGTACTCCCCTGAAAATGACCTTGCACGCCAATGTACGCACATTTATTCGATCTTATCAACACTTTGCGTTTCCGTTCGGGCAGAGCAATTATTTTTATCTACTTCCACTGATATCTTGATGGAGGTGAAGTAGGCAAACTGGCGACACTAATTCCTGCCGTTCGTAATATTAGTATCTGTTTAGATAGCTTAAATAAACTCACATTCGATAATCTAACCATGCAGGCTCATAAAAGCCATACAATTTGTGTAAAAATTTCTTAGATCGTCACTGAGCAGCGACCACCTGATATTTCAAAGAATACCTTACGCGCCACGGCGCGGAATACGAATTGTTCATATATTGCATCGATGGAGATATTTTGTGTTTCTTATTTTTTGACAGCTGAAGAATTGTAATCCTCTTCTGTTTGCACAGTTATGATATTTTTAAAGACGGCGGACGCGTATATGGCGTGGTCCGTAATCACTAAATAGTTATTATAAAATATTACTATTCTTCAGTGCTATGTAAGAATTTATGTGTGCATCTAA
Source organism: Schistocerca piceifrons (assembly GCF_021461385.2). Classification (NCBI taxonomy): domain Eukaryota; kingdom Metazoa; phylum Arthropoda; class Insecta; order Orthoptera; family Acrididae; genus Schistocerca; species Schistocerca piceifrons. The sequence continues at coordinate 391,586,355 of NC_060140.1, forward strand.
GATGAAATATCGAAGACAGACGTTAAAGGACTTTATTTAAGGAAACAGCTAGAAAGATAGAAAATTAAAATTGTACGGAGCCTATTGTTAACAATACTGACTAAGGTAATTAAATAAGTTATTGTGCTCTCAAATGCAGTAATGCCTACTTATTACTTAAAATATTTCTATGCCATCCATCTCCTATTAATAGCAACAGAAATAACGGTGTTTTTATAGTTTTCATACAGCTACCAAGGACCGACTGCATTTCGGCAAACGCTATTTACCTTGTTTGTGATTTAAATCCAACTTCTTTTACTGTGTGGTGTAGTACAGCAAAGAAAATTTCCAGTTCTGTCTGGTCCCTTAGATTTCTGTGTTCGTAGTTGCTATGTCTCATATCCGCTCGTGATCGAACGTGATCACGACACAAATAAATTAAGTGGCAATGCGAACTCTGTTCTTGATCTTGAGAATGCTACGCCTTCTGCCAACGTTTTCAGGTGAAATATAAACTATCACTTACAATACTTAAGTTTTTTTTGAAAAGAGTTTGCTCTTCCCGCCAAGAAGTGGTGCAAAACTCACAACAGATTTCTGAATCTTCACAAGAGAATAATAATTTTATCAAAATATAAATAAATAAAAAAACACCACACGTTGAGCTCCTGCTTGTAGCTTGCTGAAATTGTCTTTGTTCGTCACTTTGTCCGAGATTCTTCTGCGGTCTGTAACACGTTCCAGTAGTCTGGAATACCCTCTGGTTGGATGTCTTGTTATCGGTTTGCATGTCGTGCCCCGTGGAGCTGTGGGAACCTGAAATACAAAAGAAAACAGTTAGGAGACATTTAAAAGTTTTTGGTTTTGTAATTATATATTTGTTAAAAAATTAATAAGAAATAAATCTTACTGCCAATACATGTTTGTTTTACATTTAATGGTGATGCAGATTAATGGTACTGAGATCAGGAGAAGTGCACATAACGTCGCTAACGCTGTAAAATAATGGCGAATTAAAAGTTAAATAAATTGCAAAATATTTAAAAGTGTCATATTACTGTCTTGAGCCGCTAATAAAATACTTCTTTTATACAACCAATTTCAGTTGTGACCATCATCATGTTAGACGAAATATGAAATCGTTATCGTCAGTTAATAAAACAATGAATAACACACTCTTATCATATCGCAACATAACGGGTGATCAAAAAGTCAGTATAAATTAGAAAACTTAATAAACCACGGAATAATGTAGATAGAGAGGTAAAAATTGACACACATGCTTGGAATGACATGGGGTTTTATTAGAACCGAAAAAAATCAAAGTTCACAAAATGTCCGACAGATGGCACTGTGTAACGCGTGCGCGGGGCACACGATACTCTTTAAACCCTGTAGTATGGTAAGTTGACGGACTTCACCTTATGAGAAAGGATTTTCGTATAGATATTGACCGCGTGTACCTGAATGGAGGCAAAACAGACTTACACCCACTCTGTAATAACAATGATACGTCAAATAAGTCCGAAATGCAACTACACGTCAGTATGGACAAAAAAAAAAAAAAAAAAACAAAAAAAACAAAAAAAAGGCTACCAATTTGTTAATAATACGGTCGCCAGCCTAATTAGGCATTAACTGAGGTTCTTCCCTATACAAGTTGATGTACGTTCATGCTAAACAACACGTAGTAACACTGCACTGATAAACTCGCGCCACAAATGAACCTGTTTTTGTTTGGACCAATATTCTTCCGTAAACTTTCGTTTAAATTCTTCGAACGTCATTTGTTCGGTATTCAAGTTAATTCCCCAGCGTTTAGCGTCACTTGCTAAGGCGCTAATTACTATGTTTATCTTATCCTGACCAGAAAAGTATTCAGGAAACATCCTCTCGCAATTTTTGATGAAATCTAACGGATGCCATCCGTTATGTTTCTAGGCAGGATCTAAGCGTTCCTCACCTTCCAACAGCTTCGTAAGTGGTGTGCCATTACAGACAACACCAGGCCTATCTTTGATTTTACTCTCGAGATCGAAAATTTTGCCTTGAATTTTCGATGTATTTTGTTCACACTTTTGTACACATCCTGTAACTTTTCCGCCTAAATCTCTTTCAGTGTCTGAAACTGCCTTTTTCAACTGTGAGATTCCGTGTTGACATTCGTTTACGATCTCAGTTTTAAGACCGAAAACTTTTTCGTCTACTTTTGTTTCAACCAGAGGCTCTACTTTCTCTTGGATGTTGAGAATTTCAACATCAAACCTACTGTTAATGTTGTCAATTTCCCCCTGCATAGTATCCAATTTTTATTAATAGTGTCAATTTCAAATTTCATAGTATTTACTACAGAGCTTAAATTACCCACTTTTTGTTCTACCTGTTCTATTTGTTTACTAATTTTAATTCCTTGTTCTTCGACCTGTGCTTTAAGCTGACCAACTTGTGTTTTAAGCTGCTCGTCAACGTGTGTTTTAAGCTGACTAACCTGATTACTGACTTGTCTTTGAAGCTGATCATTCTGTGTTTTGAGCTGACTAACCTGATTACTGACTTGTATTTGAAGCTGCTCATTCTGTGTTTTGAGCTGCTCACTCGGTCCTGCAATTTGTTTGGTTAATTGTTCAAATAAATCGTTCATGCTTAAAATTTTCACGCTGTTTTGTTCTACGAAATCGGAGTGTTCCGATCCTACATCAACATTTTCTTTCGGTTCTTTCTTTATCTGTGGTGAATCAAACATCTCAGTGGATTCGTTCACATACCCACTATCATCTACAAAGTCATTCTCTACTTCCTGTTTTATTCCTTGCTGTGTTCTAGGTAATCTCGACATTTCATTTTGTTCGTTAACATGTTCCTGATATTGTATGTACGCCAATTGTCTACCACTAACGCCATCTGTTATCTGGCCGTGTTAACTCCTGTTATTGCCAGTCGCATTTTCCATTACGCTCGGCACATCTACTGTGTCTACGTTCCTGTCCATACTGAATGCAAATTACACTTCTCCACCGTACTTGACGTTCACTGCTATTTATTTTACTAAATATTATTGCAATTCGTGCCACTGAACATCCACTGTTCGGTATTCACATTAATTTGTGACCGACAACAACTGGATGTCCTGTCACGGTCGCCACTTGTAACGTGTGCGCGGGGCACACGATACTCTTTAAAGCCTGTACTATGGTAAGTTGACGGGCTTCACCTTATGAGAAAGGATTTTCGTATAGATATTGACCGCGTGCACCTGAATGGAGGCAAATCAGACTTACACCCACTCTGTAATAACAATGATACGTCAAATAAGTCCGAAATGCAACTACACGTCAGTACGGACAAAAAAACAACGCAGGAGATGCTACCAGTTTGTTAATAATACGGTCGCCAGCCTAATTAGGCATTAACTGAGTTTCTCCCCTGTATAGGTTGATGTACGTTCATGCTAAACAACACGTAGTAACACTGCATAATATGGTAAATTTTAGAACCAGAAAATCTATTGAACTGATGATTTCACTTTCTGTACTGATATGGATAAACCATAAATACATAATACCACACTATAATGTTTACTACAAAACTTCGTACTGTCTATTGATCTTATTAAAATCGGGCATAGGTTACCCTAGAGATAGCACTTTCGAAACACACACACAATGTCAATTTTGATAAAGGTAAAACACTGATAAATTTTGGTTTTTATATTGACTTTAACTTTGCTGGTAAAATCAGTTTAGAACACTTCAGAATTTAAATGAATAAAAAAAGAGGGGCGGACCGTGAAACTGTTATGATCACTGTATAAAAAAAAATTTGATTACTGAAATCATTAAGCGCTCAAGATTTCCAATATATGAGTTACTACTCTTTTCATCTTATTTCCTGCTCATTTAAATACCATTATATCTGTCTCGAAATAATTAAACTTCATTACTAAATCAATATCAAAATTATCTTTCAACTTTGTCAGACCTCCGTTATTTATTAACTAGTTCATTAACAAGACAGTTCTTTAAACATCATTCTAACATAGCTTGGTCTGCAGGTAATTATTGTTAACACAAACTTTAATTTTTCATTTCGGGACACTCGGATTGCCAACATTTGGAAAGGACCCTGTCTAGGTTAGTTGTGAGGATAATTAAATGATAGAACAGTTCTGGTAAAATTTAAGTTGTTATTGAACAGTATGGAACAAAAGAAACACTGGTCCATACGAATACAGTACTAAAAGTTTCAACCTCTTTGTATCGATGCGGCGGTTGGCAGGCGGCGAGATGGCGAGGCACAGAGCACACATACAACCACAGCAATGGCTCTTGATGTATCGGCACTTTACTTCTTCTTAGCATCGCAATACTTTTCCATTTAGTGCCTATGGAATTTTTCCATGCTGTATAGGCGTTGGAAAGGCATGTCCGAGGCTCAATGAAACCACGTCTTCCAGGAGAGCCTCCTCGATCCAGAACGTGTTGCTCAGACCAATGCCCAACTCCGACTACTACTGCTGAGCCCGTTATGCCGTACAGCGCCCGTGTGCATTTTCCCGCGCTCGCCTGCCATCCACCTTTTACCGCTCCCCTACAGACAGGGTATTCACCAGAGGTTTTACATTCTACATATTCTAACACATTGCCTACGTATGGACCAGACGCACAATTACAACTTTAACATCTTACAACAGTCTCAACATTTGTTACACTTCAATTCTATTACAATATTGCTTGAAATTTGACATAAACATTAATATTCACATCGAAATTTGTTTACAGTTTTCTCAAGACAATGACATGAAACAAAAAAAGAGAAATGAAATCAGAACATCGATTACACTAATTTATCGAAATATCAGAAGAAAAAATATTTATATGTACAATACTACAGCGTTGTTGTTGTTACAACTGGACAGCAAAACTGCTACCCTGGCGGGTGAGAGGTACTCTGATATGTTACAGAATCGCATCATACCCAGCCTGGCTGATAAACACCTGCTGGAACGTACGATATTTATGCAGGATGGCGCTCCACCCCATGTTGCTAGACACGTTAAAGATCTCTTGTGCGCGTCGTTTGGTGATGATCGTGTGCTCAGCCGCCACTTTCGTCATGCTTGGCCTCCCAAGTCCCCAGACTTCATTCCGTGCGATTATTGGCTTTGGGGCTACCTGAAGTTGCAAGTGTATCGTGATCGATCGACATTTCTAGGGATGCTGAAAGACAACATCCGACGCCAATGCCTCACCATAACTCCGGACATGTTTTACAGTGCTGTTCACAACATTATTGCTCGACTACAGCTGTTCTTGAGGAATGATGGGGGACATATTGAGCATTTCCTGTAAATAACATCATCTTTGCTTTGTCTTACTTTGTTATGCTAATTATTGTGCTATTCTGATCAGATGAAGCGCGATCTGTAGGACATTTTTTGAGCTTTTGTATATTTTTGGTTCTAATAAAACCCCATGTCATTCCAAGCATGTGTGTCAATTTGTACCTCTCTATCTACGTTATTCCGTGATTTATTCCGTTTTCAAATTTATACTGTCTTTTTGATCACCCGGTAAATTACGTCGTTAATCTATAAAAACTGTGCTAGGGAGTGTACTCATTCATGTTACAATTGTATTCGGCGGTAACGATGTGAACACGTTTGTACCGCAGAGAGACATGTCATACAAATAAAGCGATTGCACTTTTCTTCAAACTAGAACTATTACGTTGCAAGATTCCTCAGGAACACATGCAGGCTGTCTTCGACTGAAGGCAACGAGGCTTGGAGGCTCTGTTTGCGACGTGAGATTTCTCCACAAACAGAAGCGAACTAGGTGGCTATGCGGTCAGCAGACTGGACTTGGATTCGGGAGGACGACGATTCAAACCGACATCTAGTCATCTAGATTCATTTATTCCATTACTTCCCTAAGTCGCTTAAAGAACGCGCTGGGGTAGTTCCTTTCAAAAAGGGCGCGGCCGATTTCCTTCCCCATCTTTAAACACTAAAGCTTATGCTCCGTCTCTTAACGGCGTCGTTGTCGACGGGCCGTTGCAAACTCATTTTTCTTTCCTTTTTAATCCATGTTGTGAACTATTCCTCTGCGACTGCAAATTATTGCATAGCTGCAGAACGCTGTGATTATAGTAAAACACACAAACGTTTGTGAAAATGGCAGTACAGAAACAATACCTCTTAATGAAATAAACTTAATACTATTATGTCAACATATTCATTATTGAGACTACAGAACTGCACTAACCTGAACCGTGGGATTTGCCTAGGAAGACTAAAATGTTAGCTATCAATGTAACTACGACTCTACACACTGAGTCGTACATTTGAGGATATGCAAGAAGTGTGTATGTAAAGGGAAAAATAAGAGTAAAACTGTCAAAGAAAGGGATAAAGTCATTCATTCTCGTGGACTGTACAGCAAACTCACAAGAATGTGCCACTTTTATAAAAAGAAAAGTCTACGTATATCGTCGATGGACTATGTTATTTTTCACATATTGCAGAATTTTATGATGGCGCTCAGGCGACGGTGTTGTGCTCTGCAAGATGGCTTGCGTTCAAAACGGTTACGCCTAAAGCAGCGAGGAAAGGCGTAAGGTGTTTTAGCAGGCGAGACGTTTGCTCTCGGGTGAAAGGGGGGGGGGGGGGGTGGAAGCTAGGTGCGTAGGGCGGTCAGCCGTGGCCGACAGCGACCGCGCATTACACGCCGGAAGGGCGCTTCCGTCTCCACGGCCCGCATTCGCACGTGCGTCACGCCGTTCTGCCTGCTAGACTCTTCACCTCGCACGTCTGGCGAAGTGCATGACGACTATGAGAGTAAAACCAAGCAAATCCCACAGTACGCATCGTTCGTTAATCTTTAAAATGGATTAAAAGTTCTCATTGACCGCTGTAAGATACTTATCTGTAATGGTATCCGGTTTCGGTCAGAATGTGACCATCCTCAGCCCATTTATACCGTGATAGCAGGCGGTGGCGGTGAACGCTTCAAGTGCCGCAACGTCGAAGCAGTTGACGTTTTTAGAACGACAACACCTGCTCTGTTCACCGCCACTGCCTTTCATTACGGTATAAATGGTCTGAAGATGGTCACATTCTGACCGAAACCGGATACCATTACAAATGAAACTTCCTGGCAGATTAAAACTGTGTGCCGGACCGAGACTTGAAATCAGAATCTTTGCCTTTCGCGGGCAAGTGCTCTACCAACTGAGCTACCCAAGCACGACTCACGCCCCGTCCTCACAGCTGTACTTCTGCCAGTATCTCGTCTGGAAGAAGTAAAGTTGTGATGACGGGGCGTGAGTCGTGCTTGGGTAGCTCAGTTGCTAGAGCACTTGCCCGCGAAAGGCAAAGGTCCCGAGTCTCGGTCCGGCACACAGTTTTAATCTGCCAGGAAGTTTCATATCAGTGCACACTCCGCTGCAAAGTGAAAATCTCATTCTGGAAACCGTTACAAATATTTCGGATGACTATTTTCAATCCATTGTAAACTAATGTAGCTAGACCGTTAATTTTGCTCGAAGAGAAATGTTTTAAAAAATTACACAATCGCTAATCTGTATTGCTAAAAGTGTAAAATGAAGAACAAAAACAGCTGCAGGTTGCCTCTCTAATGGCTTCCAGGGGCAAGAAAAATTTGGTTTTCAGTGTGTCGCATAATTAGGGCCGAATCTAAAATTTTAAAATCCCGCTAAAGCCTAATCATTAAGTGGTATGATCTTATATTAAAGGTGTAACACTGTAAGACAGGTAGATAGTGTATATACACTGAGGTTAGAGAAGTCCTGGGATAGTGGTATGCACATATACAGATGGCGGTAGTACCGCCCACACAAGCCATAAAAGATCAGCACATTGGTGGAGCTATCATCTGTACTCACGTGATTCGTGTGAAGAGGTTCCCGACGTGTTTGTTACCACACGACGGGTATTAACAGACTTCGAACGCAGAATGGTAGTTGGGAAGTTCCATTTCAGAAATCGTTAGGACATTCTGAGACTAACAGTGTCAAGAGAGAGCCGAGAATACCAGATTTCATGCATTTCTTCTCACCACTGACAACGCAGTGACTGACGGCCTTCACTTAATGACAGAGAGCATCGACGTTTGCGTAGAACTGTCAGTACTAATAAACAAGCAACACTGCGTGAAATAATCACAGAAATCAATGTGGGGCGTACGAAAAACGTGTTCGTTATGACAGTGCAGTGAAATTTGGCGTTAATGGGGTATGACAGCAGACGACCGACGCCAGTGGCTTTGGTAACAGCACCTCTCCTAGGCTCGTGACCATTTCGGTTGGATACTAGACGATTGGAGAACCGTAGGTAGTCAGATGAGTCCCGATTTTAGTTGATAAGAGCTGATGGTAGGGTTCGAGTGGAGCCATGGATCCAAGCTGTGAACAGGACACTGGGCAAGCTGTTGGTGATACAATAACATTGCGAATGGACTGAGTCCTTTGGCCCAACTGAAACGATAATTGACTGTAAACGGTTATGTTCGACTACTTGGATACCATTTGCAGTCATTCAAGCCCGTCATGTTCCCAAACTACGTTCTCATGTCAATGAACAACAATTCGTCGCCAATGGTTTGAAGAACATTCCGGACAATTTGAGCGAATGATTTGGCCACCAAGATCGCCTGGCATGAATCCCATCGAACATTTGTGGAAGGTAATCGAGAGGTCATTTCGTGCATAAAATCATGCACCTGCAACAGTTTCGCAATTATGGACAACGATAGAGGCAGTATGGCTCAGTATTTCTGCAGGGAACTTCCAACAACTTGTTGAGTCCATGCCACTTCGAGCTGGAGGTCCGGCACGGTATTAGGAGGTCACCTCAGTGTATGTCTTGAGGCACCATAACTCATGGCACTCAGATTACCCCCAGTATATCCTTCCAGTACTGGAAACTGAGAGCACTTAGCGGTTTCCAACAAACTTTACGTACAATTTCAAACCGTTTCGGCGTTTTTTCTTGCTGACAACCCGACCGCCCCCCCCCCCCCCCCCAACTCAACCACAAAAACAAAGTAGTGAGGCGAAAATAGTTTATCGCTTACTACATTTTCACAGTTCATGCAGTAAAATTTAAGCATCAGTCACGACGTTTTACTACTGAATCTATCCACAACACATTCTTTAGACAGTATTCACACGTGCCTCTGAATGTACCTCCAGTATTATATCTCCGTGCCAAACTTAGTTTAGGAGATATAAAGTCATAAATATTAAGATAGGTGAAAAACTTGCTTGTCTTTAAACAAAGCCTAAAATGATCCAGAGTATTTTATTCCGTTGTTTAGTAATGGGGGCAATTAGCTCATTGCGATGAACTTTGAACATAATTTCAAAACTTTTCTTAGCTTTTTCGTTACTCTGTGGGTCGCTAGTCCGAAACTAACAGATCCGTCATCATCGGCGTAATCAGACATCTGCAGCTGTTTCATACACGTGAGTTCGATTCCTGAAAGATTCGCGGGATGAGGGCTTACTGGTGCAACTATAAGAAAAGAGAAGACTCTGGTACTCCATATAGCCTTCTGCCAACGTTGATGGCTTACGGAGTAGAAGGAGATGCAAAACTAGGGTTGGTTTCCTTTCTTCGCGAAGAGGATCACATTGCGCTACTTTCTCTTCTCGCCTCCTTTCCCCCATCCTGTAATATAATTAGAAGACAGTCTAACCTTTAATGTATCACAGATGCCAAGGGTTTTAATTTTTTTGTTGTCATCGGTCTTCTGACTGGTTTGATGCATTTCGTCAAGTTTACCTCTCCTGTGCCAACCTCTTCATATCAGAGAAGAACTTACAACCTATATCCTCAGTTACTTGCTGGTTGTATTCTATCTCTGTTCTCCTCTACAGTTTTTACCCTCTACAACTCCCTCTAGTACCATGGAAGTTACTCTGTGATATCTGAACAAATGTCATTCCATCTGTCCCTTCGTCTTGTCAGTGTCTTCCATATATGCCTCGTGGTTCTCCAGAGAACCACCTCATTCCTTACCTTATCAACCCACCCAATTTTCAATGTTCATCTCTCGCACCAAATCTCAAATGCTTCGCTTCTCTTCTTTTCTGGTTTTCTCACAGTTCACGTTCCAGTATGACACAACTCTGTGCTCCAAACGTACATTCTCTTTGGCTAAAAATGCCGTTTTTACATATGTTAGTCTGCTTTTTGTGTACTCTTTGCTCCGTCTATCATAAGTTATTTTGTTGCCTAGCTAGCAGCGTTCCTTAACTTTATCCACTTCGTGATCCCAAATCCTAATGTTAAGTTTCTCGCCGCTCTCATTTCTGCTACTTCTCATTACTTTCGCCTTTCCCCGATTTACTCTCAATCCTTATTATTTATTCATTAGGCCGTTCATTGCACTGAACCATATCCTACAATTCTTCCTCGCGTTCACTGAGGATAGCAATGTCATCAGGAAACGTATCATTGATATCCTTTCACCCTTAATTTGAATTGCACTCTTGAACTTTATTTTATTTCCAACACTCATTCTTCGATATGTAGATTGAACAGTAGGGGCGAAAGACTGCATCCCTGTCTTACACCCTCTTCAATCCGAGCACTTCGTTCTTCGTCTTTCATTTTTATTCATCCCTCTTAGCTCTTGTATGTATTGTATTTACCTGTCTTTCACTTTAGTAATAATAACAGTAAAGTAGAAAGAACAAGTATTTGGATAGACTACTTAGCCTGCCTGGCGATTTTATGTCAGGACTTTCAAAAAGAGCATAGCTCCACATGAATTCTTAAATAGCAAATATATTTTGTCTCCAGGTATCAGTACAAAAGGAATATGAGTAGCAACAACCTGACGCTCAAAATTCTGGAAACTAAAGAGAGTTTATCAGGTCATATATTTGTGCGAAACCACTCAGGATGTTTGACGATTTACACAGTCCAAGTTTTACAATCAGATCGAGAAACTACCGCGAATGGTGACGATGATGATGATGATGAAATGATGAGGACAAATGGAATTCTAAAAAAATCAGCGTAAAGCTAAAGCTGAAACATTAAAATGACTCGAAGCTTTAGATGAAGATATAAAGGACGCAGGAACAACGCCACTTGATACACAACTTGGTCTGATGAGATGAAAGAAGTCCATTCTGAGAAAACGATAGTAATAAGGGTGCAATTAGGAGCTAAAATAAAACTATGAAAATGTCGTCTGTTGTACATGGTGTAGCACAATAGGATTCAAACGTGAATTATGATAACCAGGAACTACATCCAGAATAGTTTGGTTCAATAATAATAATGTTTTTACATTAGCACTTAGTACATCAGTCTAGTACAAGCTAATAGAAACTGTAGTTCAGTAAAATACGTCGTTTTATGAGCACGTGACCAAAAACTTAACAATTTCAAGCGTCATGCAGTTAATTTAAGAGCTGTGATAACAATAAACTCTCAAAAATTTGATGATGTGATTTACACAATATGAAATAAGAAGGTGCGCTCCCAGTTGTCAGTATTTCATTTGCAAGAGGTATTGCCAGAACTCTGCATGCACGTAGCAGAACTCTGCATGCATGCAGTGCTCTCAGTCGCGTGGAGAGTTCTGTCGCCTGGCTGCACACTTCCCCCACTATAATGCCATTCTTTCTGAGTGCGATGAGGGGGAAACAGCGAACATGGCAGATGTAGATGGCACTGCAGTCACGCAAGGAACACTGAACGCCTTGCATGCGACTTGCTTTCACATTTCATAACCACAAAGATCACAAATAAAAACAACCTGTATTATTTAATTACTTTCTGCGCACTGAAGACATAACAAAATTTATATCTGGTACAAACTATAGGCAGACGAGGAGACAAAACAAATTTCACAGACTTTTTTCATTCGTGTTGCCACATAATCGTGAATCAACTAGTTTCATAATCGAAATAAACCTTTCACTTACATATGTGGATCGAAATATTGTATCTCGTTGGCAACCTTATTATCGAGACGTGGAAAATAACGTAGCACACCAGGATAGTTTCATCATGAGAGAACATATTAAACGGAATCGCATTGTAGATCGATCGGTACCGTCTGCGCAAGTGCAGGGGCGGGTTCAACAAAAACGGCACACGATCTCGAAACCAGCTCGAAAGCAGGCGTCCTCCCTTCAAAATTCGCCACTTCTTCAACTCCATTGAGCTCAGGGAAATGGACTGTTTGTCAAAAGTTGCTCCTTTGAAAAAGAGATTTTCTTTTTAAGGTCATCGCTCCCAAATCCGAAATAAGTTGTTTTTCACGTTACAATGTCTTTCTATGGATAGGGACGTCCGCTTAAAGTGAGAGATCTGCAATCCATTTTCGTTCGTGCTTTCCTTCATCCTTCAGAAACTCTACAGTAGCGAGCGTTAAATGGGACAATTGTTTCAGGCATGCCCCTTGACTTAATTAAAGTTCTTTGCAATAATAAATAACTCCTCCTTACCATTCACTTGATTCTGTAAACAGCTGTTGCAACTAAGGAGCTATACACTCTAAGACAAAAAAAAAAAAAAAAAACACAAATTGTTAGATGTGATGTAAATGTACAGGCAAATAAATTGCTACAGTTTCAGAAAAATTGGATGATTTATTGAAAAAAGGAGAGCTTCACAAATTGGACAAGTCACAAATGGATTGATCCACCACTGGCCTCTCAGGTAGTTACTCGGCTTCACACTGATTGACCGAGTTACTGAATGTCCTCCGGGCGATAGTGTAGCAAGTGCTGTTGAACTGGTGCGTTTCATCGCCAAAATCACGAGCTAGTTGCAAGGTCCTGTCCATAATGCTTCAAATGGTCTTGATTGAGGAGAGATCCGGCGAACCTGCTGGCAAAGATAGGGTTTGTCAAGCACGAAGAGTGCTTGACAAACTGTGGAAACTCTCGCCATGCGTCAGCCAAAGGGATTCTGCTATCAAAAGAAATCACATCCCAGAACAACAGTCCTGGTTTCGGGCCGTATGGCGGGCAACAGTCAGATTGGTATCCCACCATTGTCTGGGGCGTCTTTAGACACGTCTTCGGCCTGAAATCTCACAGAGTTGAGAAGAATTGTCATCAGTTTTGAGTCTCGCTTCGATCTGAGGCCCAACGACCAGCGATGACATGTTTTGTGACAGTGGTCGGATACGAACCTGAGTGTCGTCCGCCATTCAGCCCGACAGCCAGACCCACGTTTCTTTTTATAACTGGATTCCTTTGGTTGTCACCCGCGGTATCCTTACAGGAAAGCAGTATGTCGAGGGTATTCCACGCCCTGCTTTGTTGCCCTTCATGGCAAACCATCCAGGGCTTACATTTCAACCCGTGTACGACGAGAGTTTCTACTGCCTGTGCTCGTGCTTGCCACACATTGCCTAGGTCAACAAGGTAGCCGGGTCTGTCCCCAATTGAGAACGTTTGCAGCATTATGGGCAGGGCCCGTCAACCAGCTCGGGATTTTGACCTTTTTAAAGCACCAGTTGGACAGAATTTGACACGATATTCACTAGGAGAACATCCAACAACTCTGCCGATCAGTGCCATGCGAATAACAGTTCGCATGAGAGCCAGAAGCGGACCAACACATTACTACGTTGCCCGATTTGTGTAGCTCTCTCTCTTCAATAAATCATCCAGTTTTCTGAAATTATAACCATCTGTTCGTCTACACAAGTACATCACATCTACCTATTTCCGTTTCACTTGGAGAATTCCTTCGTAGTGCGTCCTTTTATTTTGTGTTGGATGAAATAATGCGTGAACTTCAGAAAATTTACTGCTTGTACGACTAACAAAGTTCATTATATGCTCCATGTCACTGATGTACGGAACAACAAAATCGTCTGTCCATTATTTCAATTTTTTGCTCTTTCATCATAAAGTAAATCTTTAAATACTCTCTGCATTGTTTTGCAATGCCGCCCATAAGAAATCTGCAGTACCTATCGATTACCAACTGCTTAATAGATACTGAAATTTCTCATCCTTTCCTTCTGTGTTTCTCATCCATTTTCAAATATAGATCGGTTGACTGGCTGTTTTTGTGGAAACAACCATGAGATCTGTGAACTTCCTCTATATCACAAATAAATAGCGAAGGATACGCAGCACTGATACCAAGATTCTACAGAACTGAGGAAATTGGGGCCGAGCGCAAAAGGCCGCACCAGATGCCGGAAGAAACAGTGCTGCGTTGAAACTGCTAAATGAAACGTCGAGCTGTAGCAAGCAGTACCGAGAAAAACCGAGCAAAGCCGAGACGTCGCGAGAGGGACGAAGCCTCTGACCGGAAGCGTGCAGCACACAGTGCACACTTGAAATTTAGCATGCCGTGGCCTACCATGATTTACAAGGAAACATCACCAACTCGACTTCAATTTTTAAGGAGAAAGAAGCACAATAGCAAGCAATTAGCTCCAACAGCCGATTCTGTGCGAAAACGTGGGCAATACTGACAGTATACAGTTATGACTGTCTGAAAGTACTGTTTTCAAACAGGGCTTGAACAGGTTGACAGCTGCTCCGTCCCAATGCTACCACTTAATGCATGGGGCCACATACTGTACAGTGGTGTGTGTAGGATCACCATCACGTACATTGTTGGGTTAGACAACTTTGCTGTTCCGAAACCAAGCAGTTTTAAGCTGGTCGCACCATCTACTTCGTGGTCCTCCCATCCCTCTTCTACTACTGAGCCTTTACTTGTCAGTTTTCTTTGGTATCCAGCTTTGATCTATGTGTAGGAGATAGTCATCCCACTCCTTTCTGAATTGTTGGATATTTTCTACTATTCCTAGAAAATGGAGTTCCTCTCCTCTCTCATTGTTCCTCTTACGATCGTCCAATCTGAAGGTTTTAGACGTCTCATTTCTGCAGTTTCAATTTCCAGTAAGTATTTTTACATTAAAGTTCATACTTCAGATGCATAGAGCAGCAAGGCTACAGTCATATTATTATAAAATTTAAGTGCTGTCTCTTTCCTGATCTCGGTGAGGAGTATGCGTAAGTACCTTTTTAATTTTTTTTTTTTTTTTGAGGATCGCTGTCGTAGAGTAACAGATATCACAGACCAGACAGTCGAAAATATGGACTTGTTCGAAAATGTTTGTTTCTATCATGATTTTAGCTGTAAGATTTCTTTGCCATAAAAGACCATAACTGTCTTTTTTGTGGGAAGTGTTAGGTCATATTATTTAGCCATTGTATGTAATGTCTATACGTCTTGTTAGGATTGCCTTGTGTGTAATCTGGTCATACGCAAAAAGGAGTGAGTTAAAAACTTTATATCTTGGTTGGTAGGAATCTTCGATTTTCTTTTGCCGTTTATTACCAACGTCTTTTATATGCATATTAGATAATGCGAGTGACAAAGGACACTATTGTCTCACTCCTTGTTTGAATCTTCACGCTCCTCTACTAATGGTTGAGCCAACACATCTTGATATGGTTATCAGCATACAAACTCTCAACTGACCTTATTAAACACTTGGGAATGTCATACTGTCCCAAAATTTCCCATAACTTAGATCTCACTACCAGATCGACGGCATTTTCTAGATCGTTAAAAGCCATGTATGTTGAGAAATTAAGCTACGTTTTCCTATTATCTGGTTTATGGAGAAAACACAAAATATACACGATCTTTCTGGTTTGAAACCACTTTGTTCGTCTATCAGAAAAGTCTCTGTTTGAGAATTTAATTTTCTTAAAGTATCTTCTGCCCACAGTGTAGTAGGCTTCCATCTCAATAGGTCATTTTCGTTTTTTTCTTTTGAGTCATCAATCTTCTGATTGGTTTGATCCGGCACGCCACGCATTTCTCTCCTGCACTCTAGTGCCATGGAAGTCATTCTGTGATGCTTTAACAGGTGTTCTCCTAATCTGTCCCTTCTTCTTGTCAGTGTTTTCCATGTACTCCTATACTTGCAGATACTCTGGAGAACCTACTCGTTCCTTACCATATAAGTCTACCGAATTTTCAACATCCCTTTGTTGAACCACAACTCAAATGCTTCGATTCTCTCATACTCTATATTTCACTACCGTACAGTCCAGAGCTCTAAACGCACCTTGTCAGACACTTCTTCCTAAAATAAAGGCCTAACTTTGATACTAGTAGCCTTCTCTTTGCTAGGAATGCGCTTTTTGCCACTGCTAGTCAGCTTTTTACATCTTCATTTTCCGTCCGTCTTGGGTTATTTTGCCGCCAGGTAATAGAATTCCTTAATTTCATCTACTTCGTGGTCATCAGTCCTGCTGTTAACTTTCTCACTCATAACATTTCTGCTAATTCTCATTCGTCTTTCTTCGATTTACTCTCAGTCCATATTCTATACTCATTAGACTGTTCATTCTGTGCAACAGATCCTGGAATTCTTCTTCACTTTTACTGAGGACAGAAATATCATCAGAGAACGTTATCATTTCTATCCTTTCACTTTGAATTTTAATTACAGCCTAGAACCTTTGTTTTATTTCCTTCATTGCTTCTCTAACATATAGATTGAATTGTAGGGACGAAAGACTACATCCTTTTCTTTTACACGTTTTTTGATCGGAGCACTTCGGTCTTGTTATTCCAGTCTCATTGTTTTCTGATGACAGTTGTACACGTTTTGTGTTACACGTCTTTCCCTACAGCTTACCCCTATTTTTCTCAGAATTCAAACACCTAGCGCCATTTGACACTGGCTCTATATTTATTATAGTCATTCAGGTCTCCTTTCTGAAATATAGGGAAGACTAATGAGCTATGACAGCCTTCTGTAACATGGGCATCCTTCCAGGATAAAACTATTAAAAGCTTTTTGCCTGATATTAAGATTTTCTTGCGAACATATCAGCTCCGAATTTATTTTGTCTTCTCCTGGACATTTTCTATTTCCCATGGACGTTATTGCCTTTTCCAATTATTCCAAGAATAGTGGATCTACATTTACATCTGCTGGGGCTGTTACAATATTTTCTCATTTTCTTGTCCATTGGTTTTGGAAGTAATCTAACGACGTCATATCGGAGATATTATTCCACCGTAGGGTATATTTCTCCTCTTCCTTTAGTGCTTTCATTCTTTTATAACCTCACATTTATTTTCCAAGGACGTCGTAATCTAAATGTTCAAGAAATGCCTCCTAATTCTGTCTCTTTACTTTTCTCGTTTTTCTTTTAGCTAATGCTGCTTGTCTTTCATATTCAGTGTGACCTTGTAAACGTCTTGCATCGGATATTTTACATAAGCTCTTTCTTTCTTCTAATAACATTATCCGCTTCTTCATTCCAGACAGGGAGCCTTCTTTTGTTATTGGATTTCGTCCTCTTTTCTACGGCCTCTTTCGCTGATCGTTATGTCAGTGATTTCTCTCCTTTTTTACTTTAGGTTTGGTTTACTGTTGAATCTTTTAACTTTTCGTCCATTAACCACTGATAAGATTGCCCCATGCTGGGATTTTCTAGAAGATTTATCTTTAAGACTTCTTCTCCCGGTGCAAGCGTTTTAAAGTCAGCTCTACAACGTGACATTTTTATTTTAGATAACATCAGGAAACGGTCCGAATGTATATTGTACGATCATTGCATTCTAGTATCTTACACTAAAGGTGTGGTTTGCCTGCCCCCTCCTGTACATCAGGCGAAACTGTATATATTCTTCTAACGGAAACAGCCATATACACTCCTGGAAATGGAAAAAAGAACACATTGACACCGGTGTGTCAGACCCACCATACTTGCTTCGGACACTGCGAGAGGGCTGTACAAGCAATGATCACACGCACGGCACAGCGGACACACCAGGAACCGCGGTGTTGGCCGTCGAATGGCGCTAGCTGCGCAGCATTTGTGCACCGCCGCCGTCAGTGTCAGCCAGTTTGCCGTGGCATACGGAGCTCCATCGCAGTCTTTAACACTGGTAGCATGCCGCGACAGCGTGGACGTGAACCGTATGTGCAGTTGACGGACTTTGAGCGAGGGCGTATAGTGGGCATGCGGGAGGCCGGGTGGACGTACCGCCGAATTGCTCAACACGTGGGGCGTCAGGTCTCCACAGTACATCGATGTTGTCGCCAGTGGCCGGCGGAAGGTGCACGTGCCCGTCGACCTGGGACCGGACCGCAGCGACGCACGGATGCACGCCAAGACCGTAGGATCCTACGCAGTGCCGTAGGGGACCGCACCGCCACTTCCCAGCAAATTAGGGACACTGTTGCTCCTGGGGTATCAGCGAGGACCATTCGCAACCGTCTCCATGAAGCTGGGCTACGGTCCCGCACACCGTTAGGCCGTCTTCCGCTCACGCCCCAACATCGTGCAGCCCGCCTCCAGTGGTGTCGCGACAGGCGTGAATGGAGGGACGAATGGAGACGTGTCGTCTTCAGCGATGAGAGTCGCTTCTGCCTTGGTGCCAATGATGGTCGTATGCGTGTTTGGCGCCGTGCAAGTGAGCGCCACAATCAGGACTGCATACGACCGAGGCACACAGGGCCAACACCCGGCATCATGGTGTGGGGAGCGATCTCCTACACTGGCCGTACACCACTGGTGATCTTCGAGGGGACACTGAATAGTGCACGGTACATCCAAACCGTCATCGAACCCATCGTTCTACCATTCCTAGACCGGCAAGGGAACTTGCTGTTCCAACAGGACAATGCACGTCCGCATGTATCCCGTGCCACCCAACGTGCTCTGGAAGGTGTAAGTCAACTACCCTGGCCAGCAAGATCTCCGGATCTGTCCCCCATTGAGCATGTTTGGGACTGGATGAAGCGTCGTCTCACGCGGTCTGCACGTCCAGCACGAACGCTGGTCCAACTGAGGCGCCAGGTGGAAATGGCATGGCAAGCCGTTCCACAGGACTACATCCAGCATCTCTACGATCGTCTCCATGGGAGAATAGCAGCCTGCATTGCTGCGAAAGGTGGATATACACCGTACTAGTGCCGACATTGTGCATGCTCTGTTGCCTGTGTCTATGTGCCGGTGGTTCTGTCAGTGTGATCATGTGATGTATCTGACCCCAGGAATGTGTCAATAAAGTTTCCCCTTCCTGGGACAATGAATTCACGGTGTTCTTATTTCAATTTCCAGGAGTGTATTATCCTCAGTTTCTCAAATGTTAGTTCTCTTAACTGTTCACCACTCCAATTCTTAAAATCTCCTCTCTTATTCGCAATTATCCCTTTTGAACGGATGTTTCCTACCCTTCTCTTAAAATCTCGAGCCGTTACGGAATGCTCATGACTGGTTTACTTATCCACCACAGACTATGGGTAATGATGAAAGTCGTGTGTCTCTTCCTTTCTGCCTTCCTCGGAGCTCATAGACATATGATGTTGACATTGTGTTTTCATTCGAGACTTAGATGTATAATTCCTTCAGTAATGGGAGTGTATGAATGTAAGCTTTTTTCAAACTCATCTTCCCCACTTCACCAACTCCTGCAATTACTCTTTTCTCATATCCACTCCTCTGTACATCAAAACATAAAGTTTCATTATTCGATGGATCCTCTTTCTTTCGTTTTTTGTTTCTGTTATTCCTGTTATATGAACTTTTGCCTTCAGTAGCTTTTGATTAATATTTTTTTTCTTTGCTTATAGGCGCAGTAACTTATTGCTCCGATTACAGTTGTTCCTTTTCACATTTATGGTTGTTATTTAGCATCAGTCTAGCGTTTATTTTGTTGGCTGTGGCTAGTGAATGGTTTATTTCCCCTGTTACAGGTGACCACGAGGAAGTGGATGTAGTGTCCGTATAGTTGCCACCCACATACTGCATGAAGGGAGAGCCCTAGGAGGACTCCACCACGTCTGGAATCTTCCCAATGGGCCAGTCTGGCATAGGTGATCCTACCAGGAGCATTGCTCCTGCCAGCATAGTCCAGCAGATCATTGAGATGCACAATCCTCCCCACCAACGTTAAGGTGATAGTCCCTGGGAACGAGGGTCACTGAGACGTTTACGAAATACTATTTTGACATTCCCAGAGGTTGAAAATACCGCTTCAGTTGTGAGGTTCCTTTATTATCACACGATCGGTTTCGGGCTCTTATAACCCCATCTTCAGGTGTCGTACTGGAAACAGCAAGACTTGGGAGAAAACTTTTACACGCAGCAATACACATAAAAAACAAAAAGATTCATAAAATTGTTTTAAAAACATTTCAGAACCGCCAGTTTGGCTCAGTGCTGTGAAACCTATGTCAAAAGAGTACCAGGACACTTACACTTGATGCTGTAAGCCCCTAGCGCCACGGTGGACGTATACTAGGCGCGGTGCGCTACCTTCGAGCGCAGAGCAAGTAGTATCGGATGCGAAAGAGGAAGCAACCTGGTAAACCAGAAAGGCAACAGTGCTGCCATCTGTTGACGGGGTAAAGAAAGCGGGTCCACAATTAAAATGAAGAAACGACAAAAAAATTACATATAAATACACGAAATAAGAGTGCATTATGCGTAGTAAAGGAGCATATCGAACAGGTCAGTGCAGAACTGAGTGGAAACTGCGATATAAAATTTATATGTAAACCGTAAAACGCAATGAAACTTTCCCTTTACATGAGTGGCAAACAAGTTTTTAATTTAGTGGGGATATATAAGTGCCAACGTGGAACAATACGCCGCACCCGCCTGACAGTTTTATTCTTCGTCGTGTGTGCTACAAGTGGGTTTTAAGTGTGTTGTTCTGGAGTGTTTTTAATACTGTGGCCGACTTTTAACCTGTGCATGCGCATTCAGTGTCTTCTCTGTGTTTTAAGAATCGCCTACTGTGTTTTTTAACTTTCTGGTGCCTTTTTTAATTGTCCCCCATGAACGTCTCCATGTCAGTCTGTTTTTACCTCCATTTTCTCCCTTTACTCTGTTTTATGTTCCCCTTTTTTATCGCCTTATGTATGTAACATTTTATTCTTATTTTAGTTGCCATGTCACTCGGCTGAAGAGCGGCAGATTGTGCCGCTGACAGCCCTCCCCTGCCCATCACAATAAAGAAAAAAAAACAAAAAAAAACAACACACCGCAGTCATAAGTTAAAAGAACATACACAAGTGCCACTCCTATTTAAAAGCTCTCGATACTGACCAAAATGAAAGTAGCGAAATCTTACAGTCCACATTGACAGAAGGTAATGTGACAATGAATAACTTAGCAGCAATAGCACTAAAATGACACATTAAAAGTGGAGTCAATTTAAAACATGCTTACTAACGGTCGACAACTAATTGAGGCTTACATGAGATGAGACCTGAGACGTATTTTACATCACAAAAGACAGGTAAATTTTCAATTAGTGAGGGTACAGATAATGACGCAGCACAATAATGCGCCATAGTCATAGGATAAAACGAAAAACGTAGAAATTTCTATTAAGAGAGGACAATTTTACAGCTATGTAAAATGACCTGGATGGACCTTGCGGACCTCACTATAGGGACCGGGCATGTGTGGTATATTCGTTAAGCCTATTGATGGCCAAAAAAAAATGGTAAAATGCATTTACCCTATTGACAAATGTACATGTATGGCGTACAGTAATCAGGAACCAGAAAGAGAAGGGATTGAGGCTGGACGCTGCTTCAAAAAAGAAAAGTTATTCAGCAGGGCTGCGGGATAAAGCGCAGTTTCCTCATTCAAAATGCCAGACGGATCACGGCAGAGCCTGCGGATGATTTCTATTTCTTCTAAAACGTTTAAAACTTAGCCCTATCGTTGAATATGTAGAATGCTGAAATTTGTGTTTATATTTGAAATGGAATGGTTATGATCCTCACGCTAGTAGTTTTTTTTTGCGAGAGGGACTCTGGCCACGTGGTAAAGCATAGCACGAAGAGCTGCCTGTCTCAACAGAAGTTAGCATGTTTTTCATTTTATCCTACGACTATGGCGCATTGTTGTGCTGCGTCATTATCTGTGCCCTCACTAATTGAAAATTTACCTGTCTTTCACGATATAAAATGCGTCTCAGGTCTTATCTCACGTAACCCTTGATTAATTGTCAGCTGTTAGTTAGTATGTTTTAAATTGACCCCACTTTTAATGTGTCCTTTTAATGCTATTGCTGCTAAAAGTTGTTAATTGGCATATTACTTTCTGACAGTGTGGACTGTAAGGTTTCGCTATTTTCCCTTTTGGACAGTAACTAGAGCTTGTAAATAGGTGTGGCACTTGTGTTTGTTCTTTTAACTGATGACTGTGGCATGTTGTTCCACGTTGCCACTTATATACCATCACTAAATTAAAATTTTTTTTTTCTTTATTGTGATTTACACAAAGGCGGGCAGTCAGCAGCATAGTACGCCGCTCTTCAGCCTTGAGTTTTACAATAAGTAATACATATAGAAGGCACAGAGAATACAATCAAAACGGCGGGCAAAAAATGTAGACACTAAAAAAAAAAAAACATGGAGCCGTTCACGCTTGACGAGAAATATCACTAACACGGCGCACATAACACGGATAACGGCGATGGCACACGTGAACAATGCTGGCACGACGGCGAAAGAACACTAAACACAAACAAAGGCACACACACGAGACACTGATGGTGATGATCTCCGGCGCGCGAATGTTCACTGAGCGTGTGCAAGTCCGGGGACCTGCCAAGAGAGGAGGAGGAGGAAGGGGAGTGAGAGAGGGAGAGGGGAGAGCAGAGATGCCATGGGCAGGGGAGAGAGGGGGAGTGGCGGAGGAAGGGCGATGGGGGAAAAGGAAAGAGAAGGGAGGAAGGGTGCCTAAAGGAAAGGACACAGGAAGTGGAGAGGGAGGATCAAAGTTGATAGGAGGAGTAGATGGAGGGGAGGAGGACATCATCAGGGAGGGGGAGCTAGCGGAAGCCACCTTGGGGGAGGGTAAGGAGGGTGGAGAGATAGAGACCGGCTGGGACGTGGGAATACAGGCACGGCAGCGGGTGGGGGAGGGAGAGGATAGGTGAGACAAGCAGGTGAGGAGTATCATGTTTGTGGGAGATATACAGGATCCGTATCCTTTCAAGGGAAAGGAGGAGGTGGTGGAAGGGGATGAGATCGTACAGGATCTGCATGGGGGAGGGGAGACGGATGCGATAGGCGAGGTGGAGAGCATGGCGTTCAAGGATTTGGAGGGATTTATAAAAGGTAGGGGGGGGGGGGTGGAGATCCAGGCCGGATGGACGTAACAAAGGATAGTGCGGATGAGGGATTTATAGGTGTGGAGGATGGTGGAGGGGTCCAGACCCCATGTACGGCCAGAAAGGAGCTTGAGTAGATGGAGTCGGGAGTGTGCCTTGGCTTGGATTGTACGGAGATGGGGAGTCCAGGAGAGGCGACAGTCGAGGGTGACGCCAAGGTACTTAAGGGTGGGAGTGAGGGTGATAGGACGGCCATAGATGGTTAGATAGAAATCAAGGAGGCGGAAGGAAGGGGTGGTTTTGGCTACAATGATCGCCTGGGTTTTGGAGGGATTGACCTTGAGCAACCACTGGTTGCACCAAGCGGTGAACTGGTCAAGATGGGATTGGAGAAGGTGTTGGGAGCGCTGCAGGGTGGGAACAAGGGCAAGGAAGGCGGTGTGATCGGCAAACTGGAGAAGGTGGACGTGGGGGGGGGGGGGGGGGGGGACGGCGGCGGCATGTCCGCCGTATACAAAAGGTACAGAAGGGAGTCTTGGGGCACACCAGTGGAGGGGAAAATGGTGTAGGAATCTGTGTTATGGATGGTGACGTAGGAAGGACGGTGGGAGAGAAAGGAGCCGATCAGATGGACGTAGTTAATAGGAAGGGCGAAGGTTTGGAGCTTGAAGACGAGACTGGAATGCCAAACACAGTCATAAGCACGTTCGAGGTCCAGGGAGAGGAAGATTGTGGAGCGACAGGAATTAAGCTGGTCGGAAAGGAGATGAGTGAGGTGAAGGAGAAGGTCGTCGGAAGAGAAGGACGGCCGAAAGCCACACAGGGTAATGGGAAGGAGGCGGTGCTGGCGGAGATGCTGGTGGATGCGTCGGGCGAGGATGGGTTCCAGGACCTTGCTGAAAACCGAGGTAAGGCTGATGGGACAGTAGGAGGAGACAGCGGACAGCGGTTTGCCATGTTTAAGGAACATCAGGATACGGGAGGTTTTCCACAGGTCGGGGTAGTAACTGGTGGTCAGGACGACATTGTAGAGCCTGGCCAGAGTGGAGAGGAAAGAGACAGGAGCTTCACGAAGGTGACGGTAGGTGACACGATCGTGACCAGGAGCGGTGTTGCGTTTTGTGCGGAGTGTAGCAATGAGATCCTGTGTAGTGATAGGGGCATTGAGTTCTGTGTGTGCAATGTTGTCCAAGTACTGGAAACCAGGTGCGAGGGGAGGGACAGAGGTGTCAGTTCGATCGCGGACACCTGGGAAGAAGGAGTTAATCGAACTGGGGATCATCGGCGATGGAAAACACATCGGAGAGGTAGGAGGCAAAGTGATTCGCCTTACTAAGGATGTCAGGGAATGGGTGATCATCATGGAGAAGAGGATAGTAGGGGGATGGTTTAGTTCTGGTAAGGCGATGGAAGGCTGACCAGAACTTGGACGAGTTGACAGGTAGGGTAGCATTTAAACGGGTGCATGTCTGTCGCCAGTCGCGGCGTTTCTTAGCCGCGAGCAAATTACGAATGTGTCGCTGGAGTTGCAGGTGGTGTCGCAGTGTGTCCGGGTTACGTGTGTGGAAGACGGCACGGTAGAGATGGCAGAATTCACGGAGGAGGAGGGTGGCCTGTGGGAGTAAGGTAGGACGGTGGGGGTGGATGGCGACAGTAGGGATGTGGGCCTCCACGGCAAGGTCTACTGGAGAAAGGAAGTGGCATGGGTTATATCGTCAGAGTGGTGGTAGGTGAAGGGGTGGCTATCGACCTGGGTGGAGGGGGTATCTCGGTAGGCATTCCAGTTGGCATGGGAATAGTCATGGACGTACTTAGGGGGAGAGTCATTACGAGGGTTGGGGCAGGGGCGACGACCGTCTGAAACGGTGAGGAGGACAGGGAAATGGTCGCTACCAATAGGCTCCAGGACATCCACCATTATGCGGCCACGGAGGTTGGGGGAGGAGAGGATAACATCGTGAGTGGAGTTGGATTCTGGATGGGTGTGCTGGGAGATGGGGATGAGGTCGCCTTGAACGGAGGAGAGGAACCGATGCCACTGCCGTAACTGGGCGGCAGAACGACTATGGATGTTGAGGATGGCGGTGATCACATAGGAGGAGAAGGTACGGTCAATGTGGGAGAGGAAGTCGAAGGGAATAGGGGAGTTAGGGCGGACATAGACAGTGGTGCAGGTAACGGTAAGGCCGGGGAAGAAGAGACTAAGGATCAGGTGTTTGGTGGGGTCAGGAAGGAGAGGTTGGAGCTGAACGGGGATCTGGCGGTGGTGACCAATGGCAACTCCACCACACGCAGTTGAGAGGGGATTATCGGAGCGGTGAAGGAGGTAGGGCGAAGTGTGGACGGTGTCGTGGGGGTTGGAGGAAGGTTTCATTGAGGAGGAAGGCAACCACGCGGTGGGTGACAAGGGTGTGCAGGAAGAGGTTCTTGTTGGCAGGAAGGGAGCGAATGTTGTTGGAAAGGATACGGTGCTGTTGTGCCATGACAGGGATTTAGATGAGAGTGTCAAAACGGGAGAAGGTGAAATGGGCCTGGTTGTTGGAGTAGGTGGCGTACATTTTTAGGTGGAAAACGGAACGGGCAGCGAGGGAGGTCTGTTGGAGGGTGTGGGGGCACTGAAAAGGATGAACATTCTGAAAGACGATGGTGAGAAATCTGATGATGTCATCAGTGGTAGGGGTTGGGCTAAGGAAACAGCTGGGAGGGGTGGGGGCGTCCAGAGGGTAGACAGGAATGGTGAGTTCAGGAGTGGTAGGAGGGTGTCAGGCCTTACATTTCTGGGAGTCAGTAGGATGAGGGAGGTTACAGGTATTGCAGGAGGGGGGGGGGGGGGACTGGAGATTGGGGCACTGCCGTATGAAGTGGGGTTGTCTACAGTGCAGGCAGGTGGGGACCTCACGGCACTCAGATGTCGTGTGCACATTATACCGCAAGCACCTCTGGCAGTGGAGGGATTGAGGAGGGGAATGGGAGGGAACAACTTTATAATGTTGGTTAAAGAGGAGGGCACCCTCCTTCAGGAGAAGGTCTATGGAGGGGGCGTGCTCAGAAAAGATCCGCATAAGGCAGGTGGGGTTGGCAGAGTTGTTGATGCAGCGAACCGCATGCACCTCCAGATCAAGATGTGCCTGAAGCTCTGCCAACACCTCCTCCTCCTGCTCGGACTAAGCCGAGTGATCACGGCGGTGAGGGTCGGCGGGCGACGTGAAGGTTGGGGTTGGCGGGAGGGAGGCAGTGAAGGAGCAGGGGTGAGGGAGGCATTAGGGTCAAAGCAGGTGACAGGGATGCGGGAAAGGAGATCTGTGTGGACGGGAGGGCTGGGGGAGGAGATGAGCACCGAATCATGGTGAGGAGTGAGGAGGGAGATGGGGGCACGAGGAAAATTCTGGCGAAGGAAGAGGGTGAGGTTCCGGGCCTCAAGAATGGAGGGATCAGGACGGGAGAGGAGGTAGTGGAAGGGGGAGGGGGTGGAGGAGGAGGAGGAGGAGGAGGGTGCAGGGACAGGCAGGGAGACATCCATGGCATCAGGGGCTGGGGAAGGGGGACCAGGCAGAGCCTTTTTGGGAGTAGAGGAGGCAGGGGTGCCACTGGGGCGCTTGACAGCGGCGGGGGAGGTGTGGGGGATGGGAGCGACTGGAATGTGGCGGGGAGTGGCAGGTCCCGGTGCTGAAGTCTGCAGAGGGTAGACAGGAGGCGATGGCGAAGGCGACAGTGAAGACGACGATGATGAAGGCGAAGGGGAGAGTTGAGTGTGGGCCGTAGCCCTCTGGGCGACCACCCTAGCGGGGGCCACAGAAACGCAAGGAGCAGAGGGAGGGAGTGGAGGGAAGGGATCAGAGGAGGCGCGGGAGGGAGGAACCGGGGATGGGGCGACAAATAGTGAAGGAGATGGGAGAGTGAGGAGTGGGGGGGATGGACTGAGGAGGGAGTGATGTGGCACACCACGTGACAGTGGTGGCGGCGGCGGAGGGGGATGTGTGTATGATGGCAGTGGTGGTGGCAGTAGTGGCAGTGGTGGGGGTCGACATTACGAGAAGGGGAAAGCACAGGACAGGACAAAGAAGCAAACGCGGGACGGACAATGCGACGAGAAACACAGTGTAAAAGGGACGGAGAAACTACGAAGGAGGCTGGGGCCGAAGCCCCACTCTGCTGCTGCTGGCGGGGTAGGCAACCTGGCTGGCCGGCTGGTGGGGACGCTGCTGCTGCTGCTGGACACTGCTGGCTGTGACTGCTGCTGGACGCTGGCTGCTGTTAGGAACCGCCGCTGGCTGCTGGCTGGGACCGCTGCTGGCTGCTGGCTGGACTGCTGCAGGGTGGCTGGCACCTGTAATACACCTAACACTTCGATTAGAACCGAAATGCCAATCGAAGGGCAGTATCCTTCCGGATTACCGCCGGAGATGCACTGAATTAAAAACTTGTTTGCCCCTTATGTAAAGGGAAAGTTTCATTGCGTTTTACGGAGCTTCCACTCATTATTACTACAGTTCTGTACTGACCTGTTCAACTTCCTCCTTTACTACGCATTATGCAATCTTAACATATTTCGTGTATTTATATGTAACTTTTTTGTTGTTTCTTCATTTTACATGTAAACCACTAATTCAAATTGTGAACGGCCGCGGTAGTGGCCCCGCTTTCTTCTCGCCGTCAACAGATGGCAGCACTATTGTCACTCTGGTTTACCAGGTTGCTTCCTGCTTCGCATCCAACGCTCCATGCTCTGCGCTCGTAGGTAACGCACCACGCCAAGTACGCGTCCACCGCGGCGCTCGGGGGTCACAGCATCAAGTGTAAATGTGCTGGTATTCTTTATATATTTCTCTAACCAGGCAGTCGTCCGTAGTACTGTCTGGTATCATTTTCGCATTGACATAGGTTTCACAGCACCTAGCCCGACTGGCGGTTGTGAAATGTTTTTAAAACTTTTTTTATGAAATTTTTTGTTTTTATGTGTATTACTGCGTGTTAAAATTTATCTCCCTTTTCTTGCTATTTCCAGTACGACACCTTCAGATGGGCTTATAAGAGCTCGAAACCGATCGTGTGATAATAAAAGAGGTTTGCAAGTGTGGCGATATATTCAGCAGCTGGTGCAATGCTCAGTTGCGGATGTTCCGCCAACAAGATTGTTTGTGTTTTGACATTGTTAAAGTGCTTTGCTCTCCGTGTGAGGTTGGGTAGATTCTAACCTGTAACTGGTGACAGATATATTTTTGCTTTGTAAATTTTTGTTTTGCGATCTATAAATGCTGTGTAAATGAATTAAACGAAGAAATGTATCATTAAAGAAGTAGCGTAGCACCATTTAATGATTAACATTGCTGTTGTGAGTTACTTTCTTTGGATTTTAAAGCCTGCACTGTTAAAGTTATATACATCTGCAGGAGATACATTATTCTGTAGTGTTCTGGCATGGTTAAATTGCAAATGGAAAGACGATCCCTGATAGCCGTGCGTGCTAAAGCGACGCTTTCAGAAAGAGGACGTGCGCCCGCTCCGAATGGAATCCTCCAGTCGGATGAACGACAAGTATCGGTGTGAGGAATGCTCCCTCTGACTGTATTAAACTGCTTCTCAGGCAATTCTTCCTTCTACCGTCATGATCTGTATTGCTTCCAAGCTAGAAGAATTTCTGTATTTCTTCTACTAAATGGTTTATTACTAATCTCATTTCCGCTGCCCCACAATAATTTCATCTTTCTCTGATTTACTCTCAGTCTATTTTCTTAGGTTGTTATATTGCTAACCGTGTTCAACAGCTCAAGTAAATTTTCCTCATTTCCACGTAGAGTAGCAGTGTCCTCAGAGAATCTTATCATTTATACCCACCGCGATTTTTAACCACACTCTCTGAACTTACATTCTACTTCCGCCGTTGCTTCTCACTTACTTATAGGTTTTCATCACAAACAAATAATTCTCTATCTTCGAGGGCGAATCACAGAGTCGGCGGCCCTATTTTTTTCAGCCAGATTTTAGGTGCAAATGTGAAGTCAACTTGCCCGTACCCAGGGGTGGACCTTTCTAGGACCAGCCCGGCTTTATCTGCCATTAGCTCCGTGGCACGGCACTACAGTCACTTTCTGAAGATGACGGTTGTGCTTCACACATCCACGGTGTTCGGTCAACAAAGTGTGACTCATTTTGTATGGAGTAAGGACGGATGTTCAAAATGTTCAAATGTGTGTGAATTCCTAATGGACCAAACTGCTTAGGTCACCGGTTCCTCGACTTACACACTACTTAAACTATCTTATGCCCGAGGGAGGACTCCTGCGGGAGGGGCCGCGCAAAGGATGAATGAATGACCTTCCAAATTCACAGGATAATGCAGGCTACGTATGGGGAAAAGTGTCTCGTTTTGAGAAGTGTGAGGTGGTGGTACGAGTTCGCAAAAGGTGGTGAGGACCTGCATGACAATGGACGTCCAGAGAAGCTGCGCTCGTCGCTGGCGGTCAACGTGGGTGCAATGGTGAAGGCGGATCATCGTAATGCACCTCGTGGACAGTACCTGGGAGCTTGGAATTTAATGCGGAGGTGTTTTCGACAACATCGCTCACCGGTCCTCAGCCATGTCTCTTTTCGGTGGCTACCTAAGTAAATTTAGAAATTTGTGGTAAGGTCTTATGGGACCAAACTGCTAATGTCATCAGTTCCCAAGCTTACACATTACTTAATCTAAATTAAACTAACTTTCGCTAAGGACGACACACACACACACACACACACACACACCCATGCTCGAGAGAGTACTCGAACCTCCAAGGGGGGAGCCACACGAACCGTGACAAGACGCCCTAGACCGCGCGGCTACAAAACGGCTACCTAAGTAGTTGGATAATATGATGAAAGGCAAGCAGTCATTTCATAAGGAGAGTCTGAATCGCACGCCACACAATCCGTATCTAAGTCTAGTGATTACCATACGTTCAGTAAGTTGATTGGTTGACCTCGGGGGAGTGGAACAAACAGCGAGGTCATCGGTCCCATCGGGTTAGGGAAGGACATGGAAGGAAGTAGGACATGCCCTTTTTAAGGAACCATCCCTGCACTTTCCTGGCTCAATTTAGGGAAATCACGGAAAACTTAAATCAGAATGGCCGGACACGGGCCTGAACCGTCGTTCCCACGAACGCGAGTCCAGTGAGCTAACCACTACGCCACCTCGCTCGGTCATGCGTTCAGTCTGCTGTAGAAGTTCCTGACAGGACAGCGATTCACGTCCAACTGTGAAACCAAGATAGCAGTTCGACCGTGGTTCACAGTTAGGCGAACGTATTCTACCGCAGGAGCACCTCAAATGTGATGCTATGATGGGAAAAGTGCCTGAAGCGGTGTGGTGACTACTGACAGTTGGTGTAAGCTACGTAGAATAGTACATATATTTTAATTACCTGTATGTACCTTATTTCGGTTAATAAAAATGGGAGCAAAGACTATGATTCACCTTATACTCTACTGGTTTATACCTCTTTGTGAAGTCCGCTTTTAAAGTCTTTGCATGTTCTACTGGGACACAAGACAGCACCGGGTAGATAGTCCTATTGACAGGAACCAACAGCGAGAGAAGCTGTGTCATCACATAATTATTTTTTTTAAATGAAAGAACCATGTCCTCGACTCCCCACGTCTTGCATGTTGAACTTTGACAGTTCTCTGGTTACCTACTGTTACTGTGGTAATTGTTAGTTATTACTGAAATACGTTGTGTACTTCATGAATAACTTTACCAGCGAAATAAGTGACATCGAGCGTTTAGTTAACAAGTTGGTACTACGCTTCTCATGAGAATCTTAGAACTATACATCGTTGTCACATCAAGTAAATGGTTGCAAGTACAGTAATTTACTGTCGCTCTTTTACCCGGAATACACGTGAGAATAGGATCTATTGGTTCACAGGTTTGACCTTGTAGCTTGTATGTGTAACGTCACCGAATAAGAAACTCTTGTCAAATTTCACGTTCCATAAGCCTTCTGTATGTTCCAACGGTGTGAATGACGTCACCGAATACGAAATCCTTGTCAAATTTTACGTTCCACAAGCCTTCTGTATTTCCAATGGTGTGGATGACGAATGTAGGGTCACCTTTCACTGTCTGTTGTACAGGTTACAACATCAAGACATTGAACAGAATGTGTGACAATTCTCAATAGTGTCTCTACGTACCGTCGAGGATAACAAGTTACTGGAAAAAATATGGGACCTCTCCTGTCTTATAAGTAGTGGGTAGGGTCGTAAGTAAGCTGGTAAGTTTTATGTCACCTCATCGAGACCTGTTAACTTCTTCAAACTCTCTCTTTTTGTTGCAAAGGCCGGGGACAACGCTGAATCGCTGTTTCATATCAACTCCTTCGTCACCTGTTATGTAGCTAGACAATACTTCCTTCCAGACTTTACTTAACAGTGATTTGCATGTGCATTACATTTCCTGCTCGTTTCCGAGAAATTGTATTCATCTCCCTGCGTACAAAATTTAATCTTCCGATAACAGTTTCTACAACGCCTTGCTGAAAATTAATGACTCCGAGTTTTTAATTTGAAAACACTTAAAGCTTTTTAAATTAAAACAAACGTTGATAAAACTCTACTTCTTTGTCCTTCATGTCAACATACTTGCAGTCCTCTGCCACTCCAAATTGTAGCATGTAACATAGCGATGTTTGACTTAACTACGTTGATGCATGAGAAACACTGAGCTCTGAATGTAAGAGTGTATGATTTTTCTTTGCATAGAATGCTAAGACATGTAGAACATGACGATTGTACTTAGAATCGTACGGAGTAACAAGGAAATGATTGCATGGGGAGTACCTAATTTCTTTGCTTTTTCTTCCTTTGTTGAGGTTTCATATCATGAAGTGCAGAGGCGGAAGCTTTGCCGTCTGGGACAGGTGATCGTCGGCAAGTGAGGGACAGCTTTAGAACTCTGGGACAAGGGCGGCAGTGTCCCTTCATAAGCTGGGCAGTGAACTCACAATAGGGAGAAAAATGGTTCAAATGGCTCTGAGCACTATGGTAGTTAACTTCTGAGGTAATCAGTCCCCTAGAACTTAGAACTACTTAAACCTAACTAACCTAAGGACATCACACACATTCACGCCCGAGGCAGGATTCGAATCTGCGACCGTAACGGTCGCGTGGTTCCACACTCAAGCGCCTAGAACCGCTTGGCCACCACGGCTGGCCACAATAGGGAGAAAGTGGGAGAAATGGGCTTTGTGGGAAATGCTGACAGGTACCATGCCACAAATAGACCGCGTTTGGAGCAATACAGCATATGCAGTCGTGGTGCTAAAAATGGAACCCCAACTGCATCCTTCATTCGAGCCTGAGGACCGAATAACGTGTCCACAGGTGGATAAGTCGGCCGTTGTGGCCGATCGGCTCTAGGCGCTACAGTCCAGAACCGCGCAACTTCTACGGTCGCAGGTTCGAATCCTGCCTCGGGCATGGATGTGTGTGATGTCCTTAGGTTGGTTAGGTTTAAGTAGTTCTAAGTTATAGGGGACTGATGACCACAGATGTTAAGTCCCATAGTGCTCAGAGCCATTTGAACCATTTTTGTGACTTTATTGCTTGGCTGGTGGCCCTGCAAGCGTATGCTGAGAGAGTAGAATGTAATTATTATTTTTTTTTCCCACGGTGGTGAAATCGCGTCAGCGGGAAAAACGCGCGCTATCACTTGTAGGCAGCCTGTGACTTGTCCTGACTTCCATCTTTTGGACAGAGAAGGTTGGAAAGGAAGTTGATTGGGGAAGTTTTTGCAGAGCTGCTGGAGGGAGTATGAAAAACGCTACAAAATTACGATACTGGCCAATGGTGATGCCAAAACAGGAATGCTAAAAAGGTCGCCAGCCATGGAGGAGTGTGCTCTTTAGACTTTTAGGCACTCAGGTTCAATCTTTCGAGAGTAATGATTCAGGTTCCACTTTTTGAGTAAGGACTTTTTGGGGCTCCGGCTGTGAAATAGGAAAGATTCAGATTCACATTCTGGTGTTCGAATCCGATTTTGGTCCTGGAGATTCGGAGTCTGGTGGGCTCAGAGGAGCACGTATTTGACTAGCTCTGACTGAGGGGCAACACGAGTTACATTGGTTCGACGCCGACGATCGGAACTCAGGCCAAGATTACACTGCAGCACCGGCATGACTGATAGGCAAAATAACTTGTAAATTCCGACTGAAGCAGTGACTTCTCTGACGGGTGCTCTGCAGAAGTACGGTATTTGTCGACATTTGCTTTCAACTTCATATCTTGCAATCATTGCATACCTATCATATGACTTCGTAAGACTGCAGTCATCATAGTGAATCCTAAGAGCGAAATTGACATCTCTTGTATCTCCGAACCTTGCGCACAACTAGGCACTGCCGCTAAGTGACCAGCCATGTACTGTTGCGAGTGAGACTGTGAATAATGAATGTTCAACCCTTGTAATTGTGGAATAAATTCTGAATCTGATGTGCTCCGCGGTTTTACTTTCACAGGCAGTTAATTCAACGTCACGGAAACGATTAATAGAAAATTCCACTAGACTATTTTAGAACACAATGATTAGGCCCCTCATACCTGATGGCATTATCAATCACCACTGGTTCCTGAGGAGTGATCTACTGTCAAAATTAGAACGGTCAGATCAGACAGATGAAATGCCTTGGCGAGGGTGCGGGAGGGGGCAAATGTCTCGCAAATGAGCTAAAACATCAGAAACAATGTTATAAGATAACAGATGAATTTCTTTTTTGCTGATTATATCTAAAATGTTGTGTAATTTAGTAGCACTGTTGACTGTTTTGGAAATAGTTTGTATTTCGCAAAATAATTTGCAAGAATCAACTCTTATCTTAATATGAATCTTCGCGTTTTCTTCTAATTTTTTTTGTAATCACTTAAAAAATTTGACTTTTAATTCTCTGTCAATTCAGTGTGCAAGGAATCTGTTCCATGTCCATACGATTTTTTAGTTTAATATGAACATTAGCGCCGGCAGTTCTGACCGTGCGGTTCTAGGCGCTTCAGTCAGAGAGCTGCGCTGCTTCTACGGTCACAAGTTCTAATCCTGCGTTGGGCATGGATGTGTGTGATGTCCTTAGGTTAGTTAGGTTTAAGTAGTTCTAAGTCTAGGAGACTGTTGACCTCAGATGTTGAGTCCTAGTGCTTAGAGCCATTTGAACCATGAACATTACCCTATTGCTGTTACCAGACTGTAGGGTGGCCTTTACTTTGCCGTCGAAGTCTTCGGTTGCTAAGCTCGTCTGACGGAATGAACTCAGAAAAGGTGCCAGATTACACCTTCACATGCACGCTGATGACCAAAGCAGCGAAAACACGATGTCTCCCACTGAAAACGAGCTCAAGAAAGCAACGTTCATGTACCATAACCGAAGTTCTGCAATTTATCATCTCATATGTCGTTCAGAGGATGATTGTTATTAACG
Organism: Schistocerca piceifrons; assembly: GCF_021461385.2. Lineage (NCBI taxonomy): Eukaryota > Metazoa > Arthropoda > Insecta > Orthoptera > Acrididae > Schistocerca > Schistocerca piceifrons. The sequence goes on from NC_060140.1 coordinate 391,620,909, forward strand.
TTTAGAAAACCATGAAGCGACATAGCGCAAGGGGCCGCGAACGTCGGGAAATAACCCGAAATTGGATGACAGGCATTGAACATGTGACAGTAACAGATGACGTATGTCGTTGCACGTGCAGCGGTAACGCCTATCCGTCTGTCACATCTGATCATCCAGACTCCTTTCAAGTATTCACATCGGTGTGGCTCGTGCCCCACGTGCGAGACTTTAGTGCGTCTGGCTAAGGGTTAGAGTCTTGCATCTGAGAGGCAATTTGTTTCTTGCACTGCGTTAGACAACTGCGTGGTTACATTGAGGCAAGATTTATTATTTTATTTATCGGTCTTGTCTCCGCTGCCTAACTGCGAAGTACAGTACAACAAAATCCTGCTGCATAGAGTCACAAGAAACTAAGTATAAACTTCCGAATTGCATTGCTGCCAGTAAATGACCTACGTGTTCTATACTAAATAAAGCATGTAAACAGAAAAGAGACAAAAGCAAAGAAACATTAAATAATAAAGCTAGGATGATAATTCTGTAACCTCTACGTTTACAACACATCACATTTACAATACGTATTCCTAAACAGAATAGCCTAGTGGAGCGATGTGTAGCACTGCCTCCTACCGGTAGTATCGACAAGCCCGATCGCGGCACGTGCGGCGAGGTACGTCGTCTAGTGACATCACATGTTCAACACCTGTCATTCACCTACGGGATATATCCAAACACATGTGGCCCTGTGTATTTCGTATTAAACCACTTGTCTCAAAGTCGTCTAGGTAACTTCGGGGTTTCTTTCTTAAACGTTAGTAAAAATGGAGAGGCCGTGTGGCTAGGGCCTCCCGTCGCTTAGGCCGGTCGCCTGGTACAACTCTTTCGAGTTGACGCCACTTCGGTGACTCGCTTGTCGGTGGGGATGAAATGATGATGTACGAGTATAATGACTTTTCTGGAGACTAGAAATCTACTCTGTAGGAACCAGCATGGGTTTCGAGAAAGACGATCGTGTGAAACCCAGATCGCGCTATTCGTCCACGAGACTCAGAGGGCCATAGACACGGGTTCCCAGGTAGATGCCGTGTTTCTTGACTTCCGCAAGGCGTTCGATACAGTTCCCCACAGTCGTTTAACGAACAAAGTAAGAGCATATGGACTATCAGACCAATTGTGCGATTGGATTGAAGAGTTCCTAGATAACATAACGCAGCATGTCATTCTCAATGGAGAGAAATCTTCCGAAGTAAGAGTGATTTCAGGTGTGCCGCAGGGAAGTGTCGTAGGACCGTTGCTATTCACAATATAAATAAATGACCTTGTGGATAACAACGGAATTTCACTGAGGCTTTTTGCGGATGATGCTGTGGTATGTCGAGAGATTGTAACAATGGAAAATTGTACTGAAATGCAGGAGGATCTGCAACGAATTGACGCATGGTGCAGGGAATGGCAATTGAATCTCAATGTAGACAAATGTAATGTGCTGCGGATACATAGAAAGAAAGATCCTTTATCATTTAGCTACAATATAGCAGGTCAGCAACTGGAAGCAGTTAATTCCATAAATTATCTGGGAGTAGGCATTAGGAGTGATTTAAAATGGAATGATCAAATAAAGTTGATCGTCGGTAAAGCAGATGCCAGACTCAAATTCATTGGAAGAATCCTAAGGAAATGCAATCCGAAAACGTTGGAAGTAGGTTACAGTACACTTGTTCGCCCACTGCTTGAATATTGCTCACCAGTGTGGCATCCGTACCAGATAGGATGGATAGAAGAGATAGAGAAGATCCAACGGAGAGCACCGCGCTTCGTTATAGGATCGTTTAATAATCGAGAAAGCGTTACGGAGACGATAGATAAACTCCAGTGGAAGACTTTACAGGAGAGACGCTCAGTAGCTCGGTACGGGCTTTTGTTGAAGTTTCCAGAACATACCTTCACCGAGGAGTCAAGCAGTATATTGCTCCCTCTCGTACAACTCGCGAAAAGACCATGAGGATAAAATCAGAGAGATTAGAGCCCACACAGAGGCATTCCGACATTCTTTCTTTCCACGAACAATACGAGACTGGAATAGAAGGGAGAACCGATAGAGGTACTCTAGGTACCCTCCGCCACACACAGTCAGGTGGCTTGCGGAGTATGGTTGTAGATGTAGATGTAGATAAGGACAACCCAACACCTAGTCCCTGAGCGGAGAAAATCTCCGACCCAGCCGGGAATCGAACCCAGGCTGTTAGGTATGACATTCCGTCGCGCTGGCCATTCAGCTACCAGGAGTGGACAAACGTTAGGAAGAAGCACCCTATATATTTATACACCTACATTGTATTACTTTTACAAGAAAGGCTCTGTTGTCAAAAAATCACAAAGGGGAAAAGCATTGCTGATATCAAACGACTTCAACTCATTCACAGATGTATTTTTGAACTCAAAAGCATTACACGCTCTCACGTCAGTTCCCTATATCGCACCAATATCTTATTACATTTAGATGGCAGTTTTCCTCTATTCTTTAATAGTTGGCCTTAAAATATTGTTAAAATTTTATTTTCCAATAACTACAGCCACCTTTTCTGTTTGCATAAGTATCCTTGTTAAATAATAGTCCATTTCATCTACAGCATAAAGTCCTCATTTGCTACGATGTGGAACTTGTTTCTTAATAGTTTATGTACTACGTAAAATAGGCTTCCGCGGCCGTTGTCACAGTCAAAAAATTTTTTCTGGGTTTTGGACCGAATTTTCAATATGTAAAACTATCGACATTTCCGCCGCGACCTTCTTTAGGGTGTTTTTGTTTACTGCGATAAGGAGTAGCATAGTAGGCATCACAATTGAAGACGAATGGACATTTCTAAAAAGGGCAATCACAGAAGTTGGAAAGGAAAAAGGCAGCTGCGAAGAAACTATAGGTAACAGGAGAAATGATTCAGTTTATCGATGAAAGAAGAAAGCACAAAAATGTTCAGGGAACTTAGAGAATACAAAAAAAACAAAAACAAGAAAACAAGTCACTTAGAAATGAAGTAAGTAGGAACAGCGGGGAAGTTAAAGCGAATGGCTGAATGAAAAATATGAAGATACCGCAAAACAACTGGGTGTCAGAAGGACTGACTCAGCTTGTAGAAAACTCCAAACAACCTTCGTTAAAATTAAAAGGAAGGGCGGTAATATCAAGAATACAATGAGAATTCCACTGTTTAGTATATAGGAGAGGGCCGATAGGTGGAAAGAGTCCATTGAGGGCTTTCGTGAGGGGGAGGACTTATCGGACGACGTGATGGAAAAGGAAATAGGAGTCGGTAAAGAAGAGATTAGGGACTCAGTATTAGAATCAGAATCTGAAAAAGGTGTGGAAGAATTAAAATCAAATAAGGCAGAAAGGATACACAACGTTCCACCGGAATTTTTAAAGTCATTGGGCGTAGTGTCAACAAAACGATTATTCACGTTGGTGTGTAGAATGTGTGAGACTGTGCGACATACCGTCAGGCTTTCAGAAAAACATCATCCATACAATTCTCAAGATTGTAAAGAGCGACAAGTGCGAGATATATCACACAATCAGCTTAACAGCTGACGCATCCAAGTTGCTACAATAATAGTATACAGAAGAATGGAGAAGAAAATTGAGGCTCTGTTACATGACGGTCACTTTTGCTTTAAGAAACGTAAATACACTACAGAGACAGTTCTGACGTTGCGGTTGATAATGACAGCAAGACTGAAGAAAAGGCAAGACACTTTCATAGGATTTGTCGACCTGGAAAAAGCGTTGGACCATGTAAATGGTGCAAGATGTTCGAAATTCAGAGAAAGATATGGTTAAAACAGCGAAAAAGGATAATTTAAGATATTCGCTGTCATCAGCGAAAGTGAAGAAGAATTAAAAAATCTGTTGGATGAAATTGCCAGTCTAATGAGTACAGTATATGGATTGAGAGTAAATCGAAGAAGGGCGAAAGTAATGAGAAGTATTAAAAATGGGAACAGCGAGAAACTTAAAGTTGGCGAACTCGAAGTAGACTCAATTAAGGATTTCTTCTACCAAGGCAGCAAAATCACCCGCAATGGACGGAGCATGGAGGACATAAAAAGTATACTAGCACTGGGAAAAGGGGAATTCCTGGGGAAAATAAGTCTGCTGGTATTCAGAAACTTCTGAGAGCGCAGCATTGTATGGTAGTGACTCATGGACTGTGGAAACGCCGTAACTGAAGAGAATGCTGCGCTATATGAAATTTCTTTCTCAAGAACGGCCTAGTTTTCATACTAGCAGAATCATCGAAGAAAATAATGTATGGAAAACACTGACAAGAACAAAAAGGTACTGCTGAGACACCAGGGAATGTTTTCAATGGCACTTGAGGGAGGCGTAGAGGAAACAGGGACTGGAATACATCCGGTTAATAATTGAGGACGTAGGCTGCAACTGTTACTGTGAGTTGAAAACGTCGGCACAAAAGAGGAATTCTTGGCAGGCCTCATCAAACCAGTCAGATGACTGATGAATCTGCATCTCTTAAGTGTATATGCTCTTGCAATTTTGAAATATTTTAAGATCGTCACCATTCTTCTTCTGAGATAACGTGTTAGTGAGCAGAATGTGCTTCTCCCTGCCATTTTTTTAATGTTCGACCTTTATTATTTGACGTATCAAAGCCCAATTTTTCCAAAGGAATATCATTATTTAATTTTCAGCTCATTTTCGCAAAAAAATTTTGTGTTGCTAACTTGCAGTGGATTTTCAACCATTTTCAGATTTAGCATCTCTTCATAAGAGAGTACTTCATCAAAATGACAGTATGTCAGTTCTTGGACTCAAACTACGATGTATCATTTGTTTATTTTTGAATCCAGTTCTGCTATTCTGTCTGAGATTGCATTAATATTTGTAGTACTATCTTCAATTTTCTCTTTCTGAATATAATAAATGCAAGAAATTTCTCCCGGCTCAGCATCACTGTAACAGAGCACGTCATGTTTCGTATTTGGTCTTCATACTCTCACCGCAAGTCTGTTAACCCTGTTATTTTTCATTTAATGTTATTTTATTACTCTTCCTACTTTAAAGTTCTAGCTTCGGCCCGAAAATTTACTCAATTTTTGTCTCTAAATAGAAAAACATATCAGAAACAGATCTACCTGGTAAGTGTTATATAGTCTTTGGCCTAACATCGTGTGACAAACACATTACGTTATCCAGTTCTTCACTAACATTTTCTCATATTAGTTACCATATTGTCGTAGATGATACACACAGCTAGCGAAACGTTGTTGAGTAAAATAAGTTCTCTTTGTATCTAACAACATAATATTCATAAGATATTTTCCTACACTAAAGATTTCGGTAATACATTAATCATAGTTCGTTCATTTTTATGCGGTATGATAGACCTTTAGAAGAATATTAATCCTTAGTTTATGTAGTTTCCAATACGCCATCAACGTTTTTTATTGCCTTCAAATGCCAAACAGTGGCATATCGCACTTTCTTTCCGTTGCAAGGTAGACACATTTAAGACGTATCGCCCAGAGGTCTTTCTACATGTACATCTACATCGACATTTATACTCCGCAAGCCTCCCAACGGTGTGTGGCGGAGGACACTTTACGTGCCACTGTCGTTACCTCCCTTTCCTGTTCCAGTCGCGTATGGTTCGCGGGAAGAACGACTGCCGGAAAGCCTCCGTGCGCGCTCGAATCTCTCTGATTTTACATTCGTGACCTCCTCGGGAGGTATAAGTAGGGGGAAGCGATATATTCGACACTTCATCCAGAAACGCATCCTCCCGAAACCTGAACAGCAAGCTACACCGCGATGTAGAGCGCCTCTCTTGCAGAGTCTCCCACTTGAGTTTGCTAAACATCTCCGTAACGCCCTCACGCTTACCAAATAACCCTGTGACGAAACGCGCCGCTTTTCTTTGGATCTTCTCTATCTCCTCTGTCAACCCGACCTGGCACGGATCCCACACTGATGAGCAATACACAAGTATTGGTCGTACGAGTGTTTTGTAAGGCACCTCCTTTTTTGATGGACTACATTTTCTAAGGACTCACCCAATGAATCTCAACCTGCCACACGCCCTACCAACAATTAATTTTATATGATCATTCCACTTCAAATCGTTCCGTACGCATACTCCCGGAATTTCTACAGAAGTAACTGCTACCATTGTTTGTTCCTCTATCATATAATCATACAATAAAGGATCCTTCTTTCTATGTATTCGCAATACATTACATTTGTCTATGTTAAGGGTCAGTTGTCACTCCCTGCCCCAAGTGCCTATAAGCTGCAGATCTTCCCGCATTTCACTGCAATTTTCTAATGCTGCAACTTCTCTGTATACTACAGCATCATCCGCGAAAAGCCGCATGGAACTTCCGACGCTATCTACTTGGTCATTTATATATATTGTGAAAAGCAATGGTCCCATAACACTCCCCTGTGGCACGCCAGAGGTTACTTTAACGTCTGTAGACGTCTCTTCATTGAGAACAACATGCTGTGTTCTGTTTGCTAAAAGCTCTTCAATCCAGCCACACTGCTGGTCTGATATTCCGTAGGCTCTTACTTTGTTTATCAGGCGAGAGTGCGGAACTGTATCAAATTACGTTGAATTCCTCCATTACTCCATTTCACCACTTAGAGTTAGTTTGTTCCAGCCACAATTGTCAAAGGTATTTCGTTGCTACGAAAGTGAAATTCCTTCTGATTAATGACTGAAGAGAAGTATCACTTCATCCGAGGATTTTGCTGCCTTGTCTAAGTATTTCCCAACTTCTTATCACATTAATTTTCTCTGTGTACCGTAACACTATGTGGCTTAGTTCCACACTGATACTGTGGTGTCACCGCCAGACACCACACTTGCTAGGTGGTAGCTTAAATCGGCCGCGGTCCATTTAGTACATGTCGGACCCGCGTGTCGCCACTGTGTGATCGCAGACCTAGCGCCACCACAAGGCAGGTCTCGAGATACGATATAGCACTCGCCTCAGTTGTACGGACGACATTGCTAGCGACAATACGGACGAAGCCTTCCTCTCATTTGCCGAGAGACAGTTAGAATAGCCTTCTGCTAAGTCCATGGCTACGACCTAGCAAGGCGCCATTAGCCTTACCTACTTTGAGAGTTATCGTAAAAATGTCTCACGAAGAACGTTGTAAACAAACCAAGATTAAAAGTTAAGTATAAAGCAGCTACGTACTTTTCTTGCTACCATTCAATACTATCCTGTTCCAGACTTGACGCCAGTCGGCGTGTGTGTACGCGTGCCTTTCTCTCGGCTCCCTTCCCAGTGTGGCGTAGCAAGCTTGTTACGCCACAACAGATACTACACTTAAGATCATACTACATTGCCTGATAGGACAGTGGGGCACCAAGAAGACACGGTCGGATGTCAGTATAACTCGTATGTAAATGTAAATTACACAGTGCTTTGTAACAAGTGGAACGGCCAGCAGAGTACATTGATGTTGTTCACATTTAGTGTTGTTAGTCGAAATGAAGACAGTCAGATGTTGAGTGATCACTGTGAAGTACACTGAGATGCTGCGTACTTGTGTGAGACTGCTTTATCAGCAGCCCACAGAGTTTGAAAGACGCCTCGGGTGTAGCCGTGGCCCGATGTTGGCCTGCATGGGAACGTGAGGGCAGACATCCTCGCCATCAAGGTTTCGGTCAACCACGTCTGAGCACCACAAGCAAGGATCGTCGTCTTGTCCACGAAGCGCATCGTAGCCAGTTCGTGTCTGCGCTTACAATCCGAGAAGAAGTAATGGGATCTCTGAGACATTCTCTGACATCCCGCACCACTGTTCGAAGACTAGTAACAGCCGGATATGCTCATGATGTCTCTGAGAGCACAGAGATACGTGACAGGCATGCTGTGTCTTCATGTGTCACCTCTCATGTGACAGTCTCTTGGTGTCATTTTTCAGCAGGACAACAGCACAAACGTCTGCGTTTCGAATGGTGCTGTGATCTGGAAACATGAACTGCTGATGAAAGACGTCCCACGATATTCAGCGATGAATGGTGCTTTACAGTGAGCCGGAGGACCGTCATCGGTGATTATAGCCGCGACTTGGGTAGAGGCCCAATTATTGCAATGATTTGGAGTGACGCAGCAGTGTCGCAACTGGTACCATGGCTTGGGGCGACATGGGGTGTGGCTAGCAGCGATTGAGGGAATTATAATGGCACAAAGGTACAGTCTGGTAAGTAAGATTGTGTTCTGGTCAATCAGCAGAAAAATTTGACAAGAAAGTAAGACATATACATATATCATATATGAACAAAAGAAAAATACATTTACAATTAACAATACGTCGAATCACCCACAGCGTCGACAGTTGTTTGGCATCTTCGGGCACGCTTGAAACCAACCTTCCCACGTATTCGCATGAAAATGACCTCTAAATACGTCCAATTTGCATTGAAAGCCGTTGAAAAGTTACGATCGTCTTGCTCTGTATTTAGATGCCTCTTCATGACTAATTTTCGGACCTCTTTGGTGCTGCAGTGACAGATCCTCAATATGCGACGTGTAAGCTGCACTGATGTTCCTCCTTGGGTATCTCAGTTAATAGTTCAAAGTAAACTAATAATTTATGAGAATTTCATGAAGGACACGGTTGCCTGTAATGGGTTGTGAAAGAAATGAGGCGATATTTTACCATCTGTATTGTAACGCTGACCACAGTCTTACTTAACAGGATGTACTTCACAAACTTTTTTTTTTTTTTGGTCATCAGTCTACCGACTGGTTTGATGCGGCCCGCCACGAATTCCTTTCCTATGCTAACCTCTTCATCTCAGAGTAGCACTTGCAACACACGTCCTCAATTATTTGCTTGACGTATTCCAATCTCTGTCTTCCTTTACAGTTTTTGCCCTCTACAGCTCCCTCTATTACCATGGAAGTCATTCCCTCATGTCTTAGCAGATGTCCTATCATCCTGTCCCTTCTCCTTAATAGTGTTTTCCACATATTCCTTTCCTCTCCGATTCTGCGTAGAACCTCTTCATTCCTTACCTTATCAGTACACCTAATTTTCAACATTCGTCTATAGCACCACATCTCAAATGCTTCGATTCTCTTCTGTTCCGGTTTTCCCACAGTCCATGTTTCACTACCATACAATGCTGTACTCAAGACGTACATCCTCAGAAATTTCTTCCTCAAATTAAGGCCGGTATTTGATATTAGTAGACTTCTCTTGGCCAGAAATGCCTTTTTTGCCATAGCGAGTCTGCTTTTGATGTCCTTCTTGCTCCGTCCGTCATTGGTTATTTTACTGCCTAGCAAGCAGACTTCCTTAACTTCATTGTCTTCGTGACCATCAATCCTGATGTTAAGTTTCTCGCTGTTCTCATTTCTACTACTTCTCATTACCTTCGTCTTTCTCCGATTTACTCTCAAACCATACTGTGCACTCATTAGGCTGTTCATTCCGTTCAGCAGATCATTTAATTCTTCTTCACTTTGACTCAGGATAGCAATGTCATCAGCGAATCGTATCATTGATATCCTTTCACCTTAAATTTTAATTCCACTTCTGGACCTTTCTTTTATTTCCATTATTGCTTCCTCGATGTACAGACTGAACAGTAGGGGTGAAAGACTATATACTTGTATTATACCATTTTTAATGCGAGCACTTTGTTCTCTTGTCGTCCACTCTTATTATTCCCTCTTGGCTGTTGCGAATATTGTATATGACCCGTCTCTCCCTATAGCTTACCCCTACTTTTTTCAGAATCTCGAACAGCTTGCACCATTTTATATTGACGAACGCTTTTCCCAGGTCGACAAATCCTATGAAAGTGTCTTGATTTTTTTTTTAGCCTTGCTTCCATTATTAGCCGTAACGTCAGAATTGCCTCTCTCGTTCCTTTACTTTTCCTAAAGCCAAACTGATCCTCACCTAGCGCATTCTCAATTTTCTTTTCCATTCTTCTGTATATTATTCTTGTAAGCAGCTTCGATACATGAGCTGTTAAGCTGATTGTACGATAATTCTCGCACTTGTCAGCTCTTGCCGTCTTCGGAATTGTGTGGATGATGCTTTTCCGAAAGTCAGATGGTATATCACCAGACTCATATATTCTACACACCAACGTGAATAGTCGTTTTGTTGCCACTTCCCCCAATGATTTTAGAAATTCTCATGGAATGTTATCTATCCCTTCTGCCTTATTTGACCGTAAGTCCTCCAAAGCTCTTTTAAATTCCGATTCTAATACTAGATCCCCTATCTCTTCTAAATCGACTCCTGTTTCTTCTTCTATCACATCAGACAAATCTTCACCCTCATAGAGGCTTTCAATGTATTCTTTCAAACCTATCTGCTCTCTCCTCTGCATTTAACAGCGGAATTCCCGTTGCTTTTAATGTCACCAAAGGTTGTTTTGACTTTCCGGTATGCTGAGTCTGTCCTTCCGACAATCATATCTTTTTCGATGTCTTCACATTTTTCCTGCAGCCATTTCGTCTTAGCTTCCCTGCACTTCCTATTTATTTCATTCCTCAGCGACTTGTATTTCTGTATTCCTGATTTTCCCGGAACATGTTTGTACTTCCTCCTTTCATCAATCAACTGAAGTATTTCTTCTGTTACCCATGGTTTCTTCGCAGCTACCTTGTTTGTACCTATGTTTTCCTTCCCAACTTCTGTGATGGCGCTTTTTAGAGATGTCCATTCCTCCTCAACTGTACTGCCTACTGCGCTATTCCTTATTGCTGTATCTGTAGCGTTAGAGAACTTCAAACGTATCTCGTCATTCCTTACAAGGGAACCTCCCCATCGCACCCCCCTCAGATTTACTTATAATTTGGCACAGTGGATAGGCCTTGTAAAACTGAACACAGATCAATCGAGAAAACAGGAAGAATTTGTGTGGAACTACGAAAAAATAAGCAAAATATACAAACTGAGTAGTCCATGGGCAACATAGGCAATATCAAGGAACAAGTGAGCATAAGTGTGCCGTGGTCTTGTGGTTAGCGTGCGCAGCTGCTGAGCGAAAGCTCCTTGGTTCAAGCCTTCCGTCGAGCGAAAAGTTTAATTACTATTTTTGCAAAGTTATGATCTGTCCATTCGTTCATTGACGTCTCCGTTCACTGTAATAAGTTTAGTGTCTGTGTGTTGCGACCGCACCGCAAAACCGTGTGATTAGTAGACGAAAGGACGTGCCTCTCCCATGGGAACCTAAAACATTTGATCGGAAGGTCATATGTCAACCGATTCCTCCACAGGAAAACACGTCTGATATATTCTATACGACACTGGTGACGGCATGAGCGTCACATGACAGGAAAATGTTGTCGACCCACCTAACTTGCACACTTGGCGAATGGGTAAAAAGATTCTTCTGCCTTCCCCGATTTAGGTTTTCTTGTGGATGTGATAATCACTTCCAAAAAAGTAATGAAAACATACGAGTGTGTCACATAAACTGCAACAACTGAATGCAACAGTTTCACAGTCGCACAGTTTTCTCTGTGCTCTGTCAAAACATATGTTTTTAACGTTTTCAAATTTTTCCGTGTGTAGACCGTCAAATCCTGCATATGTCCAAGCAAATCTGAACATGTCCTGGAATTTTGGAGAGCGATGTTGATTATGTGTGAGTGCCTGAACTTTGATAATTGTCTGAAAATAAAAAATTAAAATTTTTACTCGAGGGAAGACTTGAACCAAGGACTTCTCGATCTACAGCTGCTCACGCTAACCACGGCACCACGGCGCTACTGAGCTTACAACCTCCTTCATGTTGCCTATGATGCCCATGGACTACTCAGTTTGTATATTTTGCTTATTTTTTCATAGTTCCACACAACTTCTTCCTGTTTTCTCGATTGATCCGTGTTCAGTTTGTCAAGGCCTATCCACTGTGCCAACTTATAACTAAATCTGAGGGGGCTGCGATGGGGAGGTTCCCTTGTTAGTACTTCCGTATCCCACTTCTTTGCGTATTGATTCTTCCTGACTAATGTCTTGAACTTCAGCCTACTCTTCATCACTACTATATTGTGATCTGAGTCTCTATCTGCTCCTGGGTACGCCTTACAATCCAGTATCTGATTTCGGAATCTCTGTCTGAGCATGATGTAATCTAATTGAAATCTTCCCGTATCTCCAGGCCTTTTCCAAGTATACCTCCTCCTCTTGTGATTCTTGAACAGGGTATTCTCTATTACTAGCTGAAACTTGTTACAGAACTCAATTAGTCTTTCTCCTCTTTCATTCGTAGTCCCAAGCCCATATTCTCCTGTAACCTTTTCTTCTACTCCTTCCCCTAGAACTGCATTCCTGTCGCCAATGACAAATAGATTTTCGTCCCCCTTTACATACTGCATTACCCTTTCAATATCGTCATACACTTTCTCTATCTGTTCATCTTCAGCTTGCGACGTCGGCATGTATACCTGAACTATCGTTGTCGATGTTGGTCTGCTGTCGATTCTGATTAGAACAACCTGGTCACTGAACTGTTCACAGTAACACACCCTCTGCCCTACCTTCCTATTCATAACGAATCCTACACCTGTTATACCATTTTCTGCTGCTGTTGATATTACCCGATACTCATCTGACCAGAAACCCTTGTCTTCCTTCCACTTCACTTCACTGACCCCTACTATAACTAGATTGAGCCTTTGCATTTCCCTTTTCAGATTTTCTAGTTTTCCTACCACGTTCAAGCTCCTGACATTCCACGCCCCGACTCGTAGAACGTTATCCTTTCGTTGATTATTCAATCTTTTTCTCATGGTAACCTTCCCCTTGGCAGTCCCCTCCCGGAGATCCGAATGGGGGACTACTCTGGAATCTTTGGCCAATGGAGAGATCATCATGACACTTCTTCAATTACAGGCGACATGTCCTGTGGATACACGTTACGTGTCTTTAATGCAGTGGTTTCCATTGCCTTCTGCATCCTCATGTCGTTGATCATTCCTGATTCTTCCGCCTTTAGGGGCAATTTCCCACCCCTAGGACAAGAGAGTGCCTTGAACCTCTATCCGCTCCTCCGCCCCCTTTGACAAGGCCGTTGGCAGAATGATGCTGACTTCTTAGGCCGGAAGTCTTCGGCCGCCAATGCTGATTATTTATCAAAATTTAGGCAGGGGCGGGGATCGAACCCGGGACCAAAGACGGTTAGATTACGAATCAAAGACGCTACCCCTAGACCACGGGTACATTCACAGACATATGCGTCCTCATATGTTACCTCTCCAGCGAGTCATTTTTCACACGTGTCTCTGTGAGCGGTGTGTGTTAGAAAGGCCAGACGTCATACCCATAAGAGAACTCATACTACCAATTTCTTTGTAAATTTGACTCGATTTTGTAATTACTGAAATAACATCACGTACCCTCTCAAACCGATACAGTATCGTCGTCTCCTTCCGGGTGCTTCTTTCTTTCTTGTCAGGCAGAGTATGAGGTAATAGAGAATCAGTACCATCGGTAGACGTTAGGAGGACTTCCGTAAGAGTCTGCTGTAGAGGGAATAACGAATATTTTTGGAAAGATTCAGATCATTTGTTGTTGTTGACATTGGAGTGCTGCTGAAGAGCTGAACGGCCGCTATTTCTCTTGTACCAGTAACTGCGATATTTTCCAGGACTTTGATTAAGTTTTTGCGAGAGCTACGTTGTAGCGAAACTGCATATCGATTGGGAGTATCGGAGCAGGTTTATTATCCCATACTAGGAGACTGTGATGTCTATTGAAATGGTTAAAACATTTCTATGCCCCTATAAGAGGAATTTCCAATTTACTTCTTGCTAAATTAAAATCCGCCGTTATAAAGGTCTTCGCGGTGCATCAGGCTGCTCCTTTTATACGTTGCTCCCCTCTGGGAGGCTGCAGCCAATCAGCGGCCGACTGTTCACGTGTTCTCCCGGCCAGAGGAGCTTCCGGGTGACATTCTGTCTGCCGAGGGGTTGAGAAGGTTGGAGGGGGTTAGGCGGGTAGCACTCTCGACTTTTGTACTTCATGCGAAATTGTGAGCAGTTTTATCACTGTTTTCTAGTTCATTTTTATGCAGTGGTTGTGGAGCAGCATAGTATTATTTAATGAAGACATTTATAGATTACTATAGGTGGAGGTACTTCACAGATGTATGATATCAAAGCCATGTCAAGGGGATTACTTTATGTTATCGCTTTGATGGTGTCTACAATTGCAGCAGTCACTGCGTATTAATCAGTGTCTTGTTTATTCTGAAGCAACTTACATGATCACGTACTAATGTCTGTTTTTTTTATTTGTTATCATTCAGTAGAAAAATTTACTGACAAGTATTTCTCAAGATTCATTTTCGAAAGTGCGTGGGAAAGTATGACAAAGAAGTCTACTTTATTCGATGTTTTCGCCCACTTCGCAAGTATCTGCGTAATAACAATATGTACGCCGACAAGAAATACGTTGCTCAATGAGTAATGAATGCTGTAAAGCCCACATTAAGATTCCTGGAAAATCGTGACCTCGTAAGGAACTGTGTTCATGGCAAAATTGTAAACGCAAAATCCAATTGAATCTCTAAATGCGCATATCTGGAAGCGTTGCCCAACACAACATTTTCGTCATCTGCGCCTGTAAAACTTGCAACATGTGATACTACGAGGGTTGGAACATAAATAGTGGCAACTATTTATTCACAACCGATACGAAAGAGTTACATGATTGCATTTATTATTGTCCTTTAATGGCTGTCAAATCTCTGGAACAGTTCTGAAGCGAATGACAATAAGTGGTTCCTTCATCTTCGGAATCAAATCAAAGTCAAAAGGACTTACGTCCGGAGAGTGTAATGGATGATAGAGTACTTCCCAGTCCCATCGACCGAACAGAGAAGCCACAGTTTGCGCTGTATGCGCCCGCGCATTGTCGTGCAAAATGATGGGTAAGTTGCGCAGAAAGTGTCGCCGCTTTTTTCGCAAAGCTGGTCACAGGTGATGCTCCAAAAAAAAAAAAAAAAAAAAAAAAATCTTTGCGAAAGAAGCAGCGACACTTTCTCCGCAACCCACCCATTATTTTGCACGACAATGAGCGGGCGCATACTGCGCAGCTCCATTCGCACCATCAACAGAACAGGCTCTGCTAACGGTATACCACGTCTTCCACATTGATGACAACGGGTTGTACAGAACGCTGGTGACTACTTTGAAGGACAGTAACAGGTGCAAGACTCTTTTGTATCGGTTTTGAATAAATAGGTGACACTATTTGAGTTCCAGCCCTCATATAATGGTTTTTAATCATTGAAACACAGGGAGAGTGGAAGTGTTACAGCATTTGCGCTTCAGGGCCGGTGCATTCACTCTATACATTCTTGAGGAAATTGACCGTTGTTATACGTCTACAGGTGAAACAAAGTAACAGAAATATATTACAAGTTCGGAAATTCCCGTTAGAAACTTCTATGACTCGTAGACGGGAGTTAGTACATAATAATTTGAAGAGTAACACATGTCCGTGCTAGAGCCGTTTCAAAATATGTTTGCTGGGTGGATGTGCAACAGAGTAATCATGGTGGGGGTTGTTCCCTTGGATGGGCTGATGTCATTTGACGTCTGTTCCACCTCTCTGACATAGTTCGAGCGTCATTCAAGTGTGTTTGAGTGTTAGAGCAACGTGACCGAGTACACATTTGCAGAGTACAGTAAATTGATCCGAAATGTATGGCAATGGAAAAGCTGCTGGTCCCGTTTACCAAGACTGTTCTCCACAACTTCCGACTCCATCGCATACACTTTTCACCACAATTACTGCAAGGCTTCGAAAGGGGATACCTTCACCATCAGCAGGCGTGACTGTGGTGTCCCAAGGAGATTCCGCACACCCGAATGGGAGGACGTCGTACTGCATCACGTTGAAGAGAACCCGTCTACGAGTACGCGAGCAGTAATTGGCGGTTAGTGAGTGGACGTGTAAAACAAATGATGTACTCGGTCACTTCCTAATCAAGTACTTGTAAAAGTTGTCGCGTTATCAACATGTTTTCAAATGGTTGTAGCAAGTATACGGTACATGTCCGGTCGGACATAAGTTCCACTTACAAATATTATCTACACATACCCTCTACAGAAGACTGTCGTAGAAATTTCCGAACATCTTGAACAAGTAGTTTTTTGAATTTCCTTTTCGGGAAGATACATTTTTTGATAGTTATGTCCATTTTTCTCAGAACATCTGTCATGTAATGCCTTGATATTTGGCTTATACGTTTCTCACAGTGCACGAATGCGCGAAAAAATACACAGAGTTAAATTTTCATGTTTTTAAAGAAGAGATATTTAGATAAAGGTGCTGAAATTCCTATAGCGATTCCTACCAAAGAAACGTGCAACATTGGAAAACATCTTTCTATTAATGATATTCAAAATTGCTTACATACAATTGTGTACACTGAAGCGCGTAACAGATGTCAACTTTGGCAATGATTGGTATAATAAGGTATGAGGAAAAGGAACATTAGTAAAATTTTGAAAACTGAATTTAAGCTCACATTACTCCGTTGCGAAGCACCTTTAAAATTTTAGGCACGCTGTGCGGTAACATGGCGGTATCCGTTTCACGCAGGTCCCTCCACCCCCTCCACCCCCCACACTCGGAGAACCGCCTGTCAGAAAAAAATGTTGGTAACAGTGATTTCGATTCACAGGTCTATCACATCTCAGGCATGCTCGGTCCCGAATACATCGGTAAGTCACTACATCTGAGTGCGTGGGAGGACGAGACGTGTTCAGTGACCAACTAAATGAAACACAAAATGGTGCTCACGATAAAACAGCGCGTAATAATTGTCGAGTGTCATGAGAAGTACAGTCCGTGGAAACATGTAGAGTTTACGACTTGAAGTGTTTTGGCAAAGGCTTCAGCAATTTCTACTGTGTAAACCACAGTAGCAAGAAAGCGCGAAACAGCTTCTGTAGCGAATAAAAACGGTAACTATGCGAAAATGAGTTCTTAGACCACAAAACACTGTCCGAGTGAAAAAAGGTCTGGAACGACGTCCGACGGAATCTCAACACCGTTTATCTGAGAATGTTGGAGAGATTGATTGTTGTGTCGAAACAATATTAAAAATATCCGGCTAAGTGCGAGTAGGGCTCGCGGTTCGAATGTTCTGTAAAAAATTGAGTGTATTGATAGTTCATCCATACTGAGAATCGAGAATCAGGACGGTTTTTGGCTGTGTCGATATCGCTTCTAGCACGATATCGGTCCTGGTAATTCCAAGACTTTTGAGAATTTTTTAATTTTAAGTTAAAACTTTTTGTAAAAGTTTCAAATTTGCTACTGCAATTTATCATTTATTGTATTAATTTTGAAGTTATATTAATGTGCTGTGCTAACTGGAAAATGTAGATGCCTTGACTTCGTCTGCTGTTTTTCCTGTTCCTGTTACGATGCAGATGATATTTGACGGGGGGGAAAACACTACAGTTATTACAGCTTGACACAGGGCTACTGTTGTTACGCAGGTGCCGAATAAATCAGTGGAATACTTCAATAATTATTTTATGAGATGTTAGGAACGTTATACTGAACAATGGAAGGGTAGTCCTGCATCAGTTACCGGTATTTCTTTGCTCTGAAATACTACAGATGCTGTATCTGTTGTAGGCAAATATTGTCAGCGCAGTAGTCATGTGGCATGTCAAATACAGGGTTTTCACAGCGGCTGGGGACTTCATTTCACCATAGCTCAGCCACATAGACGAAATATATGTTGATTATATACACAAACCTTCCACGTGAATCACTCTACCTATTACTGAAAACAATATTAAAATCTTTCCGGCGCCATTTCACGAATCGCGCGGCCCCTCCCGCCGGAGGTCCGAGTCCTCCCTCGGGCATGGGTGTGTGTGTGTGTGTGTGTACTTTCTAGCGTAAGTTAGTTTAAGCAGTGTGTAAGTCTAGGGACCGATGACCTCAGCTGTTTGGTCCCTTAGGAACTCACACAAATTTTAACATCATTTAAAATACTGCCCGCAGTTCCCGATTTTTTTTTGACACATTAGGAATGCTATGTAAGATTGTAACGCTAAAATTTATTTCTTATGAGATATAATTACAAGCCGGCCGCGGTGCCCGAGCGGTTCTAGGTGCTTCAGTCCAGAACCAAGCAACTGCTACGGTCACAGGTTCGAATCCTGCCTAGGGCACGGATGTGTGTGATGTCCTTAGGTTAGTTAGGTTTAAGTAGTTATAAGTTCTAGGGGACTGATGACTTCAGATGTTGAGTCCCATAGTTCTCAGATCCTTTTGAACCATTTTTATAATTACAATATAACAACTTTCGAATTTGTCCCTTTACTTGTACTGTGCGACCTTGCTTCTTGGTAAATTTCGTCATTCTGGGTTAACAGGAAATACCCTACAGGTTATGATGAGTGAATTTTATGAGTACCAAAATATGTGACATAAATGGCCATAATTTTTCATTAAATTATATTAAAAGCTCAAAAAATTTACACCGTCCAGGGACCGTAAACCTTAGTACGTGACATAGATTTCAACTTGGTACGTCCACCTGTTCCTGAGGAAAAGGAATTTTGCAGTCGGACATTCAACCAGACAGACAGACAGATGGGCAGAGAACAAAGTGATCCTGTAAGGGTTCAATATTTGCACCCGTGGTCTAGGGCGTACTCGCTTCGGCGGTACATATACTAAAACTGGAACGATACAGAGAAGATTAGCATCGTCCCTGCGCAAGGATGACAGGCAGAATCGTGAAGCTAGCCGGCACGGTATCTCAGCGTGTTTGGTCAGAGGGCAGGTAGCTCTCCAATAAAAAACTGAGTAACGCAATCAAATATCAACTTGAACGGATGCTATGTGACGTCCGCCCAGACCAAACGCCACGAAATACGCTGAAAAAAAGGGGTAGCGTCTTTGATTAATTAGAAAAACGTTTTCGGTCCCGGGTTCGAAACCCGTAACTGGTTAAATTTTGATTAATAATCAGCATTGGCGGCCGAAGACTTCCGGCATAAGAAGTCAAAGAGAGCGGAGGAGCGGTTCAGCGCATTCTCTTGTCCTGTGGGTGAGGAACTGCCCCTAAAGGCGGAAGAATCAGCAATGTACAACGCCATTAGGATGCAGTAGGCAATGGAAACCACTGCATTAAAGATACATGAAGTGTAGCCATAGGACATATGGATGTAATTGAAGAAGTGCCATGATGATCTCTCCATTGACAAAAAATTCCGGAATATCCCCCCATTCGGATCTCCGGGAGGAGACTGCCAAGCGGGAGGTTGCCATGAGAAAAAGATTGAATAATCAACGAAAGGAAAACGTTCTACGCGTCGGGGCGTGGAATGTCAGAAGCTTGAACGTGGTAGGGAAACTAGAAAATCTGGAAAGGGAAATGCTAACGCTCAAACTAGACACGGTAGGGGTCAGTAAGGTGGAAAGAAGATAAGGATTTCTGCTGAGCTGAGTATAGGGTAATATCAACAGAAGCAGAAAATGGTATAACGGGAGTAGGATTCGTTATGAATAGGAAGGTGTGTTACCGTGAGCAGTTCAGTGATAGGATTATTCTTATCAGAATTGATAGCAAACCAACACCGTCGACGTTAGTTCAGATAAACATGCCGATTTCGCAAGCTGGAAAGTATATGAGGATACTGAAAGGGTAATGCAGTAAGTAAAGGGAGATGAAAATCTAATATTCATGGGGGAGTGGAATGCAGTTGTAGGGGAAGGGGTAGAAGAAAAGGTTGTAGCATAATATGGGCTTGGGACAAGAAATGAGAGAGGAGAAAGACTAATTGACTTGTGTAACAAGTTTCAGCTGGTAAAAGCGAATACTCTCTTCAAGATTTACAAGAGGAGGTATACTTGGAAAAGGCCGGGTGAGACGGGAAGATTCCAGTTAGATTACATCATGGTCAGAAAGAGATTCCGAAATGAGATGCTGGATTGTAGGGCGTACCCAAGAGTGGATATAGACTCACATCACAACATAGTAGTGATGAATAGTAGGCTGAAATTTAAGACATTAGTCAGGGAGAATCAATACGCAAAGAAGTGTGATACGGAAGTATTAATAAATGACGAGATACGGTTGAAGTTCTCTAAGGCTGTAGATACAGCAATAGGGAATAGCTCAGTAGGCATTACAGTTGTAGAGGAATGGAAATCCCTAAAAAGACCGATAACAGAAGTTGGGAAGGAAAATATAGGTACAAAGAAGGTAACTGGGAAGAAACAATGGGTAACAGAAAAAATACTTCAATTGATCGATGAAAAGAGGAACTACAAAGATGGTCCAGGAGACTCAGGTATACAGAAATACAAGTCGCTGAGGAATGAAATAAGTAGGAAGTGCATGGAAGATAAGACGAAATGGCCGCATGAAAAATATGAAGAATCTAAAAGAGAAATGATTGTACGTAGTACCGACTCAGCATACAGGAGAGTCACAAGAACCTTCGGTGACATTAAAAGCAAGGATAATAATATTAAGAGTGCAACGGAAATTCCACTGTTAAATGCAGACGAGAGAGCGGATAGGTGGAAAGAATACACTGAAAGCCTCTGTGACGGGAAAGATTTGTCTGATGTGATAGAAGAAGAAACAGGAGTCGATTTAGAAGAGATGGTGGTCCCGGCATTAGTATTAGAATTTAAGAGCTTTGTACGGTTTAAGATCAAATATCGCAGAAGGCATAGATAACGTTCCATCAGAATTTCTGAAATCGTTGTGGGGTAGTGGCAACAAAACGACTATTTACGATGGTGTGTAGAATGTATGAATCTGACGACAAACCATCTGACTTTTTGAAAAACATCATCCTCACAATTCGGGAAACAGCAAGAACTGACAAATGTGAGAATTATCACACAGTCAGAATAACAACTCATGCATCCAAGTTGCTGCCAAGAATAATATACAGAATAATGGAAAAGAAAATTGGGGATGCGCTAAATAACGATCAATTTGGCTTTAGGAAAGGTAAAGGCACGAGAGAGGCAATTCCGACGTTGTGGTTAATAATGAAAGCAAGACTCAGGAAAAATCAAGACACGTTCATAGAATTTGTCGACCTGGGAAAAGGGTTCGACAATGCAAAACGGTGCAAGATGTTCGAAATTTTGAAAAAAAGTAGGGGTATGCTATAGGGAGAGACGGGTCATATACAATATTTGCAACAGCCAAGAGGGAATAAGAAGAGTGGACGACCTAGAACAAAGTGATCGCATTAAAAAGGGTATAATACAAGTATATAGTCTTTCACCCCTACTGTTCAGTCTGTACATCGAGGAAGCAATAATGAAAATAAAAGAAAGGTCCAGAAGTGGAATTAAAATTTAAGGTGAAAGGATATCAATGATACGATTCGCTGATGACTTTGCTATTCTGAGTGAAACCGAAGAAGAATTACAAAATCTGTTGAATGGAATTGCCAGTCTAATGAGTACAGATTACGGATTGAGAGTAAATAGATGAAAGACGAAGGTAATGAGAAGTAGTAGAAATGAGGTCAGCGAGAAACTTAACGTCAGGGTCGATAGTTAAGAAGAAGATGAAGTTAAGGAATTCCGCTACGTAGGCAGTAAAATAACGAGTGACGGACGGAGCAAGGAGGACATCAAAAGCAGACTAGCAATGTCAAAAATGGCATTCCTGGCCAAGAGAAGTATACTAATATCAAATATCGGCCTCGATTTGAGTAAAAAATTTCTGAGAATGTACGTCTGCAGTACAGCATTGTATGGTAGTGAGACATGGACGGTGGGAAAACCGGAACAGAAGAGAATCGAAGCATTTGTGATGTGGTGCTACAGACGAATGTTGAAAATTAGGTGAACTGATAAGGTAAGGAATGAGGAGGTTCTGTGTAGAATCAGAGAGGAAAGGAATGAGTGGAAAACACTAATAAGGAGAAGGGACAGGATGATAGGACAACTGTAAGACATAAAGGAAGGACTTCCATGGTTCTAGAGGGAGCTGTAGAGGGCAAAAACTTTAGAGGAAGACAGAGATTGGAATACATGACAGAGGACGTCGAGTGCAAGCGCTAGTCTGAGATGAAGAGGTTAGCACAGGAGAGGAATTCGTGGCGGGCCGCATCAAACCAGTGGCATTTCAGTGAAGTGGAATCAGAACTTCGACCCCCAGTCACTCATTTTTCTGACGAGACCTCGTTTAGCCAGTTTCTCACAGAATATGTACCATGATGGATCACAAAATTTCCACCAGTACTTTGAAGATTCTTTGCATAATCTCTGTATTGGTGCGCAACATCTGGCTTTAATGTTAACCAGTAGGCCCTATAGCCAGAGACAGTTTAATCCGTGAGTGGATCAACTCACAGATGAAAGATTATATAGATATTTTCAGCATTACGGAGCAACAACACACACAGCTTTGTCAACATTGTCATGATTGTATAAGACTTCTGTGAGGAAACGACAATTAGCACAGGCAGTGCAATCTCATGACCACCTCGACTGTCTTGTCCCTCTCCCTGGGACTGTTACCTACAGGAAAAATTGAAGTCACAGTTGTGCTAATAAAATCGTCACACGACTGAAGTGCTACAGCAGAACATGAAAATGCTATTGCTGTTGTCTCTCCGGCACCGCCGCTGCGTGCGTCTCACAGTGTGGCAAATCGAGCATAGCCCTGCATCGACGTCAACGCTGGCCACCTCCAACACCCTCTGATTTGTACATTAACGACGATCAGTCTCCCATCAATCTTATTGTAAATGATGTAAATTTTGACGTTATGATATCGTTGCTTAATATACAGGGTGTTTCTGTAAGAGCATGCAAAAATGTAACAGGACACAGAGAATGCTACACTGAACAATCTGAGATAGGGAACCTGGGATTGGAGAAGCCAGCTTAAGGTGATGCGGAAGTAAACTTGTCTACTGCTTTATTTAGCATTTTCTGTTTTCCAACTTATTCACAGTTAACATGCGTACAAGTTTACACGTAATGTGTTGTTTATGTATATACACATTCCTTATTTTCTCCAAGAAAACAAGGAGGACGAGCCTTATTACTAGGACGTCTACCTGGCCGTATGGATCACCACATGTACTTTAGGTTCGTGCAAAAAGTTCTGTATGAGTTGTTGGAGAACGTACCCTTGGCTGTTCGTGAGAGAATGTGGATACAACATGATGGTACACCGCCTTACTTCAGTGTGGATGTCCGAAACCATCTCAGTGCTGTATATCCTGGTCGCTGGATTGGGAGGGGATGCCCTATTCGTTGGCGTGTGGGGTCACCTGACGTGAATCCCCTTAATTATTTCCTATGAGGATATGTAAAGTCAATTGTGTATGAGACCGCGGTGGATATGGAGATAGAATTAGTTGCAAGAATTGTAGCTGCCTGTGATACAATTCAAAACATACCAGGGATATTTGTCAGGGTGCGTCAGAATTTGCCGATTTCATGCCTGCACTGAGGCTGAGGGCCGTCAGTTTAAGCACATTTTTTTTAAAGATACAGTGCAAATGGTACGTCAGTGATGGTATTTGCGGTTAAGTAATGTAAATAAAGTAGTACACAGTTATGTGATTTTATTCGTATTATCTCCTTAAGCTAGCTTCTCCGAACCCAGATTCCCTACCAACTAACCTAAAGACATCACACACATCCATACCCGAGGCAGGATTCGAACCTGCGACCGTAGCAGTCGCGAGGTTTCAGACTGAAGCGCCTAGAACCGCTCGACCACGGCGGCTGGCTCTTCTTCTCCTCTTTCATGGTGAATGAAATATATTTTTATGAAGCTGGTCACCGGATGTGACATTCGGCTATATTCCTTTCTGTTTTTTTATAGGACACCGTGCAATGTTCGGGAATGTTTGATGAGAGCAGTTATTAGCTGCTAGTAAATGCAATTTTTCAAAATGGGTTCAAGCCATTTCTAAGGAAACATATTTTTACGTAGACATTTTTTTATGTAGATGCCTGAAACTGGCGAAACGCGTCATTGGTAAACAAAAAATAGATACTACCCTGCAACCAAGGCTGACTGTTTGTTTCTGCATATGAGTGTCAATATTTTTCCTGTTCGGTTTTATTTTGACCAAAGGTTAGCATCCACATTCACACTGATACAATTTTTATTTTTAATGATTAATAAAAACCACCTCAGCTATGTTATTACACATTTATTGTGCTACGACAGGTTTCGTTCTTTGAAAATCTTCAGGTTCAAAGACCGAAATCAGTAGTAACAAAAATGTGTGATAATAAAGCTGAGATTAATTTTATTAATTATTAACATTAGTGTCAGCTGTGGGCTCTAAACTAACAAGATTGCAATTTGTATTAGATGTGTCATTTTTTTGGAAGGAATCAGTAGAGAGATTTTAGCATCATTGGTTAACTGACGCAGCCTGTCAAATTGTTTAGGGACTTAGGCGTAACACTATTAAGTTGCATGAAATGCAGTAAATGCATGAAATCAACACAGCAGAGGTAAAATGGAAAAATTACATTTGTTACTAAAATTCTGGGAAGGGGTGGAAGATCTGCTAAACATAGGAGGGTCATTCCATTAGTGATGGCAACTGTGGTATATGGTGTGAACGTGTGGCATCAGCGTAATCGCTGTAAATACATTCGAAAGCTCGCGGCAAACATCAGCTAAACCACCTGTCAGATTGCGAGGGTGGCTTGTTATCAGTGCCTGAAACGTTCAGTGGGAGCTTGGCCGTTCTACAAGATGGATACTCCCCCCCCCCCCCCCCTTCTCTTCATACGTCAGTTCATGCGACTTCGACCTCATTCCACATCTGAGGATACCGCTGCTTGGGAGGCGCCTTGTAAACAAAGCTAATGTCCTCACGGCATTACAGAGACAGGTGGCGCCTACTGATGGCAATTCCAATCCCATTAAACGGTTTCCCCTGTTTTGGCTACGCTGTCTGCATGCACTGGGGGACTATTTTGAAGCACAGTAGTTGATTTTTATTCATTTTTCTTCCATTTGTACTCGAGTACAATATATTTACACAGACTTCTAACGCGTGGTTTTCATTTGAAAATTTACCATTGTGACGTCGCAAGTTACTACAGGATAACATTTATTGCAGTAAGATACCTAGACTTGGAGCCCGGTGAATGTGCAAGAGGCTGCAAACTTGTGTCTTAGCCTTGACTCATAGCATATCTGTCGCTACTAGCCAGCATGAGAACCGGCTTCTGTTTTACTTAGAACGACTGTATATTCATACACTCTCCGAATCTATATAAAACATATTAAATATTAAAGCATTAATGTCAAACTTGGTATACTATTTTTTGTTATTCAGAAAAAGATCTCCTCCAAATTTCAGAGTTGTACATATAATAGTTTCGGAGGTTCAGAAAATTACCTAAAGCCCACCAAACTGACACCCAGAGTGAAAAATTCAGTTAGGAACGATTACAGTTTTTGTTACCATTTGAAATCATTTACAGGGTTCTCAATATATCATATCAATTAGTTTGGATTTTTATTTTCAAAACTTTCATTATTCTTCATTTCATAGTATAAAAATTCAGAAAAAATTAGTATCTGTTTATTATGTTGTTGTGCCAACAAATGAGGATGAGTGAAAGTTTGTATGTGGGACATACGAAAAAATTCAATATTGTATTATGTACAACATTAAGTAATCGTAATGTGGGCAAGATGTAATTTACCCACATTGCTGATGACGTGTGTCTAGGTGTGATTGCTTTTGTAAGAAGGCAGCCAGAATATTAGTTTGAAGTGCAATCGTTTTCTAAATTATTTTCAAGATTAAATTTATTTCATTTTACTTTATTAAACATTGTGTTAGTATTTGCATTTTGGGATGACATAAATTACTTTCTGAACAGTGAGCGGCCTAGGCGAGTTTTGCTGCGAGAATGATCTCGAAAGATAATTCTGACTGGTCCGTCAAACTGATCAGCCAGACAGAATTAAGTAGTTCCCGCTCACAGCAAGTTAGTCATGCTATGAGTGAGGCAGTGTCGGGAGAGTCGCTCGCCAGCATCAGACGTGGAAGTTCCTCGCATTTAATACGAACACTTTGATTAAAGTTTGGAGTTTCGGGACTGTTTTGTTGGAAAGTTAGTTGTGAGTGAACTTTCGGCCTTGATGAAAATTCCGTGAGGCGTGTTCTGTATTCAGTTATGGAGTATTGGCGAGCAGTTTCCTTTAAAGAAACGCACTGAAAAGGACTGAATGTGAAACTCATTTATAGTAGCGGATATGTGACTTTGAGAATCAAGAATAGCTGCCAACATGGGTAACGTAGAAGTAGATAACCT
This sequence comes from Schistocerca piceifrons, assembly GCF_021461385.2. NCBI lineage: Eukaryota > Metazoa > Arthropoda > Insecta > Orthoptera > Acrididae > Schistocerca > Schistocerca piceifrons. The sequence goes on from NC_060140.1 coordinate 391,647,223, forward strand.
CAGGGATAGTGAAGTAATTTAAATCACTTAACAAAAGCAAGTTTTCCGGTCCAGGATGTATACCAGTTATGTTCCTTTCAGGGTATGCTGATATTATAGCTCCTTACTTAACAGTCACGTACAACCGTCCGCTCGACAAATGATCCTTACCTACTGACTGGAAAGTTGCACAAGTCACACCAGTAATCAACGAAGGTAGTAGGAGCTATCTACTAAATTACAAGCCCATATCGTTAACGTCGATATGCAGCAGGATTTTGGAACGTATACTGTGTTGTGTTCGTACATTATTTATTACCTCGATGAGAATGGGCTATTGACACACAGTCAACTCGGATTTACGAATCATCGTTCTTGTAAAACACAACTAGCTCTTCACTCACATGAAGTTTTGAGTGCTATTGACAAGGGATTTCTAATTGATTTCGTATTTCTAGATGTCCAGAAGGTTTCTGACGCTGTACCACACGGGCGGCTTGTAGTGAAATTGACTGCTTATTGAATATCGTCTCAGTTATGTTACTGCACTCGTAATTTCCTGTCAGAGAGCTCACAGTTCGCAGTAACTGACGAGAAGTCATCAAGTAAGACAGAAGTGATTTCTGGCGTTCCCCAAGGTAGTGTCATAGGCCCTTTTCTGTTCCTTATCTATATAAACGATTTTGGAGACAATTTGTGCAGCCCTTGTAAGTTTGTCGACTAGTAAATTCATCAGAAGGTATTTGTATGCTGCAATAATTGGAAACTGACGGTAAATGAGTGCTAAAAGGCACCCGTTAAACTTCGCTTACACGGTAAATCAGTCAAATCTAAAGGCCGTAAATTCAGCTAAATACCCAGGAATTACGATTATGAACAACTTAATTTGGAAGGGACGCGTAGAAAATGTTGTGGGAAAGGCTAACGAAAGACTGTGTTTTATGGGAAGGACTCAGAAAATGTAACAGACCTACTAAGGAGACTGCCTATACTACGCTTGTCCGACCTCTTTTAGAGTAGTGCCGCGCGGTGTGAGATTGTTACCAGATAGGATTGACGGAGTACATCGAGAAACTTCAAAGAAGGGCAGCACGTTTTATACTACCGCTAAATGGGGGAGAGAATGTCACTGAAATGATACAAGATTTGAGGTGGACATAATTAAAACAAAGGCGTTTTTCGTTGCGGCGAAAGCTTCTTGCGAAATTTCAGCCACGGACTTCTCCTCCGAATGCGAAAATATTTTGTTGACGCCGACCAACATAGGGAGAAATGATAGCCATAATAAAAGGAAAATTAGATCTCTTGGAAAGATATAGGTGTTCGCTTTTTCCGCGTGCTGTACGAGATTAGAATAATAGAGAATTATTGTGAAGGTGGTTCGACGAACCCTTTGCCGGGCACTTACATGTGATAAGCAGACTATCGATGTAGATGTAGATGTAAATGTAGACTGACTTCATACATGAGGATTCTAAAGTGAATAACGTCAACGGCACTGGCCAGGCCACGCCACCAGGTAACCATTTCAAACGATCAAGCTAGAACGAACGATAGCTGCATCAGTTGTGTCGTTCCACCGGTAGGACCCCTAATGCATAATCTCAACCAACAAAGTCCAAGTATGTCGAGCCAAAACGAAAGAAGAAAACACTACACGAGGTACAATCCCGGACACTTTGATAACTGGGTAAATCGGTGGCATAATAATCATCACAGTCGGAAGTATTCTGATTTAGGAAATCATGGTCAATCCAATGTAAATAATGGACACCAGGGAATTAATCAGGTGCAAAATCACGTTGCTGTAACGATTGCCACACTGAGGCTCTAACAGGTTAAGGTGGTGGAAGTTGGCCACATAGTTATACCAAATTCAACAAAACAACACCATTATGATCTCAAAAGTCGGCCAGGATGAGAGGAGGCCAAAGATACCAATTCCATTAACCTACTGCAGTACATTCATGGAACAAATATTTGAGGTGAATTGTGTACTGGTATTAACATGCATGATGAACAACATAAAAACCTAGTTCAGGCTGCTGTTAATGATGTAGTCGAAAACGCACCGTGTAATATTGTATTAGGTACTGCAGATGTCATTGTGATGTCCAGTTTAATGAACAGAATTAATGATGTTACCAGAGGGCGGACGTTGGCAGTTCAGAACTGTAAAATCATTGGTGTGGTCGATACCAGCTCGCACAACGTCAAGATGCAAAAACAACAGCCTGTAATTGCGGGTAATGGAACCAATACATACATGTTACTAATTGTTGAAGGTTTTATCGTGAACTGATTTCTTGGTATTAAATTTTTACAAGAGAGAGACGCCAAATCGGACGTCTCTGTTGATAAATGCTACCTGTGTATTGATGGAAAGAATATAACTACATATTTATTGAAAACAAAAGCATTGCATGGTAAGAACTGTCAAAGTTTTCAGCCCAAATTTATTGAAACAAAAATGCTGCGTATAAGCACTCAGCAACCTCACTAAATGGACATAAACTCCAATAAGTTCTACTTAGTGGTAAAGTGTCAAAATCCAAGTATCTCAATTGTCAGCACGAAACTGAACTAGTCAACGAATATTAAAGTATATAGATGTATTTGCAGAGAAACCAGATATCATCCAAGGTTATAAAAAAATATAGAGATTAATTCCTCACAAACCCTTAGCATATGCTTCCTTCATCATGTGGTCCAAGTGAGAAGCTCTTATTAAAGAAATATACAAAATGTTATCGTGGAAGATCTATGAGTCATTGTTGTGACTGATACCCTTATCAGGACTTAAAGAAATGTATACAATAATTTTAAGTTTCCTACACGTAAGGTTTGTGCAAATGCATAGCAGCTGTGAGTTATATAAATGTCAGCTACTTTATAGGCAAAGAAAATTTACCAAATAATAATAATTTATATAAAGAAGTACAACGATTTGACTATTCTGTAATAATTATTACGATCTTTACTCACGTACATATTGTATTTATAATATAAGGTGACAATTATTGAACTACATGAAATAAAATAGTCATAACTTCTGAATTGTTTGCGTTAGGACGTTCAAACTGCACGGTTGGCCGCAGTGCATGGTGGGAATTAGTATGATCATGTGTATATCAAGCCCGTTTTCATTGGCGTGGATTACTCAATAAGCAAAATTGGCGCATTTGGGGGACTGAGAATCCGCGTTTCGCGATAGAGAACTCTCTTCACCCTCAACGGGTGACTGTGTGGTGTGCAATGTATTCCTTGATGGCACGATGACTACCGAACGGTACATGAAGGTCTTCGAAGACGATTTCATCCCCATTATTCAGAGTGACCCCGATTTCGACGAGATGTGGTTCATGGAGGACGGAGCATGAATCCATCGAAACAGAAAAGTGATGTCCTGGAGGAGCACTTTCGGGACCGCATTCTGGCTCTAGGGCACTCGGAGGACACTGACATGGGTGTCGATTGGTCGCCATATTCTCATGATCTGAAAATACATGGTTCCTCTTTGTGGGGCAATATTAAAGACAAGATGTACAGCAATAACCCGAAAACAGTTGCTGAGCAGAAAACAGCCATTCAGGAGGTCATCGACAGAATGGATTTTCGGACACTGCAGAGGGTCATGAAAAAATTTCGCTATTCGTCTGCACCACGTCATCGCCAATGATGGCAGACATATCGAACATATCAGAACTTAAATCCGAATATCTGTAGTGACGTTTACATGTTGAATAAAATATAGCACGCCTTATTTTGCAGCTAATTTACGTTTCTTTTCATATGGTTCAATAATAGTCACTCTGTATATCTATTTGGTATATAGTTTAAAGGATATCCAGAAACAGAAATTGTCTTCAGTCAGTTACATGATTTTTACATGCAAACATGACTCAGCTGTGAATAGAGTAAGTGAGTGACTAGTTAATTTTATCCATGCATAAAATTACTTGTACATGATAGCGATTAAACATATACAGTGATATGTACTTCTAATTAATTTAAAGTATTTGAAGCAAGAATAGGGCTGTATTTATCGCCTGGTTGTTGAACTACGTACATTTTCAATATTGTGGAATGATAGTCTGTGGAACACAGAGATTAACAATATATTCAAGTGTTCACTTAGGGAAACACAAATGAGTGCTATGACAAAGGACAGTATACTTTTCTATGTGAACTCTTACATTCAAGGTAAGATGTATGCTTTGAGGGGTGATAGTATTATGGATTCTAAACAAAAAGCTTCTTATTGACATATGCCCTATTCCTAAAGGTTTGCGAGCTAGATAGCATTTAATGTACGTTGTTATTTACTTTTTGTGTTACCCAAACACTGTCATTGTTTACGCCATCGCATAGTAGTGTAGAAGCTTAGACAAACAATTTGATACAGAGCACTTGACACACACTGTTTGATACAGGACCGGTGTGATCTATTAAGCTGGGAAACTGTCTCAAATTGGCCTGTAAACTACCTAAGCTACAGCGCATGCGCATCACACGAGATTTTCAATATCTCTAGAGAAAAAAATTAGTAGGACCCCTTTTGTTGGAAATATAATGTAGTTTAATTTCATACTGCGATACGTTTTCACTGGAGGGTTTGGTTTTCGAATTGTACACGGAAAATACATAAATGTGATGCTAAATGTGTTCTCCCTTTCCTCCTGACACCCATTTAGATGTCAATGCAATGTAAACATAGTGAAAAAGTTTGAATCACTGTGCATATTGTACATGGTATAATAGTTATGCTCCAGGAGGAACCACTGGCACACAGTAGAAGTGTAGCGTCGCAGCTATTACGCGACTGCAGATTTTTGCAGTAAGTTTGTTCCGTTAGGGCAAGCTGTTTTGGAAGCCTGCAGTATAGTATCGTTCAGTGGCGGCCCGACGTGTGATCTGCCGTATGCGTCGTAGCCCCACCTGTCGCTCAACTCGACTGTGAGAATGCTCACTGTGGCGCGTACTAAAATCACTTATTCACCTCACCTAAGAAACTAAGTAACTACGTTAAATATTAGCTGTTTTATTCTAAATTTGGTAGATGGTATTTTGTTATTGAGACAAGCTTTGTGTTGAAATTTGATACCACTATCTATAACAGTTTCAGAGATATAAAAAAACTATTAAAAGTACTTAACCGACATTTAAGAAAATAAATTCAGATAGTAATGATAACAGTTTATATATCTTTAATTATTTGGAAACAGTAATAGCTCTCTTAGTGTGCTGATTTATTTTATAAAGATTTTCAATTCTAAACTTATGATAATTTTTCATTCATAATGGAAATAACAGTTCAAAAGTTAATATTTATATTTTGTTAGGGTGAGAGTAAATGAGAGTGAACGTGAGTGTATGTGGGACATACGTCAAATTTTAATTCTATATTGTGTTACACCTTACATAACTAGCAAGTGTTATGCCATCAGGATGTCATGGAAAAACTGTGAGTCCCCCTAACTGGCGGATGACGTACGTCTATGAGCGTTTGCTTTTGTAATAAGGCAGCCAGAAAGGTAATAAAAGGATAATCAGTTCTAAAGTATATTTCAAGCATAGTTCTCTCTTAGTTTTCATTTCGTTTGGTTTGGTGGAACATTTGTTAATACTTGCAGCGTGAAATGACGTAGATGCATCGGCGAATGTTGATTGGAGTAAAGCAGTTTGAGCGCGAATATGATCATGAAAGATTAATCTGATTGGCTGTTTGTTTTGATCAACCAATGAGAGTAACGTCTTTCCCGTGCATTGGAATGAGTTATATGCTCTGAAAGCAACGGCATTCAGTCAGTCGTGGACTAGCTGCCGGACAAGTAGCTCATGTTAGACGTGTCCGAAAAAATTATTTGTAAAATGAAGAAATGACTGTTATATCGCACTTGGTTTATACCGCTGTTCAAGCAGATGCAGTTATGGACAGTTCTGTGAAGTTTGAGAGATTTTGGACTATTTGTTACAGAGAAAAGAGCATGTCAAACTATCGGCCTTTGTAAGGAATTCTGCGTGGCATGCTCATTATGAATTTACAGAACATTTTTGCGAGCATCTTCTTTTGAAGAATCCACTGAAAAGTACCGAGTATGAAACTCATTTCGTAGCAGAGTATTGACTGTATTAATCTCGTAATATTTCAGGCTAGACTTAGTACTTTTCTGGCTGTCTAGCGTGTGACATAAGCTGCATGAACTAGTAGTGGATGTGCTATTGACGTAAACGTTAGCTTGTTGACACAATAGCTAAAAGGCAATAAAAAACGTTAGTACTGATAAGCGGACAATTTCAATGAAGGAAGGAAGCATCCCCTTAAGCCTGTTATTACTAGAAATTCGCAGGTTTATTTTGTTACCTGAATTACGCGGACTATGCGGTCGTAAGTATGGACAGTGGTTTTCTTCAACGCTTCTTTTAACGTCGTCTGTATTGTACCTACGAATGCCGAGCAACGAGTGGTGGACGATCGCTACACTGAAGTAGGTGGACATTATTTTAGCAATTTGCTTCACACAGTGCTAACAAGCATTTGTAAACCCGCCCAGCCGCAGAAGGAATATTTTTACTGTCATGAGGGATATAGTTGGCAAAAAGGAATATATGTTACTATATAGAAAAAAGTTGCAGCTTGACATTGTTATGAAAGATCTTGAAGAGTCGTTGATCGATTTACTTCAGATTTTTGTGCGGTTTTCTAATAAACGTTCGGCCTGACATAGGCGTCCCATTTTTCAATATGTATGGTATATAAATATATATGAACTGTGTAAACTGGAAAGGTTTTTAGTAAAAGTCTCTGAAAGTTCTGGATCGGTGTTCTTCAACTTCTTATGCGATACTCTAATAAAATTTCATATGGACACATCCTACATTTTTAAAAATTATGTAATGTATAAACACATCTATATACTATTTGCAACAAAAACGTTCTTGGCCAAAATCTTGAAAAAGTGTTGACCGATTTTTTTTAAAAATATTTACAAAATACTCTAAACACATTCGGACAGACATAAAATATTTATATTTTGATTTATGTGTTATATAAATATCTACCTACTATATAAATGGGACTAACTGTTGGCAAAACATCTCGAAAATTTCTTGACTAATATACCTCAGATATTTACACAATACTCAAAGATTCGGACAGACATGAGTTATATATTTTTAGGTATATATATATATATATATATATATATATATATATATATATATACTACCATATAAATATAAGGCGTTGTTCAACGTTGTTACCTAAGATCTCGATAACTTACTGGTCGAACTAATTTATATGTACACACGAGGAGAAATGTTAGCAAAAATCTCGAAAAGTTCTTCATCTATAGACTGTACACTTTTAGATATATATAGTATGTAGATTTTAGACAGAGGGCAAAAGTTGTTGGCAAAAATCTCGGAAAGTTCTTGACTGCTTTACTTCAAATTTTTGTGCGATACTTTGTACATTCAGATGGACTCCAACATATATGTTTTCAGTTAAAACCGACAGCGAGGAAAAAATCTGTACTTTCCTGTGAAAATGTACTGAATCGCCCGAAATTTTGTAATCCTTCCTATTTTCAGATTAAAACCTTTTGGAACACTGTCATCTAAGCTACTATCGTGGTAGATCCAAGAGCTCTACCTTGTCAGACGCCATATACGAGTGATCGCAGTCGATTTACTAATTCGTTTTAAGCGAGTTCAGTTTCTAGTTAATGTCTCCTTTGCATCATTAATAAACAAGGCTCAAAGTCAGAGAGAGAGGGGGGGGGGGGGGTGAAGAGGTGGGCCGAGAAGGGGGAGACGAAAATAGGGATGGGGAAAGGGGAGATGAAGAGAAAGAATGGGGAGGAGGTGATGGACGCAGAAAAGAGGATGAGTGGAAGATGAACAAAGGGAGAGAGAGGAGAAAATGGAAAGTGAGAGGAGGGGGGGGGGGGGCAAGATCAGGTCGTACATTCAGTTGCCATTCATATTTAGCAATTACGAAGCATTTCTGGGTTCGTTAGTATAGAATAAGTACACAGCTCAAGACTCTTCATGTTAGTGGATATGTATCTGTGAGTGATCATTTACAATTGTAGGATGGGAAAAATTTCCAAATTGATGCTTGAGGATGTTCATTGCTCTAAGGTTAGTGATATTAAACTTACATGGGACTTGAGCAGTCTGCTGTGGAACTAATTCTAGTTCCTAGCCAGGAAATTATTATTATTATTATTGAGTCCCACATTCTGATATAGACCTTTGAATGTAAAAAATAATGTTTCAGACCTTCAGTGAAAGTAATACGTTCGTGTCAGCATATATGAGTATGAAGTTGCGGCCAAACCGTCACTCTCTTATAGATATGTGAATTGCAGTGATTAGAGTTCTTGTTTTCTACGAAATACGCAGATACAATGTAAACCTTTTCGGTTATACTTTGTATCATGAGAAATAACGATCCGTGGAGACAATATTAAAATGTCTGTTTACATAAAAACAGAAGTAAAGGTGTGTAGTGCTTCGAAATCTATGTAGAAGTAATTGTATTTAAGCTCTGCAGAGTGAACGGTAAGCAACTTAAAGCGAAACTAGCAAGTGCTGATATGGACGGCAGGTCTAGTGCATAAATAAATACACTGTCAGTCCTTACTCACCTAATTGAGTCTGTAATAAGGTGTGTACGTGAGACCTTAACTTTTCCCGGCGAATCGAATGTTCACATAACTTACGGGTTTGCTGCCGGGTGACGTCGTCGGACACCGCCGATATTTCGACAGGAGCACACCCTGCCATTCTCAAGGCACAAATGCAAGGAAGAAAAAATGTGCAAGCAAGTTTAATACCTCGGTTCATAGAGGAGAAACAAGGAAGATACCACACACAGAACAAGTGTCAACACAACCAAAGATAACCAACATCAGAAATATCGATGGTTACTATTAATCAACAGGTGAGGTAGCACTAATTTTGTCCCTCTGCTTTTTTGAGGAGAGACAGAGCCGGATTCCAAGCAGCATTTAAACAAAATCCACCGTCTCTGTTAATAAGGTTGCTTGATAGTCTGATTTCAACAGCTTCCTTAATAACACTATCCCAATAGTCTGACGTGCAAGCCAGAATCTCCGTGTTGTTGTATTCCATAGGATGACCGGCGTCAAGGCAATGTTCTTCAATAGCGGATTTGCTTGGCTGTTGTAAGCGTGTGTGACGCTTATGTTCAGTACACTGGTCTTCCACAGTCCTGATTGTCTGACCAATATATGACATGCCACAACTGCAAGGAATACGATAGACCCCAGCCTCGCGCAAACCAAGATCATCTTTTACGGACGCCAACAGGGCCTTAATCTTGGAAGGTGGTCGAAAAATACATTTCACATCATATTTCCGTAAAATACGGCCAATACTGTTGGAAATGCTTCCTGAGTATGGCAAAAAGGCCGTAGACCTAGGTGCCACATCGTTGCTATCGTCACTCACCCGTTGCACAGAAGGCTGATGGCGCAACGCACGTTTGATCTGCCTCTCACTATAACCATTCTGACGAAAGGTGACTTCGAGATGTGCTAGCTCAGCTGCCAAACTTTCAGGATCTGAGATGTGGGCCCTGTGAACCAAGGTGCGAAGTATTCCTTCACGCTGAGCTGGATGGTGACAACTATCAGCTCGCAGATACAAGTCAGTGTGGGTGGGCTTCCTAAAAACAGAATGTCCCAACGTACCATCAGTCTTCCTTTTGACCAACACATCAAGGAAGGGAAGGCATCCATTCTTTTCCACCTCCATAGTGAACTGAATATTCGGGTGGATTGAATTCAGATGTTCCAAAAACCGGTTTAATTTCTCACTACCATGCGGCCACACAACAAAAGTATCATCTACATATCTGAAAAAAAGGCAGGTTTCAAGGTCGCTGACTTCAATGCATGTTCCTCAAAGTCCTCCACAAACAAATTGGCCACAATAGGTGACAACGGGCTTCCCATTGCAACTTACTTTTTATTCAGTCTGTTCGTAGTACCGACCATTGAATAAAAAGTAAGTGGAAGTCAGCACATGTCGAAACAAATTTGTTAATTCGACACCAAACTTAACCTCAATTGGCTGCAACGAATCAGATAGAGGAACGCGAGTGAAAAGAGAAACCACACCAGAACTGACTAAAATATCAGAGTCATTCGAACGCAATCCCTGCAATCGACGTAAGAAATCTGCAGAGTTATTAATGTGGTGTTCACACCTACCTACTAGTAGGCTCAACAAACGAGCAAGATGCTTAGCTACACGATATGTCGGAGCACCAACATGAGAAACAATAGGCCTCAACGGGACAGCCTCTTTATGGACCTTAGGGAGGGCATATAATCTAGGTGGTACAGCACAGTAAGAATTAAGACTCTTGATAGTCTCCTGTGATAAAGTACTTTCCTTCAGGAGGCTGTTTGTCTTTCTCTCAACACTCTTAGTAGGGTGAGCACCGATTTTGCGGTACGCCGAATCAGAAAGTAGACACTGCATCCAATGGTTCAAATGGCTCTGAGCACTATGGGACTCAACTGCTGTGGTCATCAGTCCCCTAGAACTTAGAACTACTTAAACCTAACTAACCTAAGGACATCACATACACCCATGCCCGAGGCAGGATTCGGACCTGCGACCGTAGCAACAGCGCGGCTCCGGACTGGAGCGCCTAGAACCGCACGGCCACCGCGGCCGGCCGACACTGCATCTTTTGAATGTAATCGTGCTTGTTCAACAAAACGGTGGCGTTACCCTTGTCCGCAGGTAAAATAACAGTATCAGGATCCATTCTAAGTGAACGTAAAGCAGCCGCCTCAGCTGCTGTAATGTTACACTTGGGTGGACGGGCCCCGGTCAACACATGCCAAGCTTCCCTCCTAACCTCTTCCGCAGCATCGGAAGGTAGTTTATAAACAGCCTGTTCGATAGAACTAATAAAATCAACGACTGGCAATCTCTTAGGCGTCGGTGCGAAGTTCAAACCTTTCCCCAGCACAGACAAAGCTGCGTCGTCAAACGTTTTCTCCGTGAGATTGATCACAGAACTTCGAGAATAAGAATTAGACACTGAGCCAAGGAAACGTTCAAACTTCGCCGAATGACGAGCTGTTACAGATTGAAATTCCCAGTCGGACTGCGACCAAGAGGCACCGTCCACTCAATCCCAAGAAAATTCAGAAACATTAGACACCATCATTAAATGAAGGTGAAATAATTCCTTAGAAACAAAATCTAATTGACGGCGAGTATAGTGGATCCTTTCACGAACAAGAGCTAAACCAGCATGTTGCTTGATGCGATGGCGGCAGGAGAATTAATATGATGCACAACCTTAGCAAACGATGGGACCACACTATGATTTCGACACTTCAATAAAAACGATAATGCACATTCCAACCTTACTCTGAGGGACAAAATTAGTGCTACCTCACCTGTTGATTAATAGTAACCATCGATATTTCTGATGTTGGTTACATTTGGTTGTGTTGACACTTGTTCTGTGTGTGGCATCTTCCTTGTTTCTCCTCTATGAACCGAGGTATTAAATTTGCTTGCGCATTTTTTCTTCCTTGCATTTGTGCCTTGAGAATGGCAGGGTGTGCACCTGTCGAAATATCGGCGGTGTTCGACGACGTCACCCGGCAGCAAACCCTTAAGTTATTTGAACAGGTGTGTACGTATCTGCGATTCAGTGACAGGTCTCAACTACACACTGATGAACCTTTTAATGTAAACACACGCATTCAAGGTCACTGTGAGAAGACAGTAAACAGAAACTCTATCCGTGCTCGCTGTATGGGACAATACTGTCTGCACTGTCTCTGGTGGAATGCTGGCCATGTGATCATTGTTTAGTTAAACTGTGCAGTGAAAATATTGGAACTTAGTACTACAAAGACACTCATCCATCACATGTAATGGACATTGACATTCGTGAAATGTTCCAGTGAAATATACTGTAAGTTGTGAGTAGCAGGCGACAATTCACAATGATACATGAAAATGCGCGGTTTGGTGAACAACAAACAAACATGGAAGAGTAAAGGCAAAGAAAAAGGGCCCCAAGAAAACCAGGAATCTATTTAAAGTATCCAAAAAGCAATAACTTGTTTATGTACTTACGTAAATTTTACGTATGTCTTCGCAAAGTTATTATCTCACAATGGAACATCCCCATCGCACCCCCCTCAGATTTAGTTATAAGTTGGCACAGTGGATAGGCCTTGAAAAACTGAACACAGATCAATCGAGAAAACAGGAAGAAGTTGTGTGGAACTATGAAAAAATAAGCAAAATATACAAACTGGGTCGTCCATGCCTAAGATAGGCAATATTAAGGACAATGTGAGCCGCGGAGCGCCGTGGTCCCGCGGTTAGCGTGAACAGCTGCGGAACGAGAGGTCTTTAGTTCGAATCTGCCCTCGGCTGAAAACTTTGCTTTCTTTATTTTCACAAAGTTATGATCTGTCCGTTCGTTCATTGACGTCTCTGTTCACTGTAATAAGTTTAGTGTCTGTGTTTTGCGACAGCACCGCAAAACCGTGCGATTAGTTGACGAAAGGACGTGTCTCTCCAATGGGAACCGAAAACATTTGATCGCAAGGTCATAGGTCAACCGATTCCTCCACAGGAAAACACGTCTGATATATTCTATACGACACTGGTGACAGCATGTGCGTCACATGACAGGAATATGTTGTCGACCCCCCTAACTAGTACACTTGGCGAATGGGTAAAAAGATTCTTCTACCATGCCCGATTTAGGTTTTCTTGTGGATGTAATAATCACTCCAAAAAAAGTGATGAAAACATAAGGGTTTGTCACATAAACTGAAAATAAAAAGTTAAAATTTTCGGTCGAGGGAACATTTGAACCAAAGACTTCTAGTTCCGCAGCTGTTCACGCTAACCACGGGACCACGGCTCTCCTCCTCTCACACTGCCCTTAATATTACCTATATTGCACATGGACGACCCAGTTTGTATATTTTGCTTATTTTTTCATAGTTCCACACAACTTCTTCCTGTTTTCTCGATTGATCTGTGTTCAGTTTTTCAAGGCCTATCCAATGTGCCAACTTATAACTAAATCTGAGGGGTGTGTGCGATGGGGAGGTTCCCTTAAGAGAAGAACCTAATGTCAGGCTTATGTTACGTGCTATTGATACCAATGCACAATTGTTCCATGTAATCCGTACCTGACGAGCTGACTAACTTCTCCCTGAAGTGCAACCAACCTGCTTGGAAATCCGCGACCTTCTATCATCAGCCTAGCCATCCGGATCTCTACCCTTCTACAATGGACCCTACCGCCGACGACCAAAACTTCCCTCCTGCCTGGGTTCCACCTCATCTCATGTCAGTCGAAGGCTATGCGTTGACAACTATCTCAAATAACTTGTCGTAACAGACATACTGATATGTGCTTATCCTTTCCATAGTTGACAAATTATTCGGGAATACGAAACAAAAGACTGTACATGTATCTCGTAAAACCTGAACCCATCGCTTATACAAATACAAATGCTGTGATTTAATGAACTCTACAGAATTTAGTTATCTGTTCTCAAACAAAATGCGTTGAACACAAAGGTATGTTCACTGCTTACGGATAACAGTAAAAGTTTATTGGGTGTTATGCTAGCGGAAGTCCCTCCACTTTTGTTGTCTTGTTTGAATTGTACGAATTCAAGAAAAAGCTGTACACTTACACTGGTTTTGAAAGATCTTAAATTCGGTGTCAACTGTATGCACACTGACGGGAAGAATAACAACGCCAAAAGATAATTAATGTAGAGAAAAGAGATTTCGGGATTACATTTGTTTAGGTAACATGTTTAAGTCATTAAAATTCCAAGATCACAGGTTGACGTAAGCGCGAGGTAAACCATTGAAAATATGAAATGATGGTATCTTAATAACGGGTGTAACCGCCAGAATGTTGAATACAAGCATGCAAACTTGCATGCATTGCGTTCGGCTGGTTCAGTACGTCAGTTTGTGGAACGGAGGTCCGTGCCTGTTGCACTTGGTCGGTCAATACAGGTATGGTTAATGTTGTTTGTGGATGACGCTGGAATTGTCGTCTGATGATGTCTCATATGTGCTCGATTGGAAGCCGATGTGGGGATCGAGCAGGCCAAGACAACACGTCGACAACTCAAGAGCATTTTGAGCTACAACAGAGGTATGTGGGCGGGCATTACCTTGTTGGAAACCCCTCTGGAATGGTGTGCATCAACGACAGCACAACAGGTCCAATTAGCAGGGTGACTTACGAATTTGCAACGAGGGTACATGGGATAATCACGACAGCGCTCCTGCTGGCATATGAAATTGCTCCCCGGACCATAACTCCAGTGTGCTTAAAACGTAGGCAAGTTGGTTACAGGCCCTCAAGTGGTCTGCTTCTATAAAAGACACGGCCGTTACTGGCCCCGAGGCAGAACCACATTTCCTGATAAAACCAAACAGACCTCCACCCTGCCCTCCAGTGAGCTCTTGCTTGACGTCATTGAAGTCGCAAATGGCGGTGGTTTGGTGTCATTGGAATGTACGATACAGGGCTTCTGGCTCGAAGCTATCCCTGAAGTGACCGATTTGTATCAGTTCGTTGTGTCGCTGTACTGTCAACTGTTGTATAAATTGCTCCTGCTGATGCAGCATGCCCCAGAACCATATGCTGAACATGATGGTCTTCCCTCTCGGCACTGCGACGTGGCCGTCTGGACTCCAGTCTTCTTGCGATCGTACATTGTAGTGACCGCCGCTACAAGCAAGCATGCACAGTGGCTACATTCCTGCCAAGTCTTCCTGCAGTATCTCAGAAGAAACATTCACTTACTTGTAGCCCTATTACACGACCTCGAGGTGTTGGCGTCTTTGTCGCCTTGAAGGCATTCCTGACTAACATCAACCCACCAAGTCCAATCTCAAAGGTAATTAAGTCTCAGTTCATTTACACCCTGTATTTAAAGCAAACCTGATTTGTATCATCACTGGGGCACTACTAGCGTTCTTCATTGAGATGTAGAAGCACTCATCTTTGCGATATAAAAGCACGCCTGCCAACTTCCGTTTATGTCGCACAAGTCCTTCTTGGTGTTGCGATTTTTTTTCCGTCCGTGTATAAGGTGAGATCAAAAGGGATACGTTCGACGGCCTTATAGTCCAGAAACAATACGCTAAACAGGCAAAATCACGAGAGCGTTGAGCCAATCAACCAGTCGATGCCCAGGCTGAAGATAGCCAGTTGGTAAATCACCATGTCCTGCTTCGTGAAGAATTCTGTAACTGCCTGTTGCACTTTCTGATTCGACAAGGATCATTGACCCTCTAAGGCCATTAGTAAGGGACTGGAGGCATGATGGTTGCATGGGAAGATATCAGAATTATTGGGCGGGTTCTCGAGGGCATCCCATTTGAGTTGGCGTAATTTCTAAGTTTCGACATTTGCTGCCGGCGCCTTGGACCGAATTGTATGCAGCACGGAACTTAGAGCACCACCCCACACCGGTGGTTTTTGACAGACGTGCTGCCCCATACATATTCTTCATTCATGGATGTTCACGGGTGTTTGTGCTTCGGCAGCCAAGAAAAAAATAGGACGCTGGTTCTGTCTGGACGCATTTGGTAACAACGTCGCCATAGTTCACGTTTCCGCATTTACCGCACTCACTTCGGAAAGCCACGAGTACCACGCTAATAATTTGCCTATGTTTCGGTGCTAATGCAGCATATCTACATAAGAATTGGGCAACGGTACTTATATGTTGCAGCAACACCCTCTAAATGAAACATTTTGATCGCCCCTTATAAAATAAACAAACTTTGTGTAACATGGACCTCCTATTGACCATAATCCATAATGCTTACTATCATCAGTGTTATTAAAGTCTGAAGGTCCTTTCGTGGTTTTCAGATGAAGTCTCGCACGGAATTCTTCTGAGTAGGTGGTCAAATGTGTCAAATGTGGCTCTAAGCGCTGATGAAGAAATCCTGACTTTAACAATACTTTATGATCTTTGAATGCCTGGTGTAAACTTTATGAGATCTATAACTAATTAAAGAAGTGATCAGCAAGCCATAGAAGACTCTGATGACAATGTTTGCTTCGTAAAATTACATCCGAAAGACATACACTAAAAATCAGTCAAATAATTCCCTCATGACGGACACTAAGTAATCAATTACAATAGCTAAGTGATTTAATTTGCTACACATTTTTGAAGTTTTTGGTAACAATTAAAGTTAATAACATGTAAGCTAATGGTGGAAGCCGGGTTACACTGTTGACGCTACCTTCACCAATCAGTGGGGCAGACAAAGATGAGGTCTTATGGCTAACTAAATAATCCTGAAGGTACACCACAGTGACGATGTGAAATGACATTCCTTCTTGTGAGATGCTATATAACTACTGATATCATTTGAGTTAAAATGTCTGAGAGTTTTGTCAGTTCGACTGAATGAACAATAAAACAATATTTCTTTTGTTTGTACTTATGACAAAGCAGAGACATTGATGTCACACTGATCTTTATAATGACTGTCCTCTCTGAAAATATGTGACACAAGCTTTTTTTTTTCCTTGTGCTGGCATGAATAGGATACAGATGTGGATTGTACTAGATGTATCTTTTTGCCAGTAATAACGTGAAAAGTGCATTTGAACCATGTTTTTTTTTATGTGAAACAACAAACCTCTCAGCTGTCCAGTTTTATTGACATCAGACAATTAATTTCTAGATGTATAAATAGCGGGCAGATACATATGGTATTGAGATAGCCGGCACGGTAGCTCAGCTTGTTGGGTCGGAGGGTTAACAAAAAAACCTGAGTGAATGGATTAATAGTGAACTTGAACAGGTGTCATATGGACGTACGCCCCGAAAAAATGCAACCAACATTAACGAAGAAAATGAGATCGAAAAATAAAAGCGGGGGGGGGGGGGGGGTAGCGTGTTTGATTACTAATCCAACCGTCCTCAGTCCCGGATTCGAGACCCGCCACCGCATAAATTTTGATTAATATTCAACGTTGGCGGCCGTATACTTCCGGCATAAGACTTGAAGATGGCATCTGTTCTTTCGGACGTGTTCGAAGGAACAGATACCATCTTCATAGCGTTGAGGCTAACCGGCTGATGACCTTCTTCAGTGCTGATGCACACGATTTGCCTGAACTCTTACGGGACTCGGTGGATTGTCTGCCGCGAGTAATGGGTATAATGGGAGGTACACTACGAAATTAATGTGTGGACATACAAGGTGAGAATGTGGGTCTCACGGGGAGCGTGCCGGGGATAAATCCCTGCAGTCGCGCTATCCTCTGTGCCCTCGGTGGCTCACTCACAGTCATGTTCAGGCACTCGGCCAGTGCACATCGCGCGGTGACGGCCGGTAGCGCGGGCCAGTGTTTACGTCGCGAGCAGTGCTGAGGTCAGCTGAGCAGCGTGTGCGAGCGCTGTTAACGTTTGTTTCTGTATAACTGTTGTAAGTACGATGTCGACAATTAACAGAGCGAACAGCGTTCAGCGTGTTTTCGATCGCGCTGCCTTGCGACTGACGGCGTTTGAAATTCACGAGTGGACCTTTGAGGATTTGAAATTGTCTGAAGATATAGTCGACACGCTCCAGTTGGACTTTGTGCAGTACTCTTTATTTCTCAAATTTATTTCGAGTGACACTTACGAGAAATTCGTTGAGGAGCATGCTGGCGTGAGACCATTTCGTCATAATGATGGCAGTATTAGTAATGTACAAATCGTGCCTTCGGGATACGGAGTGAGAACCGTCAGGGTATCTAATTTGACACCTGAGTGCCCAATGATCTGATTGCACGTTCTCTGTCACTGTACGGCGCTGTTTTGTCAGTTACAAATGAAAAATGGTCGAGTGCATATCGCTACCAAGTTAACAGCGACGTGCGAAGTGTACGTGTAGACTTAAAAAAGGATATACTTTCGTATGTTGTCATTGGTGGCTATCACGCACAGGTAACTTACATTGGACAACCCCCTACCTGCCCGATCTGCCATTCAACAGAACATCTGCGAATGAACGGCACACGTCGACGTCCATTTCAGCTTCCACGGGAACGTCCTGCAGAAGGTAGTGAAAGGCTTGTTCCGCTATTGAGTGAGGTAGTCGCGGAGACTGTACCACAATCCCGGCAGCCGGAACATGTTAGCGAGGCGGAGATGCCAGTTCAGGTGGAATACAGTGCCGAAGACATTCGCGGTAGGACGGACGTCGATTCGGCCCCGTCATCCTCGATGGGACAGTTACCGCTGGATACCAACGGTCTGGAACCGCGAGACCGCTACGGTCGCAGGTTCGAATCCTGCCTCGGGCATGGATGTGTGTGATGTCCTTAGGTTAGTTAGGTTTAAGTAGTTCTAAGTTCTAGGGGACTGATGACCTCAGATGTTAAGTCCCATAGTACTCAGAGCCATTTGAACCCAGCTAGCTGATCTCTTGTACGGTACCAGCGTTGACATTGCCCTCCTACAGGAGGTAGTCACAGTCTTAGAAGTTCCCGGTTATGTTCTTATTGATAACATCAATATCCCGGATGCTGTAGGCACCGTCATACTTCTGCGCGACGGTATATCCTTTACGGACGTGCAGCGGCTGCCTAGTGGTCGTGGCATGGTCTGCAGATTGTTAACGTGTACGCTCCCTCAGGTAGCACTCATAAGAGAGATCGTTCAAATTTTTATAAAAACGAGATTCCCATTCTTCTTAGCGCTTATCGTGCACGTCGCATCCTCGGTGGTGACTTAATTGTGTGCTTAACGACAGAGACCAAACTCCTAACACGAACAGATGTATCGAACTTTAACATCTAATTCATGGCATGCGTCTTCACGATACATGGGAACAACTGCACGTGAACGGGCAGGGTACACCTTCGTACCTTCGTAACCAGTCATTATGCCAGTCGGCATAGGATCTATGTGTCCGATGCCCTCCAGCGCCACACTGTGAACTTTGACATAGCTCCTGTCAACATCTCCGACCATTGTGCATATCAGTGTTACCTTAACCTACAAAGCCAGCAAATTTACCACGGGAAAGGCTACTGGAAATTGAATGTCAGCCTTCTGCAGGATGCCCAACCTGAAGAGGAGGTGAACATAACATGACAACAGCTCCAGGGGCACCGACGTCGTTACGCTAGCGTTCTACAGTGGTGGATTCAGTGTGCTAAGCCTAAATTACGCCTCAGCCTCATGAGCTACGCCCGACAAAAAAGCTTTTGGCAGAAACAGAATATTGAATTTTATTATCGCTGTACAGTCGCACTACCAACCCTTCTCGCGATATTGATGTAAAGACCAAACGATACAAAGTGAAAATCACGGCGATACAACGCCAACGAATACAACGCATCATCGTGCGAGCCCACCCGAAGACGATGCCGCCGAAGAACGGACCTCTCTGTACCACATCCTGAGAACGACGAAACGGTGTAAAGCCATGTTGATTGAAGCCGTCGTTGACGACACTGAGAATATCATCACGAAGCAACGTGACATCATCTCGCACGTCTACGACTATTATAGTCAACTTTACAAGAAGCATTCCGTTGATGAACACTCGTGCGACGATTTTCTTAGGACATTGAGCTGTCTCTTGTCAGAGCAGGATAATGCAAATCTGGAATCTGTTTTCACAGAGGACGAAATCCGACTGGCGGTCCACAGTGCAAAGAAAGGGAAATCACCAGGACCCAACGGTTTCAGCTCTGAGTTTTACCAGCGATACTGGAACCAGCTCGGTCCGACACTCCTCGAGATAGCGAATGAACTCTGGCACCTGGAAGTAACACCCAAGGCATTTACGGAAGGTATCATCTTGTCCTTACCGAAAAAAGGTAACACCAAGAAAGTCGAAAACATGCGACACTTCACACTCCTGTGAATCTTCAGGTTTTCGCGGCTCAAAGACTGCTCCATTAAATTTCGGCTCTCTCTGAAGATGGCTGAAAGATATACAGCCGAAATATTAGAAGAAGAAGCAGAATTTATGCGGCTGCATTCCCGAAATTTAATGGAGCATCACACTCCTGAATGCCGATTTCAAAATCATCACCAGATCGATGAAGCTACGGATGCAAACCGTTATGTACAAGGTTTTAGGCAGTGCAAGGCCGAAGTGCAATTTCAGATGCCTGCCATTTGAGGGACATCATCTGTTCATACGATGAAACCAAAGGACAGGGCGCTCTGATCTTTCTAGATTTTGAGAATGCTTATGACCGTGTACGTCATGACATCCTCTTTAAAAGCATGAAGAAACTAGGATTTGCACCTCATCTCATAGAATTAATTCGCAAACGTGCTACAAACACCTCTTCACGGATTCTCATTAATGGCCATTTTACAAAAGAAGTTTCCATTGGGCAGTCCATCCGCCAAGGATGCCCTCTGTCAATGATTTTGTACGCCATTGCCGTAGAGCTGCTACTGAACAACTTAGCGCATAGCGGGATCGGGCTTAGCGTCGAGTCTGTCACTATCCCACGCATTGCGATTGCTGACGATATATGCGTAACTGTGTAGTCATCGCAACAACTCCTGTCAGCAGAAACTCTTTTACAAACATTCACGTTTCTTTCAGGAGCAATACTAAGTAGAACTAAAACCATAGCTTTGCAGATCGGAGGCGGTATCGGAGACGTATCCCATGTTACCTGGTGCCAGGTCAAGGATTATCACACAACCCTCGGTGTTACCTTTGAGGCCAAACCAGACAAATTCCTGACGAAGAATTGGTCACACATGCTTAATAAATTACGTGCTGCTTCGATACTTCACTCCGACCGTGACTTGAACATACTACAGGAAGTTAAGACCATCGCCATTACGAGCAAGATGAATTATTTGGCGCAAATTCTTCCAATCTCCGACCATCTAGCCAAGAGTATACAACAAGCGTTATGTTGGTTTCTTTTTACGGGGCACATTTTCAAAGTTCAGTTCGGTACCATCACCTTACCTTCGTCCAAAGGTGGCCTTAACCTCATTAAGGTACACAAAAAATGTGTCACCCTGCTCCTAAATTGCATCAGGAAGGAGTTTCGTACCCGGAGGACCAGTATCATCACAAACCTCATTCAGCGGTGGAAGCCTCACAGCATTGACCCACCCGTTAATATCACCGGCTTTCCACTTTCTTACCGACTTGTGCGACCGTACTACATGCAAATGAGCTACATTCGACATAACATCGTCGATAACGGAAGCCTGACGAACAGGAAACTTTATGACCTTCTCATGAAAACAAACCACAGGAATCGTCTCGAAGAAAAACATCCACATACTCATTGGAGTATAGTATGGCGGAATGTGCACAGCGACATGTTACCATCATGCGTCATAGCCGACTGGTATCTAACAGTCAACGATAAAGTAGCAACGAATGGAAAGGTACATAAGAGAGGCCTTCATCCAACGCCCAACTGTGACTCATGCGGAAGAGTCGATACGCTTATTCAAATGTTCACGTGCGAACATGCAGAAGGAATTACAACATTTCTTCGTTAACGACTGTCTGTGATAGACCGTACGACGACCAGTGGTGTAGACCTTTTAGAGATCATTTAGCCACAAAAACTGATATATCCACGAGCAAAAAACAACGCTACAACGTGGATCATGGGCCACACAGTATCGTTTATTATGCAGAATAGGTATGCTACTTTCCTCGACTATTATTCTTACATAGAAACTGAACACTTTCAAATGAGCCAACATTGTGACTACAGGAGGATAGCTGGAAATGTGCTGAAAATCATAATTAACGGTTAAACACTTCAAATACAATATTGCGGATAACAGAGGTTGCTGGTGATCTGTATGTATGAATCCTAATTGCTTCCTGGGACTTTAATTCTTGTCGGAATTTTAAGTTAATATCCAGACGCTCACCAATGCAGAAGGCATTTTTTCTTTCCCATTTTCGCTTTAACGATTTCCTTCTCTCGCAGAGCAGCGGAGCAACTTTCCTTCAACAATGAAGTGTTAGTCTTTTGTGCACCATAAAATTTTCTGTTTACTACTTACATTGCGCAACGGCAACCTGGAAATGATATATAATTTGTTCATTCTATTCTCATTACAAATTGGAGCAAATGTTTATATTCCGTTTCTTATAAAAAAAAATAAAAAAAATTAAATAAAAAATAAAAACAAAAAGAGGTCATTTCATTTCCTATAAAAATGGACTATACAATTAAAAATAAAGAAATAAAAAAAAATGGATAGAGCGTCTGCCATGTAAACAGGGGATCCCGGGTTCGAGTCCCGGTCGGGGCATACATTTTCAACCGTCCCCGTTGATATATATCAACGCCCGTCAACAGCTAATGGTATTAATTTAATTGTAATTTCATCTTGCATAAGAAGTCCTCCTCATTCTGCCAACGGTCTTATCAGAGAGGGCCGAGAAGCGGACAGAGGTTCAGGGCACTCTCTTCTCATTGGAGTGGCAAATTACCCCCGAAGGCAGTAGAATCAGCAATGATCAACAGCATGAGCATGCAATGGGATTCACTGCATTAAATACACATAACGTGTGGAATTGCAAAGGCTAGGTGACCATGAAAAAAAGGTTGAATAGCCAACGGAAGGATAACGCTCTGCGAGTCCGGGCGTGGAATGTCAGAAGCCTGAACGTGGGAGGAAAGCTAGAAAACCTGGAAAGGGAAATGCAAAGGCTCGATCTAGATACACACATGAAAGAAGTTTTGAATCACATTGGTTCCCAGAACTCCTGAAGATAGAAGTTGACTGTGGATATTTTTTCACAGACACTGTCCCTTGATTGTTCAGAGATGTCACTAAACCCTCCCAAAAATCTAAAAACGATGCATGAGCAGCTCCTATTAGGCGGAGGGGGCCCGACAGCCGATCAGTTCCTGGTACACGGCTCGTGTGGTCTGTAGTTCAACCATGCCATTCGATCGCGTCCGCATTGTTACTTTGTGCCAGGAAGGGCTCTCAAAAAGGGACGTGTCCAGGCATCTCGGAGTGAACCAAAAGCGATGTTGTTAGGACATGGAGGACATACAGAAAGATAGGAACTGTGGATGAAATGCCTCACACACGTCGCCCAAGGGCTGCTAATGCAGAGGGTGACCACTACCTACTGATTATGGCTCGGTCAAACCCTCCCAGCAACGCCATCATGTTGAATAATGCTTTTCGTGCAACCACAGGACATCGTATTACAACTCAAACTGTACGCAAGAGGCTGCATTATGCGCAAATTCACTCCCGACGTCCATGGCAAGGTCCATCTTTGCAACTACGGCACCATGCAACGCGGAACAGATGGGTCCAACAACATTCCGAATGGACCGCTCAGGATTGACATCAAGTTCTCTTCGCCGATGAGTGTCGCATATGCCTACAACCAGACAATCTTTGGAGTCGTGTTTGGAGGCAACCGGGTGAGGCTGAACGCCTTAGACACATTCTCCAGCGAGTGCAGCAAGGTGGAGGTTCGCTGCTGTTTTGGGGTGGCATTATGTGGGGCCGACGTACGCCGCTGGTGTTCACGGATGGCGCTGTACGTAAATGCCGTCCTCCGACCGATAGTGCAACCACAGTGACAGCATATAGGCCTCCGTCGAGCACGTCTCGTGAATGACTTCCTTCAGGACAACGACATAGCTCGACTAGAGTGGCCAGCATGTTGTCCAGACATGAACCCTATCAAACATGCCGGGGATATATTGAAAAGGGATGTTTATGGACGACGTGACCTACCAACCCCTCTGAGGGATCTACGCCGAGTAGTCGTTGAGGAGTGGGACAATCTGGACAAACAGTGCCTTGTTGAACTTGTGGAGAGTATTCCACGACGATTATAGGCATACACCAACGCAGGAGGACGTGCTACTGGGTATTAGAGGTACCGGTGTGTACATCAATCTGGACCATCACCTCTGAAGATCACGCTGTATGGTGGTACAACATGGCTTACATAAGCAATAAATGCCAGTCGCTGTGATCGAGCTGTTCTAGGCGCTTCAGTCCGGAACAGCGCGACTGCTACGGTCGCAGGTTCGAATCCTGATTCGGGCATGGATGTGTGTGATGTCCGCAGGTTAATTAGGTTTAAGTAATCCTGATTCTAGGAGACTGATGACCTCAATGTTAAGTCCCATAGTGCTTCGAGCCATTTGAACCATTTGAGCCTGGCGATATACCATCAGATGCAATAACATCATCCCCACAATTCCGAAGACTGCAAGTGCTGACAAGTGCGGGAATTAACGCACAATCATCTTAACAGCTGATACATCCAAGTTGCTCACAGAGCAATATATAGAAGAATGGTAAAGAAATTTGAGGATGTATTAGATGTCGATCAGTTTGGCTTTAGGAAAGGTAAAGGTACCGGAAAGGCCTCTGACGTTACGGTTGGTAATGGAAACAAGAATAAAGAAAAATGAAGACACGTCTATAGGATCTGTCGACCCGGAAAAAGCGTTCGACAAATTAAAATGTGCAAGATGTTCGAAATTCTGAGAAAAATAGCGGTAAGCTACACAGAAAGACGGGTAATACACAACTTGTACAAGGACCAAGAGAAAGTAATAAGAGTGGACGAACAAGAACGAAATGCTGCGATTTAAAAGGGTGTAAGGTAGAGATGTAGTCTTTCGCCCCTACTGTTCAATCTGTACATCGATGAAAGAATGGGGGAACGATAAGGAACTTTCTGAAGTGGAATTGGAATTCAAGGTGAAATGATATCAATGATACGATTCGCTGATGACATTGCTATGCTGGGTGAAAGCGAAGAAAAATTGAAATTTGTGTTAAGGTCTTATGGGACAAAACTACTGAGGTCATCGGCCCCTAAGGCTACACACTACTTAATCTAAGTTAAACTAACTTACGCTAAGGACAACACACACACCAATGGCCGAGGGAGGACTCGAACCTCTGACTGGCGCAGCCGCACGGACCGTGACAAGGCGCTGCAGACAGCGCGGCTACGCAGCGCGGCGAAGAAGTATTATATGATCTGTTGAATGGAATGAATATGGACTGAGAGTAAATCGAAAAGAGACTAAGGTAATGAGAAGTAGCAGTAATGAGAACAGCGAGAAACTTAATATAAGGACTGATGGTCACGAAATGGATGAAGTTAAGGAATTCTGGTACCAAGGCAGCAAAATATCTAATGTCCGACGGAAGAAGAAGGACATCAAAAGCAGACGAGCACTGGCATAAAGAGCATTTCTGGCGAAGACAAATCTGCTGGTATCAAAACATAGGCCTTAATTTGAGGTTGAAACGTCTGAGAATGTACGTTTGGAGCACAGCATTGTATGGTGGTGAAAGATGGAGTGTGGGACAACCGGTACAGAGGAGAATCCAAGTATTTGAGATATGGTGCTACGGATTAATGTTGAAAATTAGGTGGGCCCTTACTCAACTCCCAGTTGTGCTTCCTGATGATTTACAGACAGTGTCAGACTGATAGCAGATACGGTCTGTCTGGGAATGCGCACAACTACGTGACTATAATGTTACTCGTCAGATCGTAAGTCCATCCATGTGGGCAGGCCCTCATCCACGCAGATGAAAACTATCCTATGTAGCTGGCAGTTTGAAATAACTCGTTGCTGTTGACAAGACACTTAGTTTGGATTATTTTTCATTCTCTGGAAGTCCACTGTGAAGTTTGGAAATTCGTATGTAACATTATAGATGCATCTAGAAAATATGCTTCGCGGAGGGGGGGCGGGGGGGGGGTAATCCACCCTTAATCTCGACTGTTAACTTTCTTTTCTTCCTTGCTCTTAGCCAATAAATAATAATTCTTTTTGAGAAAAGTTAAAAAAAGAACTCTGTGTATGCTTTTATGTGTCGGTGAACAGGACAAACGGTGAAGATCAGACAAAAATGTCGAACGATGGACGCAGAGCGTCCGGTTGGCGCGTTTTCGAAAGCAGTGGCTGGCGCTGGGCGCAAACAATCGGCGCGGCTGTGACAACCCCGGCCCCCCCTACTCCTCGCACCACCGCCCACACCAGGCTCTCCTACTCCAGCCTGGCGCCTGACGAGGTCCCGCGTTACTTTGTTAGCGGTGTGAAAATTCAATTGGGTCGCTGGCGGGCGCGAGTGGTGAGCTGTGAGCCGCCGCCTGCTTCCCGAACGCGCCTGCCGCCTCGCAAACACCTCGCCATTCTTTAGCCACGGGGCCCACGCAGCAGGCAGTCCTACCTGGCGCGCCTGCGCTCCATCACATCTGCCCGTAGTCCTAGTGTATCTCGTGTCGCCAGGGATCTATCGGATCTCCACCCTAACGGATATTGCACACATGATTATAAGATTATAAGACAGTAAACTGCGTCTACATTGATCTCACAAGCCACCTTGCAGTGTGGTAAGGGATAATGAAGGTCTCCCTCTTTCACTCTGTACCATTCATCGATGATGCTTGGAAAGAACTACTAACTGTAGGCCTCCGTTTTCTTTTATCAGGTTACAAACGTAATAGCAAGGGAAAGAGAAATACACTTTGATCGAGACGAAACCTAACATTGCAGATTTGTAAATCGAATAAGAAATCTAAGGGTAGCCGCTTCACACCGGCGCCTCACTAGTAACACAAGTCTTGATGTACAACGCGCTACAGACGCTACGTCGGCCGGTGTGGTCGAGCGGTTGTAGGCGCTACAGTCTCGAACCGCGTGACCGCTACGGTGCAGGTTCGAATGCTGCCTCGGACATGGATGTGTGTGATGTCCTTAGATTAGTTAGGTTCAAATAGTTCTAAGTTCTAGGGCACTGATGACCTCCAATAGTGCTCAGAGCCATTTGAACCACTTTTTAACATGCGCTACCATAGTGAGGCTACAACTAAAACCTGTCACCTGTCATAATGAAAGTAAGAGGAGCAGAACCCTTAGGGGCTGAGACAAGAAGGGACACATATTTGGAAAAACTCAGGGAGGATGTGGAGCAGTGGATTATGGAGAAGAGGAAAACCCTGCGTCTAATGGTTATCGGATAACAACGTTCAGTCTAAGAAAGAAAACGCAGGTAGAAGGGGTAGCTTCAAAGTAAGGGTCAAGAAGAAGTAAGATGCCACTGGAAGAAAGTGTGATACCACTAGATACAACAAATTTCCTGAGGCACGGAAGAGCGTATACAATGTGAGAACTACATCGAGGTGACAATAACCATGGGATAGTATACGCATCTATACACATAGCGGCATATCGCGTATACAATGTGTAAAAGGCTAGTGAATTGGCGGAGTTGTCATTCGTACTCTGGCGATTCATGTAAAAAGGTATCCGGCTTGATTATGGCCACGCCCGGGTTCCCGGGTTCGATTCCCGGCGGGGTCAGGGATTTTCTCTGCCTCGTCATGACTGGGTGTTGTGTGATGTCCTTAGGTTAGTTAGGTTTAAGTAGTTATAGGGGACTGATGACCATAGATGTTAAGTCCCATAGTGCTCAGAGCCATTTGAACCATTTGATTATGGCACGACGGGCATTAAGAACTCTGCCCTTGAATAATAGCATTTCTGAAACCGATAGAGAATCCGGTATTCCTAGATCCACAGTGTCAGGAATGTGCCGCGAATAAGAAATTCCGGGCATTATCTCACAACACGGATAAAGCAGTGACCAACGGTCTTCATTTGAAGAACGGAAACAGCAGCGTTTGTGTAGACTTGTTAGTGCTAACAGGCAAGCGCAGAAATCGGTTTGGGATGGACGACCAACGTATACTTTAGGTCAGGGCGCTGAAATTGGGCGTTAATGGGCTATGGCAGCAGACCAACGACGCGAGTGCCTTTACTAACAGCATGACATCGCCTGCAGCGCCCCTCCTGCTCACGTGACCACGTGGATTTGGCACTAGATGACTGGAAAACCGTGGCCCAGTCAGATGAGTCCTGATTTCACTTGGTAAGAGCTTATGGTAGGCTTTCAGTACGCTGCAGACCCCACGAGGTAATGGAACCAAGTTGTCAACAAGGAAATTTGCAAGCTAGTGGTGGCTCGTTAATGACATGGGCTATGTTTACTTGGAACGGTCTGCATCCTCTGGGCCAACAGAGCCTATAATTGACTGGCTGCTTAAAGGCCATTTGCATCCAATCATGGATTTCATGTTCGCAAACAACAATAGAAAACTGATGGATGACAATGCACCACGTCACCGACCCACAATTGTTCGTCGTTGGTTTGAACAACACACTGGACAAATCGAGAGAATGAATCGTCCACCGAGATCGCCAGACATGAATCCCATCGGGCATTTATAGTACATAATAGAGAAGTCAGTTCGTGAAAGCCGCGCGGGTTTAGCCGAGCGGTCTAAGGCGCTGCAGTCATGGACTGTGCTGCTGGTCCCTGCGGAGGTTCGAGTCCTCCCTCGGTCATGGGTGTGTGTGTTTGCCCTTAGGATAATTTAGGTTAAGTAATGTGTAAGCTTAGGGACTGATGACCTTAGCAGTTAAGTCGCATAAGATTTCACACACATTAGTTCGTGAAGAAAACCCGACACCGGCAACACTTTCGCAATTATGGACGGCTATAGAGGCAGTATGACTCAACATTAATGCAAGGGACCTCCTACCACTATTTGATCTCATGCCACTTAACGAGTTGCTGCAGTAACAAAACGATGTCCGACACGATACTGGAAGGTATCTGATGACTTTTGTCACCTCAGTGTAGTACAAGAGACAGAAGTACAATTCAAGCAGTATTATCAGATACTGTTACAAGATTGCACACAGTAGTATATGATAATAGAGGTGGTTTTACAGCGGGAAAGGCCAGATAGATAAACAACACGGGGAGCTGTAAAGAAATGTCTGAAGAGAGCAAAAAACAGCAAGGCTCCGGCTCCAGGAAACGTTAGAAGTAAATGTGGTGAAACGATTGTGGAATATTTTTGTGTAATTTATAACGAAACAGAACAAAGGGAGGTTACAACTAGAAAGCAGAACACGTGTTTCACTAGTAACATCTATAAAAAGGAAGAAAAGAGGTCTTGCTCAAGTTACGCGGGAGTCAGCGTAATAC
The DNA here is from genome assembly GCF_021461385.2 of Schistocerca piceifrons. Lineage (NCBI taxonomy): Eukaryota > Metazoa > Arthropoda > Insecta > Orthoptera > Acrididae > Schistocerca > Schistocerca piceifrons. Next base: position 391,676,301 of record NC_060140.1, read on the forward strand.
CATCAGTACCATACATTTTTTCTGGGATTCTTAAGGGAAAGATTGTAATGGTCTGAATGTTGGGCTCCATAAGGTACCCTTTCTGTGCAGCGACCGTGGAATATAAAATTATAAAGAATGTAGCAACTAGTCGCGGAAACATAATTTAGTTACCTTGTTGCAAATCGATTCCGGCTGAAGTCAGTCATCATCGGTGCTAAAACAAATACAAGAGACAGGGCATAAACAACAACTACTTTAACAAACAAAAAAATTGACAATAAAACATAGTTACACCAATTACAACATTCACAGATGTCTGAAATTAAAATTCAAAGTCACAACATACCACTTTTTTCTAACCGATACACGCCGTAAGTAGAAGCACTGTCCTTGGTACGTTCCTATCACATCATAGGTCAACACTACAACAAGACAACATGAGGTGGCGCCACGTTGCAGTAAGCGCCCTCTATGTAAAATACAAAAATCACGTAAAATACAAGCAATAAGGAATATATGACATTACAAAAAAAATTATGCAGTGATGGTAATTGATAACACCAAATTAAATAACTACAAGTGAAAATGTCTGAACATTGTTTGTCAGATATAATAACAAATTAAATATATATGTCAAAACTACGATCATCAAAATTGTAAGAAGAGACAAACTTGATAAAAATATGATTCAATTCACACAAATTTAGGAAATGAAACTTATTTGTCATTACGACGAAACCGAATAGTGGTATCAATGACCATCTGCCGTTCTACATACGAACTACAAGTGCTTCAAAAGGCACATTTATGTTACTTCCAATAGGTGACGCTATGTTACTGTATGCACAAATCCTAAGTTGACAGAGTTCAGGTAAAAATTACAGTACTATATAAACAATCGTATTACTTAAATAATGCGATTAACAAAGGGTTGCTCATACGGTATAAAGAACCATATACGTGGATAACGACTTTACATCTACTATGCAAACTGTATCCTCATGGACAAATGTACCATGTGCCCTTATATTTCTCATGAGTATGATGGTAACCAATTCCATCTCCACTCAGGTCGAAAGCCACCCTCTTACCTATCGCCATCCTGACGACATCATCCGCGCCTCGTCCTTCCTTCAAACTGTAATTACTGACGCCGTGGAGGCCCATGTTCCTACTAAAACCATCCACCCACACCGTCCCACTCTCCCTCCGCGGGCTGTCTTCCTCCTCCGTGAATCCCGCCGCCTCTATCGCTCCTTCCTGCGCACTCGTGACAGGGATACACACCAACGCCACCGGCAAATACAGCGACACGTACGGAACCTTATTACAGCAACGAAACGCCAGGACTGGCGCCAGACCTGCACACGACTCAATGCCACCCTCCCTATCAACTCCTCCAAGTACTGGTCCGCCTTCCATCGTGTTACTGGTTCCCTTTCCGCTCCCCACTACCCCCTTCTCCATAACGATCGCCCCCTTCCAGACAACCTCAGTAAGGCCAACCACTTCGCTTCCCACCTTTCCGAGGTCTTCTCCATCCCCGATGATCCCCACTTTGATTATTCTCTTTTCCCCACCGTCATGGAACGTGCTGATACCTCAGTCGCTTCACTTGCTCCTAGTCTCCAGTACTTGGGGCAGTTGCCCCCCTCCGACGTGAACACTCCCGTCACAGCACAAGACATTAAACTTCTCCTCCAGTCCAAACGCAACACGGCCCCTGGTCACGACTGTGTCACCTACTGTCACCTTCGAGAAAGCCCCTATTCCTTCCTAACTGTCCTCGCCCATCTCTATAATGTCATCCTCTCTACTGGCTTCTACCCTGACCTGTGGAAGACCTCCCGCGTCCTCCTATTCCTCAAACCCAACAAACCCCCTTCTGCCGCCTCTTCCTATCGTCCCATCTGCCTCACCTCCGTCTTCAGTAAGGTCTTTGAGTCCATCCTCTCCCACCGTATCCATCGGCACCTTGCTCAACACCACCTCCTCCCCTTTACCCAGTGTCGCTTCCGACCCTCCTTCTCTGCTGATGACCAACTCCTCAACCTTGTTCACCTTCTGTCCCTCCAGCTCAACTCCCGTCGCTCCGCCATTTTTGTTTCCCTTGACCTCCAAAATGCCTATGACCGTGTATGGCATCCCGGTCTCCTCTTAAAACTCCAAACCTACGCCCTGCCTATCAATTTTGTCCGTCTGGTCCGCTTCCTTCCTCTCGCGCCGTCCTTCCTATGTCACCCTCCACAACACCAACTCCCGTATCTTTTATCCCACGGCTGGCGTCCCCCAGGGTTCTGTCCTCTCCCCTCTCCTTTATCTCTTGTATACAGCTGATATGCCCAAGCCACCCCCACCAGTCCACCTTCTCCAATATGCTGATGACACTGCCTTCCTGGCTCTCTATCCTACCCTTCAACAGTCTCAACGTACCCTCCAAACCCACCTTAACCAGTTCACCACTTGGTGTAACCAGTGGCTCCTCCGTCTCAACCCCTCCAAAACCCAGGCAATTATCATAGGCCGCAGCACTCGCTCCTTTCGCCTCCATGATTTCTACCTCACCCTTTATGGTCGTCCTATCCAACTCACCCCCACCCTGAAATACCTTGGCCTCACCCTTGACCGACACTTCACCTGGACCCCTCATCTCCTGACCATCCAGCAGAAAGCCCATTCCCGCCTCTGCCTGCTGAAACTCGTGTCCGGCCGGACATGGGGATTGCATCCTTCTACCATCCTCCACACCTACAAATCCCTCATCCGTCCTATCCTCTGTTATGCCAGTGTCGCCTGGATCTCCGCCCCCACCCGCTTTTACAAGGCCCTCCAAATCCTTGAACGCCATGCGCTCCGCCTTGCGTTCCGTATCCGCCTTCCTTCGCCCACACGGCTCCTGTATGAACTGATCCCCTTCCCCCACCTCCTCTTGTTCCTCCAACATCTCCGCATCCTTTACATTGTTCGCAGGGTTGATCCCCCCCACCCTCTGGTTTCCTCCTTCCTCTCCACCCCCCGCCCGTTGCCGCGCCTCTATCGCTGTATCCCTCCCTCTCTCCACCTCCACACCCTCCATCTCCTTCATCAGGGCAATTTCCAACGCCTCCCCCTCCTGGATGACGAACTTCGCCGTGACATATGCCCTTCCTTCCAACTATAACCCGGCCTTGTTCCCCCCCCCTCCCCGGGGCCCCCTTCTCCTCTTTCCTCCTTCTCCCAGAGCGGATTTTCCTCCATCCCCCCTCCCCTGAGACCCTGCACCAAATACTTGCCTCTCTCCTTCCCACATCCCTCCCTACCTGGCCCTCTTCCGCGCGCCCCCCATTCCCCTCCCCCATCTCTTCCCCTCCCTCCCTTCTTCAGGTCTCCCTCATCTCCTTGAACCTGGCAGATCCTCTGTCTTGATCATCATCAGTGTGCCACATCAGTGTTGTGTTTAGTGCTTTTCTCGTGTGCGTCAAGAGGTGTGATTTTAATTGTGTACTGCCTTGAGGTTCGCCGTCAGTGTTACGTTGTGTGCTATGCCATCCGTCAACACCTTTATGCTCCAGTCATACTGTGCCTTGTGTTCTTTTAATCGTCACAGTGTGTGGCCCTTTGTGTGTGCTACTTTTAAACAGTTTTTTATCTCCATTTTACAGTCACCCCGTTTTGTTGTCTATTGCCTTTCATGCTGTTCTCCCTTTCTTATATCTATGTTCGCCATCTTCTCTCCTTTGCTGTTTTTACACGTCTTCTATTGTTTTGTTCTATGTCTTTCGGCTGAAGAGCAGCGCATATGCTGCTGCCAGCCCGCCCTGATGGGGAATTGAAATACAATAAAGGAAAAAAAAATGGTAACCAACCATCTAGAGGGTTGGATCCCCTCCTTCGAAAGCGTCAGATTGCTAAGCCTGGGCTACTCTCAGGGTGGAATCTCCGTCTTCGAAGATTGTGTGTGTTTGTCTGTCTGTCTGTCTGTCTGCCCGCCGCTTGCTGCTGTCGCTGTTCGTCCGTCCGTCCGTCCGTCCGTCCGCTTGCCTGCTGGCTGTCCATCGCCGTCGTCGTAACCGCTGCCGCCGCCGCCGCCTGCTGTTCGTCCGTCTGTTCGCCGCCGACCATCGCCGACGTCGACACCGCCTGCTGTTCGTCCGTCTGTTCGCCGCTGCCCATCGCCGACGCCGACGCCGCCTGCTGCACGTCCGTCTGTCCATCGCCGTTCGTCTGCAATGAGTACTCCCACCTCCACCGTCATCTACATCTCCCCCTCCCCCTCTCCCACAGTCACTTCCTGGAGTGCCGCCCCTGGCCTCCCTCCTTCCACCTCCCCTTCCCTTCCCCCACTTACCCATCCCCCTATCTCCTCCCCTGCTGTATACCCACACCTCTACACCCTTCCTCCAGCCTCCACACCCTCAACAGCTCCCACTACTACCCCCGCCCTCACGTACACCTCTGTTGCCGCCTCTGCTGCCGCCCCTCAGGTGGTTGGCTTCCCCTCTCTCACTGACCCCATCGCTTCGTCTTCTGCATCTCCCGCACGCATCACGTCGCGCCGAGCCACCATCGCCACCACTGAACCAGCTGCTTCTCCCGATGCCTCCACTACGCCACAGGGATCTGCCACCCGCCACCTCCCTCTCCTCCCCTTCCCTCTCCCCTGCTCCCAGCCTCCAGTCTCCAAAAATCCCCAAAAGCGCGTCCTTACCGACTCTGCTCCCGCCACTTCCCACAAAAAATCAACACCACCTCCCCCTCCCCCTGCCATCACCATGGATACCACCCCTCCTCCTGCCACCCCTACCTTGGCCCCCACCCTCCACACCTTTGTCCTGTCAACTCCCGATCCTATGTTCCTCGAAGCTCGTACCCTCACCAAGGAAATACGAAAGTACTTACCTGGTGCTCCCATCTCCCAACTCATTCCCCGCAGGGACTCAGTCCTTATCAAGTCCCCGTCCCCATCCTTTCACGCAGACCTCCTGCGAAAACTCCCACGAGTTATGTTTGGCCCCCACGCCTCTCTGACACCCTTCCTTTCCGCTTCCACTCCTCGTCAGCCCCAGCCTCCCCGTCACCCCCCCCCCCCCCACCTACACCGCTGTGATCACCAAGCTCAGCCCGGTGATCACAGAGGATGAAGTGTTGGTAGAACTGAACTCCCACCCGGACTTGGAAATCCGCTCTGCCCGCCGTATCCACAATGCCTCTGGTCCCACCTACCTCATGCGGGTATTCTCAGAGTCCGCCCCATCCATAGACCATCTCCTCACCCAGGGTGCCCTGATATACCACCGTCGCCACCCTGTTGAATCCTCCAAATCCCCTCCCCAATCCTACCGTTGCCAGTGGTGCCTGATGTACAATGACCACCTGACTCCCAACTGCAAAAACCCCCCCACCTGTCCCCATTGCAAGGCCTCCCACTTTCTCAAGAACTGCCCCAACCTCGCTGCTCCTCCTTCCTGTAATACCTGCAATGGCCTCCATCCCACATACTCCCACAAGTGTAAAGCTAAACCCCCTCCAGCCACCCCTGAACTTACAGTCCCAGTTCATCCTGTCGATCCTCCTGTCCATCCTAACAATTCCCTCTGTCCACCCCCCACGGCCGAGGACATCATCCGGTTCATTACCGTTGTACTCCAAAACATTCACCCTTTTCAGCGCCCGCACACCTTCCAACAAATATCTCTTGCTGCTCGCTCTGTTTTCCACCTGAACACCTTCGCCACTTACTCCCACAACCAAGCCCACTTCACCTTCACCCACCTCGACACCCTAGTTTAAGTCTCTTCCCTTCCCTCTCTTCCCCCCCTCCTTCCCATCATGGCGCGGCACGAGGCTCACATCCCCTTCCAGAACATTCGCTCCTTCCGCTCCAACAAATACCTACTCATGCACACCCTCTCCCACCACCAGGTCGACACCTTCCTCTTGAACGAAACCTTTCTCCAGCCCCACCATTCTCTCTGCACCTCCCCCTATATCCTCCACCGCACGGATGCTCCTGGTCCTCATGTGCAGGGTGGAGTCGTGATTGGCCACCTTACGCATATCCCCATCCGGCCACAACCTCTCCTCAATGACCCCACTGAACACCTTATCCTTAGCGTCTTCTTCCCCTCCCTCACCATTACCTGTGCCACCATCTATGTCCGCTCCACTGCTCCTCTTCCTTATGACTTCATCTCACACATTGACCACACCTTCTCCACCTATGTGATTGCCGCCGACCTCAACATCCATAGCCGCACTCCTACTGCCCTTCGGCGGTGGCATCAGTTCTTCTCCACAATCCAGGGTGACCTTGTTCCCATTCCCCAGCACACCCGACCCGAAAGTAACACCACCCCCGATGTTGTCATTGCCTCCGCCAACCTCCTTGGGCGTATCCCTGTCGCCGTCCTTGACCCCACAGGTAGCGATCACCTCCCTGTCCTTCTCACCATAACGTCTGCAAACCGCCCCCCTCCGGCTCCGCAACCTGCACCCCCTCCCAAGGTCGTCCATGACTATCGCCGTGCCAACTGGGATGCCTACCGGGACTCCATCTCCACCCAGGTCGAAAGCCACCCTCTTACCTATCGCCATCCTGACGACATCATCCGCGCCTCGTCCTTCCTTCAGACGGTAATTACCGACGCCGTGGAGGCCCATGTTCCTACTAAAACCATCCACCCACACCGTCCCACTCTTCCTCCGCGGGCTGTCCTCCTCCTCCGTGAATCCCGCCGCCTCTATCGCTCCTTCCTGCGCACTCGTGACAGGGATACACTCCAACGCCACCGGCAAATACAGCGACACGTATGGAACCTTATTACAGCAACGAAACGCGGGGACTGGCGCCAGACCTGCACACGACTCAATCCCACCCTCCCTATCAACTCCTCCAAGTACTGGTCCACCTTCCATCGTCTTACTGGTTCCCTTTCCGCTCCCCACTACCCCCTTCACCATAACGATCGCCCCCTTCCAGACAACCTCAGTAAGGCCAACCACTTCGCTTCCCACCTTTCCGAGGTCTTCTCCATCCCCGATGATCCCCACTTTGATTATTCTCTTTTCCCCACCATCATGGAACATGCTGATACCTCGGTCGCTCCACTTGCTCCTAGTCTCCAGTACTTGGGGCAGTTGCCCCCCTCCGACGTGAACACTCCCGTCACAGCACAAGACATTAAACTTCTCCTCCAGTCCAAATGCAACACGGCCCCTGGTCATGACTGTGTCACCTACCGTCACCTTTGAGAAAGCCCTATTCCTTCCTAACTGTCCTCGCCCATCTCTATAATGTCATCCTCTCTACTGGCTTCTACCCTGACCTGCGGAAGACCTCCCGCGTCCTCCTATTCCTCAAATCCAACAAACCCCCTTCTGCCGCCTCTTCCTATCATCCCATCTGCCTCACCTCCGTCTTCAGTAAGGTCTTTGAATCCATCCTCTCCCACCGTATCCATCGGCACCTTGCTCAACACCACCTCCTCCCCCTTACCCAGTGTGGCTTCCGACCCTCCTTCTCTGCTGACGACCAACTCCTCAACCTTGTTCACCTTCTGTCCCTCCAGCTCAACTCTCGTCGCTCCGCCATTTTTGTTTCCCTTGACCTCCAAAATGCATATGACCATGTATGGCATCCCGGTCTCCTCTTAAAACTCCAAACCTACGCCCTGCCTATCAATTTTGTCCGTCTGGTCGCATCCTTCCTCTCGCACCGTCCTTCCTATGTCACCCTCCACAACATCAACTCCCGTATCTTTTATCCCATGGCTGGCATCCCCCAGGGTTCTGTCCTCTCCCCTCTCCTTTATCTCTTGTATACAGCTGATATGCCCAAGCCACCCCCACCAGTCCACCTTCTCCAATATGCTGATGACACCGCCTTCCTGGCTCTCTATCCTACCCTTCAACGGTCTCAACGTACCCTCCAAACCCACCTTAACCAGTTCACCACTTGGTGTAACCAGTGGTTCCTCCGTCTCAACCCCTCCAAAACCCAGGCAATCATCATAGGCCGCACCACTCGCTCCTTTCGCCTCCATGATTTCTACCTCACCCTTTATGGTCGTCCCATCCAACTCACCCCCACCCTGAAATACCTTGGCCTCACCCTTGACTGACACCTTACCTGGACCCCTCATCTCCTGACCATCCAGTAGAAAGCCCGTTCCCGCCTCTGACTGCTGAAACTCGTGTCCGGCCGTACATGGGGATTGCATCCTTCTACCATCCTCCACACCTACAAATCCCTCATCCGTCCTATCCTCTGTTATGCCAGCGTCCCCTGGATCTCCGCCCCCACCCGCTTTTACAAGGCCCTCCAAATCCTTGAACGCCATGCGCTCCGCCTTGCCTTCCGTATCCGCCTTCCTTCCCCCACACGGCTCCTGTATGAACTGATCCCCTTCCCCCACCTCCTCTTGTTCCTCCGCATCCTTTACATTGTTCGCAGGGTTGATCCCCCCCACCCTCTGGTTTCCTCCTTCCTCTCCACCCCCCGCCCGTTGCCGCGCCTCTATCGCTGTATCCCTCCCTCTCTCCACCTCCACACCCTCCATCTCCTTCATCAGGGCAATTTCCAACGCCTCTCCCTCCTGGATGACGAACTTCGCCGTGACATCTACCCTTCCTTTCAACTATAACCTGGCCTTGTTTCCCCCCCCCCCCTGCCCAGGGCCCCCTTCTCCTCTTTCCTCCTTCTCCCAGAGCGGATTTTCCTCCATCCCCCCCTCCCCTGAGACCCTGCACCCCATACTTGCCTCTCTCCTTCCCACATCCCTCCCTACCTGGCCCTCTTCCGCGCGCCCCCCATTCCCCTCCCCCATCTCTTCCCCTCCCTCCCTTCTTCAGGTCTCCCTCATCTCCTAGAACCTGGCAGATCCTCTGTATTGATCATCGTCAGTGTGCCACATCAGTGTTGTGTTTAGTGCTTTTCTCGTGTGCGTCAAGAGGTGTGATTTTAATTGTGTACTGCCTTGCGGTTCGCCGTCAGTGCTACGTTATGTGCTATGCCATCCGTCAACACTTTTATGCACCAGTCATACCGTGCCTTGTATTCTTTTAATCGTCGCAGTGTGAGGCTTTTTGTGTGTGCTACTTGTAAACCGTTTTTTTATCTCTATTTTACAGTCACCCCGTTTTGTTGTCTATTGCCTTCCATGATGTTCTCCCTTTTTTATATCTATGTTCGCCTTCTTCTCTCCTTGGCTGTTTTTAAATGTCTTCTATTGTTTTGTTCTATGTCTTTCAGCTGAGGAGCAGCGCATATGCTGCTGCCAGCCCGGCCCGATGGGGAATTGAAATACAATAAAGAAAAAAAAAATGGTAACCAACTTGTCTTCCCACTTCATCTCCTGCCCCACGTGTCTCCTGCCTCTCAGTGTACCCGCTGACACCCCTACTCTCTTGATCGCGCCACCTCCCCTGCTGCCCCTTGCTCTCCCCTCCTTTTCCATCCTCTCTGACCTTTCCCTCGGCAGGTCCCACCTGGCAGTTTTATTCCTCATTGTGTATGCTTCAAGTGGGTTTTAAGTGCGTTGTTCTGGAGTGTTTTTAATAGTGTGGCCGACTTTTAACCTGTGCATGTGCATTCCGTGTCTTCTTTGTGTTTTAAGAATCGCCAACTGTGTTTTTTTTATTTTCTGGTTATTTTTTTTATTGTCCCCCATGAACGTCTTTTTTACGCCTGATATGTGTAACATTTTATTCTTGTTTTAGTTGTCATGTCACTCGGCTGAAGAGCGGCGGATTGTGCCGCTGACAGCCCTCCCCTACCCACGTGGGGCAGGGGAATGAAATCACAATAAAGAAAGAAAAGAAAAAGTGATAACCAACACAAGGATTGCCATATCAGTGCCTATCACCGGCAATAAAATAGGTGCTCAAAAGTCAATCACAGAACAACGAGAGCAGCACGCTCAAAATATGTAAAACCAACTCTAAACACTGAAAACCATTTACCATTTAACAACTACTTTTTGAATAAGAACAGCTCAGTTTAGGTGCGAAAATTGGCAATTGCATTAGATTTCATGAAGTACATTTTTTCTCAAAAAATTAATACATGTAAGGAGATACAGAATCATTTATAAAACAAAAAGTTAAAATTATAGTATAAATAGAAGTCACTCGATGTAAGGTGACATAAATAATCATCAGGAAGAGAACAACACAACATACTGTATTATACCATTCTAATGTGAACAAATATGAACAAAATGAGATTTTCACTCTGCAGCGGAGTGTGCGCTAAAAAGGAAATTCCTAGAAGATTAAAACTGTGTGCAGGACCGAGACTCGAACTCAGGACCTCCCGAGTTCAAGTCTCTGTCCGGCACACAGTTTTAATCTGCCAGGAAGTTTCATATGAGGGCACATTCCGCTTCAGAGTGAAAATCTCATCCTGAAAACATACCCTAGGCTGTGGCTAAGCCATGCCTCCGAAATATCCTTTCTTTCAGGAGTGCTAGTTCTGCAAGGTTCGCAGAGAGCTTCTGTAGAGTATGAAGGTAGGAGACGAGGTACTGGCAGAAGTAAAGCTGTGAGGGTGGTTTGTGCGTCCTGCTTGGGTAGCTCAGATGGTAGAACACTTGCCTGCGAAGTCAAAGGTCCCGGTACACAGATTTAATCTGCCAGGAAGTTAAATCTGAACAACGTTGTGATCACAGATCATCTAGTCAATGCAGCAATCTTACATTGTAATGGCCTTAAATATTCATTGAAACAACGATTAGCTACGTAAGTTTGGTTGAAAAATATAAAGACCATAAGGTGTTACTGATAACGACATGTCCACCATTAGAAAATGGAAAAACAGTAACGACATAAACTGTTAATCTACTACTTCAACGAACTAGATCGAACCACGGATGCCATCTACAAGGAAAAAAACATAGTTAGTTGAAGGCATAAATGAAGAACACACCTTCAACTTCGAAAACACGAAGGTACTGTGCCGAGCATCTGGCTTCTGGGAGAGCGTTATCAAACAATCCGTAGAAATAAGGATTCACGACAATCTGGTCAACAGAGATGAGGGATACCAACTCAGCGCAGCATGGAACCCTGCGATAGCAGCAATCCGTCGGGAGCGCGCCCGTCAACGTCCTCCGCCGCGAGCGCAGACAGAATGCTTACACCGAGAACCGAACGCGGCCGCCGGGGCCGACCGCCATCCCCACCACCACGTGCACGCCGCTGATCCACCACAGTCACCCGTGGTCTAGTGGAGGGGGGTGACCGCGCGTATAAACAGCCCACTCTCCCCTAATCTCGACACTTCGCCAGAAGGTGGGTAGTATGACACTTCCAGACAACGCTACCATCCGGCTGGAGACCCAAGAAATCTTCATCAGTAGTACTACTCTTTTTTTTTTTTTGTCATCAACCTTCTGACCTGACTGATGCGGCCCACCACTAATTCCTCTCCTGTGTGAACCTCTTCGTCTCAGACTAGCACTTGCACCTACGTCCTCTACTATCTGCCCGATGTATTCCAATGTCTGTTTCCCTCTACTCATTTTGACCTCTGCAGCTCCCTCTAGTACCATAGAAGTCATTCCCTGATGTCTTAACAGATGTCCTATCGTTCTGTTTCTTCTTCTTGTCTGTGTTTTTTACATATTCCTTTCCGATTCTGCGGAGAACCTCCTCATTCCTTACTTTATCAGTCCACCTAATTTTCCACATTCGTCTGTAGCACCACATCTCAAATGCTTTGACTATCTTCTGCTCCAGTTTTCTCACACTCTGTGTTTCATTACCATACAATACGGTACTTCAAACGTACATTCTCAGAAATTTCTTCCTCAAAATAAGGCCTGTGTTTGATACTAGTAGACTTCTCTTGTCCAGGAATGTTCCTTTTTCCAGTGCTAGTCAGCTTTTGATATCCTACTTGCTCGGTCCGTCATTGGTTATTTTGCAACCTAGGTAGCAGAGTTCACAGCTTTATCTACTTCGTGACGATCAATCCTCGCGCTAAACAATGTGGCGATCCGATGGCAGGATGTGGGTATGGCGAATGTCCCGCGAACGTCATCTGCCAACATGTGTAGTGCCAACAGTAAAATTCGCAGGCAGTGGTGTTATGGTATGGTCATGTTTTTGCACCCCTTGTTGTTTTGAGTGCCACTATCACAGACCTACATTGATGTTTTAAGCACCTTCTTGTTTCCCACTGTTGAAGCGCAGTTCGGGAACGGCGATTGAATCTTTCAAGACATTCGAGCACCTGTTTAAAATGAACCGCCTGTGGTGGAGGGGTTACACGACAATAACATCCCTGTAATGGACTACCCTGCCCAAAGTCCTGACCTGAATCCCTTAGAACACCTTTGGGATGTTTCGGAACGCACACCTCGTGCCAGGCCTCACCAACCGACATCGATACCTCTCCTGAGTGCTCCTGAGTGCAGCACTCTGAGAAGAATTGACTGTCATTCCTCAAGAAACCTTCCAGCACCTGATTGAACGCAATCCTGTTATAGTGGAAGCTGCCATCAAGGCTAAGGGTGGACTAACACTATATTGTATTCCAGCAATACCGATGGAGGGCGCCACGAACTGGTAAGTCATTTTCAGCCAGGTGTCCGGATACTTTAGATTATGTAGTGTAGCAATGGCAACAGTGAATCATATCATTGACATCATTTCACCTTGAATTTTAATTCCACTCTTGAACCTTTCTTTTATTTCCTTCATTTTTTTTTATTTACACGTGTGGCAGTACGGGCGGAAGGTTACGTCCCTGTCTAACACCCTTTTTAATCCGGGCACTTCGCTCTTGGTCGTGTTCTCTTATTATTCCCTCTTGTATAAGTTGTATATAGCTTACCCCTATTCTTCTGAGGATTTCGAACATCTGGCACCATTTTACACTGTTCAACGCTTTTTCAGGTCAACGAATCCTATGAACATTATGAAGCGCAACTTTAGGATTGCTTTTCTGGTGCCTTTATCTTTCCTAAAGCCACACTGATCGTTATCTAACAGATCCTCAGTTTTCTTTTCCATTCTTTCATATATTATTCTTGTCATCAATTTGAATGCATGAGCTGTTAAGCTGATTGTGCTTGTTAGTTCCTTCAGTCTTCGGAATTGGGTTTATGATACTTTTCCGAAATTCAGATGGTATGTCGGCAGACTCCTATATTCTACACACCAACATGAATAGACTTTTTGTTGCCGCTTCCCCCAATGATTTTAGAAATTGTCTTGGAGTGTTCTCTGTCCCCTTCACCTTATTTAGCCTAAAGTCCTCCAAAGCTGTCTTAAGTTCTGGTTCTATTACTGGATTACCTATCTCATGTAAATGGAACCCTGTGTCTTCTTACATCACATCAATAGAGGCCTTCAATCTCCTCTTTCCACATATCCGCTCTTTTTCCTGCATTCAACAGTGGAATTCCCATTGCACTCTAAAAGTTACAACCCTTGCTTTTAATTTCACTGAAAGCTATTGTAGGGAAACAGCCTACTCACGCCATATTAAATTCACATCAGTCATTCCATTGTGTGCCAGCCAGTGCGCTTAACTAGCTCTGACGTCATAAATGTTGCACAATACTTTAAAAATCAAGTAAATAACCTGAAACGTTTCTAGCATGTCAGAAGTAATACTAAATCAATATGTGTTGAATATCAGTTCAATAACTTTAACCATTTTCGAAATTTGGATGTTTTTCTGTAAAAATCATTGGCGCAACAGAAAAGAGCTAGAAACTTAAAAATTTATATTTAGATTCCTTTTGCATAATAATTTAGTAGAAACAGTCTTCTGGATCTCACAAATTAAAATTTTAGTTGAAATTCATGATTTTCTGGTTTTTGTCTTAAAAATTAAGGAAGCAAGATAGGTTGAGTAGGCGAATAAATAAGGCTAGGATGTTTAAATGTAAGTAGAAGGGAGATCCGCTATAATCATAAAGATATGAGAAGTTTCAAATGAATAACTATAAAACTATAGCGATAGCTTACCTCTAAAGGGCAAGTTCAGAGCTCGTCTACTGTGTGTAGTGTAATTAAATTAATTCTCTCGCTCAAAATATTTGACTTTGTCACGTCAGACTTTTATTATGATTACTTACGTGTGTGCTGATTGCACATTTAAATTGAAGGCTTCATCAGCCATCAGCAAAGGAAGCAATGATTTATTCGATAACTTAAGGTGGTGCATTACTAGCCCAGCGGCTAGTCGGGAGAGCCGATTTGATCAGGCGTTCCCTTAGCCGTCCACACCGTGGCTTTATATATAAGAAAGCTTCACGAGGAAAAGGGCCCCAGTTCTCTCCAGACGCTGATTAGCCCACCATCTGTGCCGGGAGTCGCGTCGCATCGGTATCATTGCTATAAACAGCCTCGGATGCCGTAATAAGTTACTCGGGACACGCATAACCTTGAAATCGTTTTCGAGTGAAGTGTTAATTCTGGGATGACTTTAATGATCTATCTTCAGTTTGCGTATGTCGTATTTTCACGTGCCGCCGCGGGACAGACATTCTACCATTATTTAGCATGGCGTTTGATGAACATTATCATCAAATTATGGCGAGCATTCACGTAAACCTTTAATTTGAACAGTTATAGTTGCATCAGCGCATTAGACTCTGAACTGCTCTGGTAGTTGGATTGTGTGGATTCTTTCTTGGTCTGTAACTTTCAGAATATAGCGAACATTTTAGAGAGAATCGTTTTTGATTATGAATCCTAGACAATCTCCTAATTCCTCAGAGCTATAAGCTGTAGCTATAAGTGTATTTCTCAGATGAAATGGGCACTAGGAATTCCAATTACAGGCTTCACGTTTTGATAATCACTTTCTGGTTGCCAATATTGTAGTTAGAGAGCCAGTGTTGAGAACGGCACACAACAGCATTAAATAAATAATAGGAACATTATATAATAACAATTACTCCACCTGCCACCCCACATATGTTGCTAATTGGCCGGGAAATGCATCTTTTCTGCATTACATTCTATATTTTATAACAAACAATTACTCCACCCGGCGCCCCACACTATTTTACTTTCCTGTAAGCAAATTCAATCCCTCCAACAATGATTTCTTTTTTGATTTCTTCGTTTTTCCCATGGAGCCATTTCGTCTTACGTTCCTTGCACTTCCTATTTATTTCATTCCTCTACGACCTATATCTGTGTATTCCTGAATTTACCTGAACATTTTTGCTTTTGGCGTTTTTCATCAGCCAAATTAAATATTTCTTCTGTTACCCATGGTTTCGTCGACCTTCTTTGCGCCTATGTTTTCTTTCCTACTTCTGTGATCGCCCTTTTTAGAGATGTCCATTCCTCTTCAAATGTACTGCCTACAAAGTTATTCCTTATTGCTGTATCTGTAGCCTTAGAGATCTTCATGTGTACCTCGTCATTCCTTAGTAGATCCTTATCCCCCTTCTTTGCGTATTGATTCTTCCTGAATAATGTCTTAAACTTCAGCCTCCCCTTCATCGTTACTAAATTGTTGCCTGATTCTATATCTGCTCGTGGGTACGCCTTACAATACAATATTTGGTTTCAGAATCACTATCTGACCACAATGTAATGTAACTGGAATCTTCCCATATCAGCCGGTCTTTTCCAAGTATACCTCCTCCTCTTGAGATTCTTGAACAGTGTATTCCCTATTACCAGCTGAAATGTATTACAGAACTCAATTAGTGTCTCTCCTCTCTCATTCCCTGTTCCAAGCCTTATTCTCCTGTAACCTTTTCTTCTACTCCTCCCCCTACAAATCCATTCCAGTCCCCCATGACTATTAGATTTTCATCTCCGTTTACCTACTCTCTTAACCTTTCAATACCCTAATATACTTTTCCTATCTCTTCATATTCAGCTTGAAAAATCAGCATATATACCTGAACTATCGTTGTCGGTGGTGGTTTGATGTCGATTCTGACGAGAACAACGCTATCACGGAACTGTTCACAGTAACACGCTCTCTGCCCTCCCTTCCTATTCATAATGAATCCCATTACCTTTCTACCATTTTCTGCTGCTGTTGACGTTACACTACACTCATCTGACCAAAAATTCTTGTCCTCTTTCCATTTTACTTCACTCACCACTACTGTATTTAAATTGAGCTTTTGCATTTCCATTTTCAAATTTTGTAGCTTCCCTACCACATTCGTCTGGAACCGCGTGACCGCTACGGTCGCAGGTTCGAATCCTGCCTCGGGCATGGATGTGTGTGATGTCCGTAGGTTAGTTAGGTTTAAGTAGTTGTAAGTTCTAGGGGACTGATGACCTCAGATGTTAAGTCCCATAGTGCTCAGAGCCATTTGAACCATTTGAACCCTACCACTCCCCGACTCAGAAGAACGTCATCGTTTCTTTGGTTGTCCAGTCTTTTCCTCATGGTCACCTCCCCTTTGCAGCCCCTCCTCACGATCCTGATTGGGGACTATTTCGGAATTTTTTGCGAATGGAAATATCATCATGGCACTTTTTCAGTTACAGGCCACATATCCTGAGGATGTATATTATGTGTTTTTAATGCAGTGGAGTCCGTTATCTTCTGCATCCTCATGACGTTCATCATTGCTGATCCTTCAGCATTTAGTGGCAATTTCCCACATCAATTACAAAAGAGTGCCTTGAAACTCTGTCCGCTCCTCTGCTCTCTTTGACAAGGCCGCTGGCAGAATGAGGGTGGCTTCTTACACCGGAAGTCTTCGGCCGCCTATGCTGATGACACTGAACAACAAATTTGAAGTGAAAGTGCGTAAATTTCCTGATTTTGACTTACTTATGTTTAGTTCAGTATAAAATGATACAAAATCATCATCTTCATAAATACTTAGGTGTGTTTTTTTAAAAAAGTAATCTAAATTTTTGTGTAAATAACTCAGCAACAAAATACGCATTCATGTTCCAAGATTCAGCTTAACAAATTTTAAGTGAATAATTACGTGATAAATTTCAGTGCCGTTCTGGTAGTACAAAAGTGAAATATTAAGAAAAAATTAAGATAATGTTACACGAATGAAAATACTTTGTAAGTTTACTTTGTAGCAGAGCTTTTAAAGAACAAAAGAAAATGTGTAAATTAATTGTTCACAGATGTATGTAAAGGATTACCCCAATGTTAAATGTCCTTATGTACCACATATATATAATTACATATTTTGTTCAGAGATAAATTCAAAAGATGACCGTTTTCGCTTGGCTTGACGTCTATACACATACTCGAGAACATCCCTTATGACAGTCCAGCAGTAATCTGCTAAAATAGTAGGACTCCACTTTCTGGCATACCTCTTCTCAAATGTGTCAATATCTTGATGAAATCGCTCCCCATTTTCATTACTTACTGCACCACAATCTTTGAGGAAGAAGTCAAGATGACATGTTGCAACCAAGTTTTTCATAAGATCACAACATGTTATCTACTATCTCCTTGTAAATTATTGCATGTTTGATCCCTAAGAAGTGTAAACAGACTGTCTTAAAACATTCCCATGCATGCTTCTCACCACCTAGTATGATTCCATCGACGGTATGGCCTCCAAAAACCTCTAGAATCTGTGGGTCTACAAAGATGCCCTCCTTTACTTTGGCATCACTTAAGTAAGGGAATTTTTGCCTTAAGTACTTACACACGTCACCATTTTTGTTCATTCCCTTAACAAAGTTTTTCATGAGGCCCAGCTTGATGTGCTAGGGCGGGAGCAGAATCTTTTTAGGGTCTACTAGAGGCCCGCTCTTAATGTTCTTTATATCTAGTTGAAGAGACTTTCTGGTGGGCCATTCATGTTTACTGTAACTAGATGCACGAGCTCGGCTATCCTATTCACAGAGAAAGCAGCAATATTTAGTATATGCTAACCGCATTCCTAATAGCAGTGCAACCACTTTCAAGTCTCCACATATCTGCCATTGAGAGTTATTATACTTGATGGCATCTGGTAAAATTTTCATGTTTCTGTATGACTCATTCATATGCACGCTATGGCCAACTGGAGTAGAAGGAAACTCATTAGCAATGTGTAAAAGCAATGCTTATAAGCTCAACTTCGACGATTCAATAAAGAGTCTCCACATATTAGGGCTGTAATTAATTCTGAGAGCCTTCATTAGACCATTTATGTCTACACATGCCACAAGACTATCTTGCATGTTAAAAAAAGGAGAGAACTGTTGCTCTCTTCTGATATAGAATGAAACATTTTCATTGCTTTCCAGAAAATTGCACTGCTGCAATCTTGATGCTAAAATCTCAGCCTTAGCATTAGAGAGCTCCAAATCTCTAATATCACTTAACTCATTTTGAAGCAATTTTTGTGGATTATCAGTTGATGATATATTTGGAGGTAAACTCTGGATCATGTGATGTACATGGTTCAAGACAGTCAGAATCCTTATCAGAAGCAATCTCGTACTCTGTCGCTGGCTCAGGTATTTGCAATCTTCCCCATGTAGACCTGGACGTATGGCAGATGGAATGTTGCGATATATTACTGTCCAGTTATTCTTCTTAGATATTCCTTTCTTGATAGAAGGAATCATACAAGGAGCAGTCACTGACTGACATGGTTAGCTGGCTCAATCCAGACCATGGGTACAGCATAGGGCATTGAACGCTCTTTCCCAATTATCCAATTCCTGAGATTGCTGGCACAAGTGTTGCAGATCACATGTGGAGCCCAGGGTCTATTCTGATCACCTATTTTGCACCCAAAATAACAGCTGTAGGCTTTTGTAATGAATGGAGTTATTTGCTGTATTTGTGAAGCAAATGTCACTTCTCCACACACATAGCAAAATGTGTCAGCATTGTTAACACAAACTCGTGCAATTTTTGTTCATTTCCATAGCAGTCACATTGAACAACTGATAGTTAATCTGGAAACAAGTGTGCGAGAATTATTGCATTAATAAAGTCACTGAAGCTGAAGAGGAAGGAGACAAAAAGATCACTAAGATCAAAATGTTTATATCCAAAATATAGCACACAAGTAAGACCAGGGACAATAATATAATCCATTGTTACTAGTTATTATGACTTTGACGAACCATTATCATACTTGATTTTAAACTTATCATAAAAATCCGTATATAATTATCTCACCGTAATAAAACAGTGAAAAATGAAAACTAAAGCTAATTCTGAATTGTCTTGGTGATATTCGCGAACAGCACATTAGAATTTATAGGAATTGGCTATTTTCATTCGATTTACATTTTCATTGTTGCACAGTGTGGTTAATCAAAATTTAAGCGGTAGCGGGTTTGGAACCCGGGACCGAGGACGTTCCCCCTAGGACTCGGGGGCAATATTCAAGAGACCTATAGAAAGGATATTCCAAAGTATTCTTCACAATATAGTTATGGTGCAAAAGTGTGACCTCTTGCTAGTAAAAAAAAACTGGACCAGATCAGTACATTGGAATTAGATTTTATGAGAAGTTACCAGCAGGTCATCTGTCAACGAATCAGAACATCAAAAATAAGGGAACAAATTGCAGTGATATAGTCCATAACGAGCAGACTGGGTTTAAATCTTCAGTTGTGTGAGTAACGACAGGGAGCACAAGAAGGTGTTAATGTGGGCACTAAAAGGCGACATCCACCTTCGTTACTTGAATTGTATATTCATCGCGCGTTGGATGAGAAGCGGTATTTATTAGAATAACTGAGACTACTGGAGGAGAAAATGATGAACTTCTAGTAGGAAGAGTCAAAGTAGAAGAAGAAAGAAAGATGAAGGATTTCGCAGAAAATGCATATTGTTAGGAAAATGGGATTAAAAGGCCATTACTACAAAGGAAAAGAGAAATTGATAAGAGTGATCTTTTCATTTTGGATGAAGAAATTAACACTAACTGAAAGTGTGAACTCCCGTATCAAGTAGAAAATGTACCAAAATATTACCAGTGCCTTCATGATAACTTACTAAGGACATGACAGACATCCCATCAGAAGGGCCTCTGGCCTTAAATAATTTACTGAAGATCATCTCAAGAACTGAAACATCAAAAGTTATTGAGAATATATAATAAAAATTAATCAAGATGAAATAACTGATTATGTTAAAATAGCGTCAGTTATTACAGATGCATTGGCAAACTTTGTCATCAAGGAGATGGTCTCATGATGAGTGGGTGCTTGACAGTAACTCTAGCTACAATTTTCGTTACCTTCTATTCTGTCGCTCAGAATAATTTTCAGGTAAGTTGTTGAATTTTATATGTTGAGGACAGAGAAGCAAAATATAAAAAATTGCGGAAAATGCAGTAGACAGGTTAGTAAAAATTAGATAGAAGTCCTAACACACAAAATGGAAAATATGCATACAGAATAGTTCTGAAGCTAATTAGCGCATGTATGATCTTAAAATAGATGTTCATGACACCCGGGAAGTGAGAAGTGGGCCTACTTTAAACCGTGATGAATACATTGATGAAGATACTTCCAGACGAAGTTAATTAGGTAAGAACTCATTACTGTAAAACTACCGTTAATGTCTCTAACGAAAACGTAGTCATTAAATTACAGACAAAGTTGAAGGTGAAAACAAAGGAACAGGAGACACGAAAACGTTTAAAGCAAGACACTCATTCCAATGAAATAACAGCACCATCTCTGACGAAATTAGACAATACTTTACATTACATATTGCATTGTGGCAATAATGACTGTGTGGACGATGTGGCCTATTCTGCACCTTATTTTAGATCTTTGTGACGATGCTGTGCTGATTATATTTATATGATTTGACGACGCCATTATGGCCTTATCACTTTAGGACATGGTGTAGAAAAGATCTGAGGATGGTCATTATGGACTGGAAACGGTCATCGTCAAAAGAATTGATATTGTGATCAGAGACTGGAATAAAAAACATTCTTCAGTTTTAATCTACAATTCATAACCAATACATTGTGGTCAGAGTCCACATTTGCCCCTGGAAATGTCTTACAATTTAAAACCTGGTTCTTAAATCTCTGTCTTACCATGACATAATCTATCTGAAACCTTACAGTATCTCCAGGCCTCTTCCGTGAATACAACCTTCTTTCATGATTCTTGAACCAAATGTAAGCTATTAATAAGTTATGCTCTGTGCAAAATTCTACCATGCGGCTTCCTCTTTCATTTCTTACCCTCATTCCATATTCACCTACTACGTTTCCTTCTCATACCTTTTCCTACTATCGAATTCAAGTCACCCTATCACTATTAAATTTTCATCTCCCTTCACTATCTGAATAATTTCTTTTATCTCAGCATACATTTCATCAATCTCTTCGTCATCGGCGGAGCTAGTTGGCGTATGAACTTGTACTACTGTGGTAGGCATGGGCTTCGTGTTTATCTTGGCACAATAATGCCTTCACTATACTGTTTTTAGTAGCTTACCCGCATTCCTACTTTTTATTCATTATTAAACCTATTCCTTCATTACCGCAATGTGATTTTGCATTTATAACCCTGTATTCACCTAACCAGAAGTGTTATTCCTCCTGCTACCGAACTTCACTAATTCCCACTATATCTAACTTTCCCCTATCCATATCCCTTTTTAAATTTCCTAACCTGCCTGCCCGGTTAAGGGATCTGACATTCCACGCTCCGATCCGTAGAACGCCAGTTTTCCTCCTCCTGATAACGACGTCCTCCTGAGTAGTCCCCGCCCGGAGATCCGAATGGGGGACTATTTTAGCTCCAGAATATTTTACCCAAGAGGAGGCCACCATCGTTTAACCATACAGTAAAGCTGCATGCCCTCGGGAGAAATGACGGTTGTAGTTTCCCCTTGCTTTCAGCCGCTCGCAGTACCAGCACAGCAATGCCGTTTTGGTTAGTGTTACAAGACCGATCAGTGAATCATCCAGATTGTTGCCCCTGCAACTACTGAAAGGGCTGCTGCCCCATTTTAGGAACTACCCGTTTGTCTGGCCTCTCAACAGATGCCCCTCCGTTATGGTTGCACCTAGGCTATCTGTAATCGCTGAGCCGGCCGCGGTGGCCATGCGGTTCTAGGCGCTTCAGTCCGGAACCGCGCGACTGCTACGGTCGCAGGTTCGAATCCTGCCTCGGGCGTGGATGCGTATGATGTCCTTAGGTTAGTTAGGTTTAAGTAGTTCTAAGTTCTAGGGGACTGATGACCTCAGATGTTAAGTCCCATAGTGCTCAGAGCCATTTGAACATTTTTTTTGTAATCGCTGGGGGTCGCAAGCCTCCCCACCAACGACAAGGTCCATGGTTCGTGGGGGTTGCATCACACTACAGCCTCTTAATATACGAGTGCGAAGTACTGTACACTGGAGATAATAATATGTATGTGAAATGCTATTTTGACATTTGTAACATGCCCTGTTCTTTGTGTAATAGTACATAATTTCTAACCAGCAAAAGGTGTCATAGATCTATTTGATGTAATTATTTTTATGTAGCGTTTCTTATATGTAGTGTTAATGAATGAAATGAATGTGTTCGTCATTAAAGAAGTAGTGTAGCACGTTTTAATTATTTCCTTCGTTTTTTTTTTAACTGACACTGTTACAGTAAAGTGCATTTGCAGGAGATACCCTACTCTTCATAGCGAGTGGCATGAATAAATTTTAAATCGACGATCACTATCTTTATTTCATAAAAATTTTCCAACTGCTAAGGCTTACTCATTCTGATTTTGTGGCGTATATATCGCTCCAGACTATAATACCGAATTTGTGTGTGCTTGAGACTGACGCATAATGTGTTGGTATTACTGACCGGGAGAGTGGCGAACAACCGGTGTGCGCGAAAGTTAAAAGCTGTACATTCAGAAAGTAATAAACGTTTAGTATCAGAATTATTGCCCTGATTTTCAAGCAGTGATGCTTCCTTGCTAGACATGCAGGATTAACGTTGGTATGTCAATTTTTAATATCCTTTCGTCATTGATATCCTTCCTAGAGTCGTTCTGAAATGCACGGAAGGAAGTTATATTAGTAGATTATAGTCTCGCCACTAGCAGAGGTCATCTGGTGGCCATGCGAAGTTGCTCAACGTGTTGCCCTGGTTTCGGATCCTTCGGTTATGTGACGTACTACATTTAACGTAGACGTCACCTGCCGATCGCCAAAACCATTTCCGCAGTGAAAGTATTTCCATTACCTAACGGAGTTCCGGTGTTCGTAAATCAGAAGTATTTACGAGGGTCGTTCCGAAATTAATTCCTCCTATTTTTATTCATGAAAGCTACAGGACATACATAAATCACAACACCACAGCTAACTAGAGCAATATTGCAGCTACAGACTGTCATTTTCCCACATAGTCACCACCGTACCTTACGCATTTTTGCCAACGATGAACCAGGGCCTGCATGCCCCGCTTGTAAAAATCGGAACCAGCTGAGCCTAAGCACTTCCTTACAACTTTGACAACAGCATCCGAGTCTTGAAAATGTTCGCCACGTAGTCTATTTTTCAGAGGCCCAAAGAGATGGAAGTCCGAAGGCTCTAAATCGGGATTGTTTGGCGGATGCGGTAAGACAATCCAGCCGAATTTTGCAATGAGTTGCGTGGTCGCAAAACTAGTGGGGGGAATTGGCGTTATCATGTTGGAGGTGAAAGTCTCTCTCTGACCTTCATCTTACCATGGAAATTCGGGCTTGTAGCGTGCTGAATTGACAATTTCTCCAGGTTCGAGGACATCCGAAAGAACCAGACTCTCGCTATCCCAGAACACTGTGTATATCACTCGCCTGCCGACAGCTGTGTCTAAAAATTTCTTCTTTGACGGAGAATTCTCATGTCGCCATTCCATGGACTGTCTTTTCCAGTTCATATAGGTGACGCCGGGTCTCATCTACGGCGACGAAGCTATTCAGAAAATTGTCACATCCAGCTTCATATTTGTTCAGCAACCCCGACAGATTTTCATTCGATGAGTTTTTTGTTCGTCTGTAAGCATCCTTGGGACCCATCTCGCGCAGACTTTTGCGATAACCAAGATATTCCAACATTGTTTCCAAGGCATTACAGCCGACATTTACCTTTGCACATAATTCTCCGGTCGTTATCCGCCAATCAGCACGAATGAGTTGATCAAGGCGCCGTTCATTGCGAGGGATGAAAGCTGTAAAGGGTCGACCAGGCAGTGGCTTGTCATGCACAGGCTTTTCAATACCATGAAATGCCGTACCCATCGCCCCACATTGCTCACATCTATTTATCGTCTCCATACACCTTTAGTAAGCGTCGATGGATTTCAGACGGAGATATTTATTCAGCAGTGAGCAACTCAATCGCACATTGCTGTTTTATACGCGCATCCATATGAGACTCCATTTTGAACACTCCTGTGCTGGTGCGAACTACCGCAGAACAACGGAACGAGCTGCAAATAAAAGAGGAAGGTTCAAGCATTTTCACTACACCAACGACAAAAAAATAGGAGGTATTACTTTCAAAAGGACCCTCGTACAAAGTGAGTTTGAGAACTCTCTTCTGCAACCTCTGTAGGTGATCGATATATGTACCAGACTTGAAAAGAGCAGTGAGCATCCCTTTCTTTATTCCCCTGTTTTTCGGTACTGCGAATCATATTTGAGAGATTGTATCTCAACTGAAATGAATTCATCGCGACAGTTTTAGACAATGTGATAATAATAAGAAAGAAACACTTTCTTAATGTTTTCAACAGAGCCTAGCGACATAATTTTTTATCAAACGGTGTCTATATCGTAATTTAAAAAGGCGTAGAGCTAGAAGACAATATTTCGTTTTGTAGTGCGATGCTACAGGATGATCTAAAAGCCAGTTAATGTTTGCAAAGGGACTAATTCACGGAATCATGTAGGTA